>NC_133533.1:110465223-110773589 GCF_048544455.1 Silene latifolia
AAGTATGGTTGTCTTTGGGAACAAAGTTGAATGGTAAATGGTCAAGGATGAGTAGTACCTTGGCTGAGCTCTTGCATTTAGCATGAGCAAAGACATGGTCGCATTAGGTGAAAAGTAAAGTTGGTGTTACCTCCATAATTGTCGGGAGGTGGGAGATTGTTAGAATTAAGTCCCTTCATTATAGAGTTAGATGTTTTTAATTGAGACATAATGAGAAGGAGTTTCTAACTCACTAAAACTTACTTCTACATTGATCAAGGTAATGAATATAGTAAAGTTACATGGAAGTTATAGCTTGACATTTAGCTGTAAAAGAAGGAGAAAACTATGTAATTTGTATCCTCACATATTGAGTGATAAGTAAAATTTCTAATGCGACTATAGTGAGGACGTAGCCAAGTTGGTGAACCTCGTAAATATTGTGTCCGTGTTATTTTTCCGATTCTTATCTTTATTATTATGTCTGTGGTCCATACCAAAAATCCCTACAAGTTTGAACTTCATCTTTGAGAAAAGGGTTGGGAAAATCGAGAATTTATCGTATGCTTAGTGACTCCTAGCAATACTCGAATACTTTGGGGATGGCGCGCGTTCTCGGGTCTTAGAATATCGTAAATGAGAGTCCAACTTACGAACCCGAGAAGAAGGTGGGTCAGGGTTACTAGTGTCCAAGTGTGAACCTAGAAAGGAAGCATTAGGTGACTTAGAGGCGTTTCCCTTAGCTTATTTATCCCAAGATAACTAATTGGCGGAACTAAGACGTTAATTATGAATGTTGGTAGTTTAGTCATGCCTTAGCTCTTTAATTTATTGAGTAAAACCGCATCAATTTAGCTTGTTATTGTTCTTAGCAATTGCATTAGTTAATTTAAATTACTTGTCATTTGGTTTAGTTAAACAGTTAAACAATCGTTCAAAGCTTTATCCGACTTAGCTAAACAATTATAATTAAAACGATTATTAATCACCCTTAATTACTCCTTCTGGTTCGACCCTCAGTTAGTGCGACGAATATCGTTCACTTGTGAGGTATATAAAACTACCATCAACCCATCACAAGCTTGTGATGGATACTGCTCCTCACAAATGAGAATTTTTACATTGTAATATCACAACCAAACATATTTTGAATTGCTTATTTTCTAGCATCAAAGGTAACATATTGACCCCAAATATGTTATTTCACTATGTTGTTTGTCAAACACTAAAATTGACATATTAATTGGTCAAAAATGATAAACACCTTATGTAACACCTCGTGTTAATTAAACCAGCTTACTAAGTATTGGCGTCAATTTCATGGGAATAATATAATAAGAACTCCCTTGGGCCTAGCTTAAACGCTAAGGTATTGGCGTCAAACGGAGCTCGGAAGACAATTGTCGCCCGATACTTCGGCCAAGCACACAAAACAGATGAATTGTGGGTGGCCTATGATGACAAATAGTAGCAATCACAGGCGATTCCAATGGGGTGCAGTACATGCATCCGCATCCCTTCTCCAAAATAAATACAAATTTAATCAATAAAGGAGCATATGTTAATTATGTTGATCTAGTGTTCAGTGATAGTTTTTCTTACCTTAAAAGGTCATGGGCAGAGACGAAGCGGGCCATGCGGGCCTTAATTATGTTCAGTGATAGTTTTTCTTACCTTAATTATGTTCAGTGATAGCAATCACAGGCCTGGCCATGCGGGCCATGGCCCGGGCGGGTTTTCGGAAAATTTTCTACACAAAAAAAAACTAAAAATACAAAAAAAAACGTCCTATCTTTTCTGAATCTTTTCCATATTCATTGTTGCCGTAACAAATAGAAACATAGCTAAATTTGTACAGAAATTAATTGCAGAATAATTACCATAATTAAAAAAAAATAAAACTTTCTATGTTATATATGGTAAAAAAAAATTACAAGTACTACTGGAAAACAAAGTAAATAAAACAAAGAGCCATTAAACAAAAAGTCGAGGAGTCTCCATTGCGTTGATAGGAAGTAGATACTTCGGGATTTGGAGATCAATCACAAGTAATTTCTTATCTAATTTATCTTGTTTTCCTTATGGTTAGCAAACTTGGTGTATTAATTTTGAATTAGAGTTGATTGAAACTTTCAATTAAACGGTTGAATCTTTATTTTCATCCCAAAATTCATTAACATAGATTGATTACTTACCTTATTGTAAATAATGAAAGAAGAAATAAAAAATAATTGATTTTGTATTTGTCAGATGATAGAAAATTGAAGATGGAGTTTGCTCCGGCTTACTACATAGAAATGGGAGCAATAGTTTGTCTAATTGAATTTAGAAGTATGGTGGGTGGGTAATTTTTAGGGACTTGGGTGAATTTAGTTTTGCCCTTTCAATTACTTTTGATTTCTTCTTTTATTAAATAAAATGTTACATCATAACTTTAACGTTATATAAAGAGTATATTTTATAAAAGTTATAATGGATAAAAACTCCAACTAAACTCCAACAATAACTGAGTTTCTCGAGAGGAAAAATGGTGAAATTTCGACAAATGAATCATCAACCAATTCAATACATTTACGGTGACTCGGAGAGTAATATTTTATTACATAAAACCTTCGTGTACAAGCCATTTTCTAGTTAACGTAACAAAAATTTTCGGCCCAGGGTGGAATTTGGTCCGAGCTTCGTCCCTGGTCATGGGCTCAATCATTTCATTGAAAAATTTTTTTAATGTTCTTTTGTTCTCTCACCATACATTTTGCTAAATTAAATAAAATTTTTTATGTATAATTTGATTTTTTTGTTGTAAGAAAATTTTACGCACTCCCGCCCATACAATCCTTGAAACGCCGTGGTAGGAATATATATTGGGCCTAGGGATGGCAATGGGTTGGGTTGGATCGGGTTTTGCAAGATCCAAACCCGATCCACTTACTTATTGGATCACAAATCCATATCCATACCCGATCCATATCTAAAATTTTAAAATCCATACCCGATCCATTATACTTTTTTCAGACTCATACCCGTTCCAAATCCATACCCAATCCACTAAATAATCCAAAACCCAATATGAAATTTGATTTGACTACATAAAAATTTAATCTTATATAAGAAAATTTAAATTTCAAGGTTAATAAAGCCTAAATTTTCAATAATATCCACCTGGATCGGGTTCGGGTATGAATGGATCGGGTTTGAATTTGGTTCAGGTTTTCCAATAGTGGATATGGATATGGGTTTTTAAATAGTGGATCGGGAATGGGTTTTTAAAGAGTGGGTTTGGATCGAATTTTTTCCTACGGTTCGATTCGGGTTCGGTTCGGTTTGGGTCATAATTGCCATCCCTAATTGGGCCAAATCACTAATACAGATACAGGCTATAACAACGGTCAAAAACCGTTGTTATATAAAAAACGGACGTTGTTAAAGCGTCCGTTGTAGAAGGTTTTAACAACGGTTGGTTTACTTAAGGAAACCGTTGTTAAAACTATTAACCACAGTTTTATGTATAAAAACCCGTTGTGGAAAGTGTGACTCAATTTTGGGGGGAAAGTTATAACAACGGGTTTTAATATACAAAACCGTTGTTATAACTAAAGACAACGGGTTGTTTTAAAATAACCGTTGTTGTTTGTTCTTAAAAAATAAAAAAAAAATTAAATTAAATGTTACTAGATGCATGCATAATTACGGCCTGTTAGAATTCCGATGCATGCATTATTACTGACATCACTGTACATATGAACGGATAATATGGAATGAGAAGGGTTAGTAATAGGATTTGAAGCAGCATTATTGAGAGATATGATGATGATTATGGCACAACTTCCTAACATATATATTAATTAAAAAGCAATTAACTCAACCCACACATTGCTTTGTGTTTCATATCTCAACTAACATTTCCATTATCTCATATATTCATCTCCAAACTCTAACTGCTAAAACAAACTCTACTTAATCTTTCAAATCAAACTCAAAAAACTCCAACAAAATGAATGATTTCATCCTTAAGACTCTTACCATGATCGAGAACAACAACAACTTCATCCGCCGGTTCCTCCATATTGAGGAAAGTTTCAGGAGCTACCTTGCGGAAGCTCGATCCGCACTGAAGCACGCCAAAGAAGATGGCTTGACGGAGCAGCGGAGCGATTGCGGCTATATGACGATATAGCAACTGCTCAAACGGAACCTCAAATAGCCAAGGAGGAGAGGACGGATACGATAGAGCAAAATAAGATCCTCCATGAAAATATAAGAATTGCATTTTTACATATGTAATTTTTTTTTTTAATTTATGTATTTATAAATATATATATATATATATTAATTATGTTTATCTTACTTCTTCATCTTGCTTCTTCATTGTTTTACTAACTAATTATGCGAACAATACTTAAACAAATAACATAATGGTCGATAAAAACACATACATGCAAAAGAAATAAATAGAAAAAGAAAATAATGACGATGAAACTAACAGTGACGGCGAGATTTACCTGATAAATACAGAACGTAATAGACGATGAAATCACGGTGACGAGAAGATAAAGCGACGATGAGAAAGAGAGAAATAGAGAAAGAGAGAAAGAGAGTGTGTATGTGTTTTGTGTTTATTTGTCTGCTGTGTTTGTGTTTGTGTTTGTGTATTAAGGGTTGTGTTTTGTGGCTGCAGCAGACTTCTGTTTGTGTGGTTTATAGTATGGGAGGTATTGACAACGGTTATTAAACAACAACCGTTGTGAAATAAGTTTTAACAACGGTTGTAAAAAACACCCGTTGTTAAATATGTTTTAACAACGGGTTTCAAAAGTAACCGTTGTGATTACTTTTCACTAACTTTGCGCCAATTTTGCGCCAAATTATTAACAACGGTTGTGCATGTGTGACCCGTTGTTAAAACTAATAACAACGGTTTTTATAACCATACCCGTTGTAATTGATTTTAGTAAAATTCGCGCCATACATTCTACAACGTCTATTGTGATTTTCGTGAATAATCGTTGTTAAATGGGCGTTGTAGTTGCCTGGATTTGTAGTAGTGAATAATAAGAGACAAATAGACCACGCTATTCATATGGGCCATGCCCACTTGCTTAAGCCTTGAAACATCGATTCGCCACTTATTTTACAACTAACATGCAAACATCCTTCTTAGGAGGACCGTCAAAGGACAGTTTCTTTTTTTTTTTTGAGTGACTAGGCGTTGAATCCCCCCGGACACATGCAATACCCTGCAAACCACGTGTGCCATGTAAGACATCCTTTAGGATGACAGGTAACCGCAGCACTCCCGTGTAGGGAGTCGAACCCGGGACCTCTCAATTCGTTGCCATTGCAACGTTTTGAGGCACTCCCGCACTCCACTACACTCAAGCCACTTTGGTTACAAAGGACAGGTTCGTTCCGTCATTTTCCAACATTTTTCTCCCAGATTTGTAACAAAATAATTTCGGGTATCAGTAACGCATTATTAGAAAGATAGACGTATGCTTATTTCGACTCATATAATAACCCAAATAAATTTTCGAGACCGTCCCCTATAATAGAAAATAAATATAATTGTTGGAGTTTAAGGGCAAATCTAGGGGGACCCGGATGGACAAGTACCCACCATGAAATTCTGAAAATCTATAGTAAGTACTCCCTCCACTTCCCTATTTTCACCCCATTTCCCCCTTTTGGCAAATTATCTATTTTCACCTCATTTCTCTTCTTTCCTTATTTGGATTACCTTTTTCATTCTTTAATCATTCTTTTCACCCCACTTACATCTCTTTTATTACTTTTTCATTCTTTAATCGTTCTTTTCACCCCACTTACAACTCTTTTATTACTTTTTCATTCTTTAATAATTTTTCTTAATATGCGTGTAAAAAGAAATGGGGTGAACAAAAAAATGTGGAGGGAGTATTAAATATAGGCTATGAAAGCAACAAAGAAACATGGCACATCGGTAAAAGTGGTGGATAAATTTCAAGGTTGTCCGCAGGGGCGGATTTATAGGGGGTGATGGGGGTGAACCCTCACCCCCATTAATTTGAGAAAT
This sequence comes from Silene latifolia, assembly GCF_048544455.1. NCBI lineage: Eukaryota > Viridiplantae > Streptophyta > Magnoliopsida > Caryophyllales > Caryophyllaceae > Silene > Silene latifolia. The sequence continues at coordinate 110,471,255 of NC_133533.1, forward strand.
AACTGATATATATTTGTTTGTGTGTTAAAATTATATCAAACCTTGGTGGCTCATTGGTAGAAACTATTATCCACCAACAAAACAACCTGGGATCAAGCCCTACAATTGCATTTTTTTTTTCCAAAAATAGTGTATTTGGCAAGATGGTAATACTTTCTTGTGTTTTTTTTTCTTTTTTTCTAAATTTTTACCTTTTCTCAATAATTTCTTTCTTGAAATTTTTTTCATTAGTTTATGTCCCATAAGTTATTGTAATACCGAAATAGTGTATTTGGCAAGATGGTAATACTTTCTTGTTTTCTTTTTCTTTTTTTCTAAATTTTTACCTTTTCTCAATAATTTCCTTCTTGAAATTTTTTTCATTAGTTTATGTCCCATAAGTTATTGTAATACCGTCTAACCATAAACATATTGACATTCATATTATTTGTCCAAATAGTGTATTTGGCAAGGTGATAATACTTTCTCGTTTTCTTTTTCTTTTTTTCTAAATTTTTACCTTTTCTCAATAATTTCCTTCTTGAAAGAAATTTTTTTTCCTTAGTTTATGTCCCATAAATTATTGTAATACCGTCTAACCATAAACATATTGACATTCATATTATTTGTTAAATGTCGCGCCTGATCGAGTAATTATATTTAATCCTAGATTCGCCACTGGTTGTCCGAGTTCAATTCTCTTTGTCTACAGTACAAAATTAAATATTTATGTGTTTGGTGGGATTTGAACCCCCACCGTCTTAGTTATAGGTTCAAAGTACAACCACTTTGTCAACACTCAATCTTGTTTATATTAGAAATTAAAAATTGTTAAAAACCAGAAATGAAGGATATTCATATCATATTTTTAAATGATGATTTCCATTTAAATTTGTACCCTAATATATCTCTATAAGGCCGTTTTTTAAATTACGTTAATTATGTTTGATTTTCGAAAATCCATTCAAAATTTACTAATTTGCATCAAGGATTTTAACAATCGACCGTGAAATTCATTGCTCGGTAATCGTTTTTTTCCGAGTTTATCGCAACTATATTTTCAAATGCCGCGACGAAAAAAAATTGTGCCCCCTTAAAGGAAAATCCTGCATCCGCCCCTGTTGGAGTTCAACCATAACCGGTTCTGATTTAGATGGTTCATCTATCGTGGTATATGTGTTCAAATCGTGACAGCCTTCATTCTCCAATAACTCACGAAGTGGATTTTCATTTTCAGCACATGGTATGGGAGAGCATGTGCACTAACCACTCTTCGAGCCCAATGGGCATTCAAGTGAGGGGCCGTAATAAGAAATAAATATAATTGTTGGATCCAAACCATCTTTTTAATAAATATAAAACGAGAAAAACGGACCCGATCTATAGTGCTATACATACCTGGATGTGAGATTGAAAAGGAGCCCAAACAGCAACTCACTAAGATTAACACAACCATCACCAACCTTACCCTCCAAAGCAATACCCTCAACAAACCTACATACTTCCTCTTCCCTCATAACGCGAAACGATTGCACCCTTTTAACCGTAAACAACTCAACCATAGCAATCTTCCTAACTTGTCTCCAATACTCGCCATAAGGCGCAAGCCCAATATCGGAACAACCATAATATACAACTTTTCCAGCCAACAATTCTGGCCTATTTGCAAAATTTGTGTCATGGGTACGTAAAATGTTGGAATAATGGGGTCCCTCCAAGTGGGGGCCACATGCATTAAATGATAGAAGAAAAAATGGTTTGCTGGGAGTAGCATGCATAGGACGGTGTATGTGCATAGGACGGTGTAGCATACAAGTTTTTCAAACTCTGCGTACTCAGTTGCAAAATGTGCAGTGCCATGGAGTACTATAAATACCAAGCTTCGGAGCATTGCAAAACGTCCCATATCCCCAGCAAATACATAAACCAGTAAGTGAGAAATAAGAGCCACTTACTGAGAGTGTGAGAGAAAAATACAGAGAGTTTGAGAGTTATTGTGGTACTGCTCAAACAATCCTGTCAGTACGGTATCCTGTCGGAAAGGCGTAAAATCTCCGACTGAGTCCCACACATTTAGAATATTATTTCTGAGGGTCCGAGTATTATCCGAGTAGCTAGAATAATATTTGTAATCTCCTAGTGGGTACTAGGAAAGGCATTGTGTTCCCATTATTTTGCTTAAAGTGGAGATATTAAGCGGCCTAAGGGTCCCGTGGTTTTTACCCTTATTCAAAGGAGTTTTCCACGTAGAAAATCGGTGTCCATATTCTCTATTTTGTTGACGTATTTATTATCGTCTTGTCCATTTTATAATTACACTCCCGCAAGAGGGTAATAGGTCCACGCTTCCGCTCAATATTAACGCCTATTACCCAACAGAGTGGTATCAGAGCTCTGGTAGCTCTCGGTATACTTTGTGTAATTTTTTAAAATGGAGGATACCGTCACAATTAGTGGCATGATAAAATTAACGGCGACCAATTATCCAATATGGAAGCCAAGAATGGAGGACATTCTTTATTGTAAAGACATGTACCATGTCGTCGCATTTTCGACGAAACCCGTTGATAAAACGGAAGATGCGTGGTATACATTAAATCGAAAGGTTGTCGGATTGATCCGTCAATTTATCGATCAGAGTGTTTTTCAGCATGTAGCCAGTAACACAGTGGCTAATACACTCTGGAATAGATTGGAGTCCATGTACGAACGCAAGACGACTCTCAACAAAGCCTCTCTAGTTAGACGACTAGTGAGACAAGAGTACAAAGACGGTCGTAGCATGGTGGAGCACCTCAATGAATACCAGGGCTTGTTAAATCAGATAACAAGCATGAAGATAAGTCTCGCAGATGAGGTTCAGGCACTCTTACTTCTCAGCTCCCTCCCGGACAGCTGGGAAACGCTCGTAGTGTCTTTAAGCAACTCCGTTCCAGAAGGAAACCTCACAATGACAATTGTGAAAGATAGCTTGCTTAATGAAGAAGCTAGAAGAAAAGAATTTGGTACTTCCAACTCTGTGGAAGTCCATGTTGCAGAAACCTCTCGTGGAAGAGGTAAAAGCAAAGGGTCGCAAAAACGCGATCAATCCAGGGAGACATCGCAGGCCAGAAAAGAAGTTACCTGCTACTATTGCGAGAAGCCGGGCCATAAGCAAAATGAATGTCGTTTAAGGAAACGTGATCTAGCAAAAGGAAAATATCGCAACAATGATCACGAAAGCCAAGGTGAAACCAGTGCCGTAGCTGCCAGTGCTGAAGTATTTTTCATAGGTGACGATGGTTACCTAAATGTGGCATGTGAGGATAGTATGTGGGTTGTTGACTCTGGCGCGTCATACCACATCACCTCAAATGTGGACTTCTTCTCTTCTTATACTGCCGGAAATTACGGTAGTGTAAGAATGGGAAATGATGGTTCCTCCAAAATCATTGGTATTGGAGATGTTTGTTTGCAAACCAACACTGGGCATAAGTTGGTACTGAAGAATGTCCGACATGTTCCTGACATCCGGTTAAACCTAATGTCTGCCGGGATGTTAGATGATGAAGGTTATTGCAGTCAACTCAATGATGGCAAGTGGAAGTTGACTAGAGGTTCTATGATCGTGGCGCGAGGAAAGAAGCAGAGAACACTTTATATGACTCAAGCGAAAGTGAGTCATGGAGAGGCAAACATTGTTGCACCAGATGCCTCTACCGAGCTTTGGCACAAAAGGCTCGGGCATATGAGCGAGAAGGGCCTACAAATCCTCGCTCGTAAGCAAATCCTCCCTGAAGTAAAAGGTGTGCCCCTAAAACTCTGTGTTGATTGTTTGGCTGGGAAACAACATAGGGTGGCATTTCAAAGAACGCCTCAGAAAAGGCGTAGCCCCGTTTTGGATTTAGTCCATACGGATGTCTGTTCCATTACAGAAAAGTCACATGACGGTGCATTGTATTTCGTGACTTTCATTGATGATCATTCTAGAAAAATATGGGCTTCTGCTTTGGCGAACAAGCCCCAAGTACTAGAATCATTCAAGGTGTTCCATGCTAAAGTTGAGAGAGAAACTGGCATGAAGTTGAAGAGCGTTAGAGCAGACAACGGCGGTGAGTATCGGGGTCCGTTTGAAGAGTATTGCCGAGGCCATGGAATTAGGCTCGAGAAAACGGTTCCCAAGACACCACAACAGAATGGTGTAGCAGAGAGAATGAATAGGACAATCGGAGAAAGGATTCGGTCCATGCTCTCTCACGCAAAGCTTCCAAAAACGTTTTGGAAAGAAGCACTAAGGACAGTTGTCTACCTGATTAACCGATCCCCCTCAGTTCCTCTGGATGGTGATATCCCAGAGAGAGTCTGGACAAGAAAAGATGTTTCCTACAAGAACTTGAGAGTCTTCGGATGTAGAGCGTTTGCTCATATCCCGAGAGACGAAAGAGCCAAGCTTGACAGCAAGACGAAGCAATGCATCTTCGTTGGGTATGGGGAAGAATATTTCGGTTATCGTCTATGGGACCCGGTAGATAAGAAGATCTTCAGATGTAGAGATGTGGTATTATTTGAAGATCAGACGATAGAAGACTTTGAGACGCCAAGGAAACCAAAGTCTAACCCCGTGAGTCCACGTGATCTGGATCCTAAAGCTCCTGAACGGAATGATGATCATGGGGGAGAAGATCACAATGATGATCTTGACGGTGATGAGCCAGAGCCACCACAAGATCAAGTGATTCAACAGCCTCAACGACAACCTCAAGAAGTGGGGAGATCTGATAGGCATCGAAAGCCAAACTCCCTCCTTTCACCTGATATATGGGCATTGCTTAGTGACGGGGGAGAGCCAGAGTCTTATAATGAGGCTATTGCGGATGTTCACCAGAAAGAGTGGAAAATAGCCATGCAAGACGAGATCAAATCCTTGCATGAGAACCACACATATGATCTGGTAGAGTTGCCAAAGGGCAGAAAAGCACTCAAGAATAAGTGGGTGTTCAAGTTGAAGACTGAAGAAAATAGCTGACAACCAAGGTACAAGGCAAGGTTGGTTGTGAAAGGGTTCAGTCAAAAGAAGGGAATAGATTTCGATGAAAATTTTTCTCCGGTCGTGAAAATGTCTTCGATCCGAGTTGTGCTTGGCATGGCCGCAAGCATGGATATGGAGATCGAACAACTCGACGTGAAGACAGCCTTCCTACATGGTGATTTGGAAGAAGAAATTTTCATGGAGCAGCCTGAGGGGTTTGAGGAGAAGGGAAATGAATACTTAGTGTGTCGGTTGAACAAGAGCTTTTACGGTCTAAAACAAGCTCCACGACAGTGGTATAAGAAATTTGAATCCTTCATGATAGATCATGGCTATCAGAAGACGATGCGGACCACTTTGTGTATTCGTGAAGAAGTTTCCCGACGGGGATAATATTATCCTCCCGTTATATGCAGACGATATGCTGATCGTTGGTCGTGATACTATGAAGATCGCTAATTTGAAGAAGGCGATGACCAAGTACTTTGCTATGAAAGACTTGGGTCCTGCAAAACAAATCCTTGGAATGAAAACCTCTCGTGACAAGGAAAATAAGAAAATATGGTTGTCACAGGAGAGGTATATTGAGAAGCTGTTAGAGAGGTTCAACATGCATAGGGCGAAGCCAGTAAGTTCTCCACTAGCTGGTCATTTCAAGTTGAGCTCTCGACAATGTCCTGAAAGTGGGGCCGATGAACAAGAGATGCAGAAAGTTCCTTATGCATCTGCAGTTGGAAGTCTTATATACGCGATGGTGTGCACAAGACCAGACATAGCTTATGCGATTGGTGTCGTTAGCCGGTTCCTCTCAAATCCGGAAAAGCGCACTTTGGGAAGTCACAAATGGATCCTCGGGTATTTGCGCGGTACCTCCAAGATGTGTTTATGTTTTGGTCAAGGCGACCATGTGCTAGATGGATATACAGATGCCGATTTAGCCGGAGATTCAGACTCCCGAAAATCAACTTCGGGATACTTGATGACTTATGCAGGGGGAGCAGTATCATGGCAATCCAGGTTACGAAGTGTGTAGCTTTGTCCACTACGGAGGCGGAGTACATTGCGAATGGCAAAGCTTGTAAGGAACTTTTATGGATGAAGAAGTTCTTACAAGAATTAGGTCAAGAACAGGAGAAGTATCGACTATATTGTGATAGTCAAAGTGCGATTCATCTCGCAAAGAATCCCACCTTCCATTCTAGGTCCAAGCATATAGATGTCAGATATCATTGGATCCGAGATGTGTTAGATTCCAATCTCCTAGAACTCGAGAAAATCCATACCGACGATAATGGGTCGGATATGATGACGAAGACGCTACCCATGGAGAAGCTCGACGTTTGTCGAAAGAAGGCGGGTATGACAGTGTCCCCACCTAGTCGGGAGGGGGAGAATTGTTGGAATAATGGGGTCCCTCCAAGTGAGGGCCACATGCATTAAATGATAGAAGAAAAAATGGTTTGCTGGGAGTAGCATGCATAGGACGGTGTATGTGCATAGGACGGTGTAGCATATAAGTTTTTCAAACTCTGCGTGCTCAGTTGCAAAATGTGCAGTGCCATGGAGTACTATAAATACCAAGCTTCGGAGCATTGCAAAACATCCCACATCCCCAGCAAATACATAAACCAGTAAGTGAGAAATAAGCGCCACTTACTGAGAGTGTGAGAGAAAAATACAGAGAGTTTGAGAGTTATTGTGGTCCTGCTCAAATAATCCTGTCAGTACGGTATCCAGTCGGAAAGGCGTAAAATCTCCGACTGAGTCCCACACATTTAGAATATTATTTCTGAGGGTCCGAGTATTATCCGGGTAGCTAGAATAATATTTGTAATCTCCTAGTGGGTACTAGGAAAGACATTGTGTTCCCATTATTTTGCTTAAAGTGGAGATATTAAGCGACCTAAGGGTCCAGTGGTTTTTACCCTTATTCAAAGGAGTTTTCCACGTAGAAAATCGGTGTCCATATTCTCTATTTTGTTGACGTATTTATTATCGTCTTGTCCATTTTATAATTACACTCCCGCAAGAGGGTAATAGGTCCACGCTTCCGCTCAATATTAACGCCTATTACCCAACATAAAATATCGTTGGCCACCTCGGCCGAGGATATTACTATTGTAGGTACCTCCCCTAGACGGAGGTGCATTATCGGTCCGTAAATTTTGGATAGTTGTTGTAGGCGCTGGGGTGGTGGTGTTGTTTTGGATGCGAGTTGGTGTAAATTTCCTATTATGGGTAATTTTAGTGGTCCGGGAGGGAGTTGTTTTTGTTTTGAAAATAATGTTTTTGAGATTAGTTTTGTTAGTATGGGTAGTAGTATGATGAGGAGTGGAATTATCCATGGTGAAAAGGGGGTTGACATTTTTTTTTGTTTGGTTAAGGTTGATATAAGGAATTGAGATGGGTTTGAATTGGTTGAATATTTTGGTGTTTATATATTTGGAATTTCAATTTAATGATCAATATAATAAGTTGTATTATTGGTATTGGGACTAGGACGGAGTAGCTTCCTCTATTTGTCAGTATAGAGGTGCTTGACTTGAGTAATTAAATTGGAGTACAGAATAAATCGTTTTAAACAAGTGTTATTGTATACCATCTGGTTGAGAGCATACTACATTATTTTTTGTATATCATCTGGTTTAGTCCGGAATCGGTCCCTGATAGGATTAACAAGGCAATTTCACACTTATGAGTTTAAACACTACTGCGTTTCCATGACTTCAAACCAATACCATAAAATAAAACAATCCCTTACCAGGGCACACTACATAACAAAAGATGAATAAGGTATAGGAATGATATGCAAGTCATTTTTCCTCCTCATTGTAATTCCAAATAATTCGTCCATGTCTAGATCTTCTGCCTTCATTCCATTTGGCAACTTCCAATCGAAATGGTAGAGCAACATAGCTAAAGGGAGCTCGACGTTAGCCACGCCTAGTGTCAAACCCGGACACATTCTCCTACCAGCACCAAATGGAATTAGCTCAAAGTCGTTCCCTTTATAGTCTATTAACGAGTTTTCAAATCTCTCGGGCTTATAAACATTAGGGTCCGGCCAATAATTAGGATCTCGGCCGATGGCATAAGCGTTCATTATAACTCGGGTTTTTGAAGGTACGTCGTAACCCTGGATTTGGCAATCTTCAATGGATTCTCTAGGGACTAAAAGGGGTACAGGAGGGTGTAGTCTAAGACTTTCTTTGATGACCGACTTTAAGTACTTTAGCTCTTCTAGCTTTGTTTCATCAATTGTTTTATACCCGTTGTATACTCGTCTAACCTCCTCTTGTGCCTTTTTCATAGCTTTCGGGTTCTTTAGCAACTCTGACATTGCCCATTCTATTGTCGTTGAGGATGTCTCACTTCCAGCACCAAATATTTCCTACATAAATTGAGGAAAAATTTACATGATTACATGACATATACTCAATTCACCATTCCCCGAGTATTCCGGCTCTATGATCTTCTCACATAGGACTACTAATCCCTTCTTTCAAGTCATTTCCATACAGTTGTTCAAAATTCCTCTCATTTAATTTGAACAAACGTATAGAAATGCCTTGAAAGGAAGGTGTACCAGTTAACGTGTTCATTTTAACAAAATCGAATCAATAATAGTAAATATTCGAAATAATTACCAATATGATGGCTTTGATGTTGTCCGTCGACAAGGAGAATTCTGAGGAATCAAGTACATTATCTTGGTGAAACTTCATAAGAACATCAACCAAATTTTCCTCTGTTTTCATGTTAGATTTATGTCCATTAACAATTGGATCAAGTAACCGGTTCGATTCTTGGGCCATTTCCTTGAGCATTTTCTTCATACCACCTATTGAATGTAACAATTTCATAGATGGGAAAATGTCCTCTATTGCAAACCCTGAAAATGCCTTTGACATTCTGGTTATCAAGTCTCTAAATGCTGCTTGATCTATCCCCTTTTTGCTGAACGCGGCTCTACAACAAGGCACGGAATATATATTAGTATATTCCGACCAAATTATGAGACAAGTTCAATACTCTCGTTAATCATAAATTTTCATTTAAGCTGGCTATTATTCGTGGTGCATTTTTTACAAAAGAAAATAGAAAAAAGATATATGTGGGTCACATACTCACATGCTGGTGAGGTAACTGAAATGCGAAACAGAAGAAGTGAAATAAATCAAATAAATGGACCAAATGATAAAATTTTTGAAAAAACTGTGAAAATCAAGCACCAGAAGATTATACTTCTTCTATCTCAACATTATCTTTCTCGATTGACTTACATAGTCTCTAAGACATCGCTTTAACTCGACTTTTCTCCATTTCTATAAAATAATATAAGAAAGAGTTATTTTATAGGAAGAATTTATCATATGGGTGACCTGCAAAAATTACTCAATCCTTTAAGTAATCTGAATTTAATCCCTCCTATCATCCCTTTCTTCCCAGAACAAACTTGCTTGTTTTTTTGACCCGCTATAACAGGTGAAAAATGACGTGGCCATGAATATTTTATAGGAATACTCCATCATATGGGTGACCTGCTTAAATTACTCCATCCTTTAATCAGTGGCGGAGCCAGGATTTGAACTTAGGGGGGGCGAAAAATTTTAAGGGGGGCGAACGACTAATTTCATAAGGCACCCTCAAATTTTTTTTGAAAAGTTTAACTTAAAACTTCGAATATTTCATCCGCCGGGAAGGGGGGGGGGGGGAGGGGGGCGACCGCCTCAGCTAGCCCCCCTAGCTCCACCACTGCCTTTAATCCTCCTATCACCATCATGCATTTTTGACCACCCAATCACCATCACGTTTGGCGGTTGAGGCGGCGGTGGCGGAAGAGAGTGCTTATAATGAAAATTGAGTTGAGAATGTTGGGAACGAGAATAGGAATAGGGATTAGGGAGAATGTTGGGTCTTCGGAGAAGGTGGCTAAAAGATTGTTGTTGTTGTCGTCGTCTTGGTTTGGTGGTGGCAATGTGATGTTTGCTGTGGTGGGGTCTTTGAAGGTGGGGAGTTTTTGGAGAGGTGATCGAAGAAGGTGATGTTGTTGCATTGTTGCGACCAGGGGCGGAACCAGGAATGAGACTTTCCTAGGGCTAAATTCATAGACTATTGAAGCGTATTGGTTAAAGAAAAATTCAAATCGCGACCATTGGAATATCCATGTATGAGTTTCCGAGTCTAGGCCCCATTGAGGAAAACAAATTTTTTTTTTGATCCACTAATTAGGCTAAATCAAGTAAAATTTATATTTTTAACTCAGAAACCGCCTTAATATTTTAATTGGAATTCCAGGGAAAAAAATATGGATCCACTATAACCAAGACAATTCTCAGCAAAGGGAGATAGTAACTATTTTTATTAATCTTGAATGTCCCGTATTAAAGATTAACAAAAAGGAACGTATATGAAAAGAAAATAGTTAAAGTCGGTCGTATACAATATTTTACTCGTATCAATTAAATATTTTATAATAATAAATAAAATAAGTACTTGATTTAAATATATCATAAGAAATTGTCCCATAAAATTGGATATGTATGACTAATAAATAGGGAAGGTTAGTTTCACATTTCACTAAAAAAAACGTAGTTGATCATTCATGTACGCATTTTACTCAATCATGTACTTTTTACCATAATATTTCCATAAGATACCCTTTTCCTTCAAAAAAAAAAATAAACTTCTCTTTTTCCTCTTCTCAAAAATTGATCAATTTTTTTACTAAGATTAGCAGTTATGCAACTTAATTCTTATATTAAACAAGTAAATATTCTATTTTCATCAATTATACATCTTAATCATAGGCATTTTCTTTTATCAAAATCATTATAATTTTATGCAATTAGATCTAATTAGGTTAATAAAATTAGGGTTAATTAAAATTAATCTGGGGAGGGGCTGGTGGGAAGGGGAAAGGGTAGTAGCTTGCCTGAACCTTGATTAAGAATAAGGATTAGGAGGGTGCAAGTGATTAGAGGATAACGAATACATGGGTGAACAAAAATGTTAAATATTAAGCTAGTAAAATCTTGAATGAAATTTTTTTCTAGACCAAAACAATTGAATACTCTTTTTCTTATGAAAGAAAAACGAATGAATATAATCTATACAAGTATCTCGTTGCGATAGTCGGTGGATGAGGGAGATAGCAGGCGGTGGTGGCGAGAGTGGCAGGCGGGGTGGTAGGATGGTGGACGAGGGGAGTTTGAAGAAAATTGGGGGAAATTGAAAGGGAAGGCAAGTACATGAATGAGTAAAATGGAAAAGGTAAAATTGGTAATGTCGTACATGATTGAGTAAATCATGTACATGAATGAGCATAACCCAAAAAAAATAGGAAAGGTTTTCATCATGTCTTAGGGAAATTGGAATTGCGTAAAATCAAGGTGCGTTGTATGGGGGATCGAACCCCTGTTGTCTCAGCACAAGAGCATAATAACAACCATGTGTGCTACAATTTAATCATGCTATCTTAGTGCACTGAAATTTATTTAATTTATTATTTCATCTAGGGCTATAACCCTAGGAAATATGGGTTAGATCCGCCTATGGTTGCTGCGGATAATGACAATTTGGTTTTAATTCGAGTTTTGATTATTTTGGATTGATTTTACATCTTTAGTTTGTTATGCAGGTTAGGACAATTTAGTTGTAGGGTTGAGTTGCCCATTGAAAAGGTTAGAATTGAGAGAAGAAGAGATAAGAGAACGGGAGAATGAAGGGAGTCGGCGTCGGATGAGTGATCACAGGAGGAGTGTTAACAGTTCGGATTATTATGAGATTAAATATAGTGAGAGAATTATAAGAAAGTGTTTATTAACCCTTAAAAACATAAGGTAATCTGTTATTTAGGTTGTCGGTCACTCTTGTGTGTTATGAGAAGAAGGGGGGATAGGAGGCCTTAAATTCGGATTACTTGAAGGATGGAATAATTTAAGCAGACCACCTATAAATAGGGAAGATTATCTAGAATATGAGAGAGTACTGTTTTTAAAGATTTTTGTACAAAGTCATGATGATGTAAATATTTTTTTCATCTAGTTATAATTTTTATTATTGCAATACGTATTAATGGTTAAAAATTTTAAGCTTTGATCTTAAAAGTTAAACTAAAAAGATAATTCGGGATGGAGGAAGTATTACAACTTACAAGTTCGCTTTTAATTCATTTTATTGTCAAAGTATAAACAAGAGTCTTACGCAAGACGCCAAGATCGCACTGAATTTATACATACCTGGATGTGAGATTGAAAAGGAGCCCAAAAACCAGTTCGCTAAGATTAACACAACCATCACCAACCTTACTCTCCAAAGCAATACCCTCAACAAACCTACACACTTCCTCTTCCCTCATAACTCGAAACGATTGCACCCTTTTAACCGTAAACAACTCAACCGTAGCAATTTTCCTAACTTGTCTCCAATACTCGCCATAAGGCGCAAGCCCAATATCGGAACAACCATAATATATAACTTTTCCAGCCAACAATTGTGGCCTATTTGCAAAATTTGTGTCATGGGTACGTAGAATATCCTTGGCCACCTCGGCCGAGGATATTACTATTGTAGGTACCTCCCCTATACGTAGGTGCATTATCGGTCCGTAAATTTTGGATAGTTCTTGTAAGCGTTGGGGTGGTGGTGTTGTTTTGGATGCGAGTTGGTGTAAATTGCCTATTATGGGTAATTTTGATGGTCCAGGAGGGCGTTTTTGTTTTGAAAATGGTTTGAGAAATGTTTTTGAGATTAGTTTTGTTAGTATGGGTAGTAGTATGATGAAAAGTGGAATAATCCATGATGAAAATGGGGTTGACATTTTTTGTTGTTGTTGTTGTTGTTGAATAGAACACCTATGGACTATATATAGAGGTATTTCTAGCCACCAGGTGTGTACAAAATGGGAGAGGAGATGATATAGATTTTTTTTAAACAAGGTGGAGTGAATTAAGATATGATAAATTTGATATTTTGATTGACAATAGGTCTCACTTGTGACGGATATACTTGTCACAAGCTTGTGACGGGTTAAGTATCATCTACATGGGTAGATAAGACAAAACGTAGAATGTATAGGAAATCACAAATGACTTGTCTTTATCCTAGCATGTGAGTTTTATTTGACCTGTCACAAACTTATTTACTAGCAGTCTAGCATTTAGGCTCTGTTTGGTAAAACTAACTCAAAAAGTAGCTGAAAACTGAAAAGCTAACTGAAACCTTAAAAAGTAACTGATAAGGTAGCTGGAAATTAGGAACTGATAAGGTAGCCGATTATAATAAAAAAATGTTTGGCAAACTAACGGAAAGGGTAACTGATTTTGATGAAATGACGTAAAAGTATATGATAATTATTTAATACGGAGTAGTATAGATTTACAGGGGAAAAACAGAAAATCAAACCAAATCAGGTACCTGAAATCCCAAATGCTATTATAGGTACCATTTCATTTCAGGTACCTTATTTGGTCAAATAAACTACTTGTCAAACATTTACAAAAAAATAAGGTACCGGAAATTTTGGTCAAATAAACTACTTTGACCAAATCAGACACCTAAAGTGCCAAACGGAGCCTTAGTCTAAGTTTAATCAGCATTAATGATTTAGGTGTTATAAAACTAGCATTTAAATTAGGTAGTCATATATTATTGGGTACCCTATATTATATTAAGAAATTTTTTTAAAAATTATCGTACACCCTAACCAATTATGAACCTTAATTCATATTCCACTTAGATTTTGCTTTATTATATATGGAAGTGTGGGTAATTCTAATATTCTTATTGGGTAGGGTGTACGATGACGTGGTACACCCGGTGTACCTAAGAGCAACTCCAATGGACAACTACAATATGATGTAGCTTGATTTGTCAAATCGATTTTTCAAGCTACGCTGCTTTTCAGCTACGTACCACTCCAATGACAAACTACAACATCTTGTAGCTTGCATGGGTCCACATTCTTATTTTCATCCAATAAAATAATTTAGTTTTTTTCTTTAAAAACCAAGCCATGTAGCTTGACAAAGCTACATGCTTGCAAGCTACTCTTGAATTTTCCTACTCCAATGGTAAGCTACATGCTTATAATTTTGTAAATATTGCAAGCAAGTCCCCAAACATGAACCATTGGAGATGCTCTAAGAGCATCCACAATTGTAAGCTAGTTGGTACTAGCTTACCTTTGCCACATCATTTTTTTGAGCAACAACAATTTCAAGCTACAAGTTACTCCAATGGTGAATCTTATTTAGTATTAGCTTGATGAGACCTAACTAACACACTTTTTTATTAATTTATTTAATTCTTAATTAATAAATAAAAAATTAATGAGACAACTATTTTTCTATTGGTTATATTTTCTTGTGGGACCATTTGAGCTACTAGCTCCATGGAACTACTAGCTCAATTTAAGCTACTTGATGTGGAGTGCTCCAATGGTTAAGCAAGTAGCTTGGAATCTTTTTTATTTGCAAGCAAGTCCTTTTAGGTAACCATTGGAGATGCTCTAAGAATTTATCTTGGGAGTCGGTTATTTACATGTCAAAACTGAAATAAATTAACTATGTATCATTGTAATATCACAAGCAAACATATTTTGAATTGCTTATTTTCTAGCATAAAATGTCTAACATTTTTGTCTAAGTTTAATCGGCATTAATGATTTAGGATTATAAAACCAGCGTTTAAATTAGGTAATCATTAAATGTCGAACATTTTAGTCCAAGTTTAATCAGCATTAATGATTTAGGTGTTATAAAACTAGCGTTTAAATTAGGTAATCATATATTATATTGTCTTCTAGGGAAATGGATCATCTCCATTTCCTTTCTCTCCATTTCCTCTCACAATCTCCTTAAATAATAATTTCCTCTTTTACCCTCATTTTCCTTTATTTTTATGCGTAAATTTAGAACCGTTAGATGTTGTCAATATGCGATCCGGATCATTAATAAGTATTTGCCTCTCCATTTCTTTTGAGGAAATGGAGAGAAAATGGGCTCGTCTTCTAGTCGCTCATTTCTTCACTCTTTTCTTTTTCTTGGTAGTTGGATTTTCTTCTCTCTTTTCTTTTTTAGAAGGTTTTGTGTGGTCTAAATTCATTTACATGTGGAGTCGAGTGTTTTGTGTGATCCAAAATCATCTCTTTATTTCTTGTGCAAAATGAAATGCGGAAGAAATGAGCTACTAGGAGGGAGTATTAAAACAGGAGTTGATTGCTTACGTGTCAAAACTGAAATGAATTAACCATGTGTCATTGTAACCAGTAAGTCTCCTTTGTCTGTCACAAGTTTGTGACGGATCAAGTATCACTCATATGGGTAGATAGAACAAAAGTAAGAGTGACTGGGGAATCACAAATGGCTTGTCATTATCTTTCCAAGTGAGTTTTATTTGACCCATGATAACTATGTTATCTATGTGCTTTCCTTGCCTAAAAACTTTTACTTATAGCTCACTTGTATGCATGTTATGTGCATATTCATGTCTTAATTGCTCAAACTCAAAACCCGTCGTTTGGGTATTTGGTTTGGTTTTATTTGTTTTGGTTGCCTTTGAATGAAGTATGGAGGCCTAGCAAACATTACACTAACTTAGGAGAGGACCACACACTACTACAAATACAGGCAACCACAACGGCCCTTTAACAACGCTTATTCACGAAAATCATCAAAACACGTTGTAGAATTGATTCCGCGAATTTTACCAAACTTAATTACAACGGTTCTGTGTTGTTAATCGTTGTTATTGGTTTTAACAACGGGTCATACTTAAAAAACCGTTATTAATGAAAAAACTAATAACAACGGTTAAATTTTAACCGTTGTTAATGGTTTGGCGCTAAATTAGTGAAAAGTAATCACAACGGTTATATTAGAACCCGTTTTTAATACTTTTTAACAACGGTTGTAGACTCAATAACCGTTGTTATTAATGTTATGAAAATCTTAAGAACAACAGATTGCTTTATTCTGCTATACGCTACAAAACACAAACACAAGCTAATACTGCTACTATATCATCCTCCATTCCTCCCTGATCGTCTCTCTGTCTTCATCTCCGTCACTGTTGTCACCGTCTTCTCTCCCTCATCGTGTTTATCAATCAGGTATATATATGTTTCTTAGCAACGCTTATAGATATAGGATTTTTTGGGTTATTATCTAATTTGTTGATAATTTAGCTTAATTGCTTTCCTGAATTTCGTTTATTTGTTTGCCTATTATTGTATTTTCTGAATTAGTTGCCTATTATTACGAATGTAGAATAATGACTCGAACTTGGATGATTGATGCAAATATGAGTGACCGAACCTACAAGGATGGTTTAGCTGAATTTTATGAATTTGTTTCGAACAATTTGAAAGGTTCTTCTAGTATTGCATGTCCTTGTGAAAGATGTGGTAACATTAGCTATATGGCTTTTCCGGACGTTAAAATACACCTAGAAAAGTGGAGATTTAGTCGATCCTATACACGTTGGATTTTTCATGGGGAATCATTAGAGGAAGAGAATAACTCTGAAGAAGATGATGTTGAGGTACACGAAAGGCTAACTGATGATCCTGAGTTTGACGAGTTTTTTGAGTTGGAAGAGTTGGAAGTAGAGAAGTTGAATGTTGGGTCTATAGATAATGAAGAGAATGATGATGAATCCATTGCTTTTGAAGATGTAGGTGATGACACTAGTAATTGGGATGACCTTAACAACATGTATGAGAAGTTGTGTGAGTCTGAAGCACCTCTGTATCCTGGTTGTAAGTTCACAAAAATGTCGGTTGTGGTGAAGTTGTATAATATCAAGGGGGCAAATGGGGTGAGTGACACGTGTTTCACTAGTTTTTTAGCCTTGATAAAGGAGTTGCTTCCTGATGGTAATGTTCTACCTGTTAAGACATATGAGGCAAAAAAAACTAATAAGAGGAGTGGGTATGAAATATGAGAAAATACATGCATGTCCAAATGATTGCATATTGTATCGGAAATTATATCAAAACTTAACCAATTGCCCTAAATGTTTGGAGTGGCGTTATAAGGATAAGGAAGGGATCCCGGCTAAGGTGTTGTGGTATTTTCCATTGATACCAAGAGTCATAATGATTTATGCGAATCCCGATGATGCAAAAATGTTAACTTGGCATGAAACAGGAAGAATAAATGATGGAAAGCTAAGACACCCGGCAGATGGTAAGCAATGGAAATCGTTCGACGCTAAGTAACCCGAGTTCGGCAATGAACTTAGAAACTTACGTCTAGCGCTGTCCACTGATGGAATGAACCCACACGGAAACATGAGTAGCCAACATAGTACTTGGCCAGTAGTGTTGGCTATTTATAACTTACCTCCATATGTGTGCATGAAAAGAAAGTATTTGATGTTATCGTTGTTAATTTCCGGCCCTAAACAACCTGGAAATGATATAGATGTATATTTGGAACCTCTTCTAGATGATTTGCGATTGTTGTGGGATAGTGGGATAGAAGTA
The DNA here is from genome assembly GCF_048544455.1 of Silene latifolia. Taxonomy (NCBI): domain Eukaryota; kingdom Viridiplantae; phylum Streptophyta; class Magnoliopsida; order Caryophyllales; family Caryophyllaceae; genus Silene; species Silene latifolia. The sequence continues at coordinate 110,488,732 of NC_133533.1, forward strand.
TTTGATGCATATAAGAACGAAACTTTTAATTTGAGAGCGATGCTATTGTGTACAATAACTGACTATCCGGCTTATGGCGACCTTTCTGGGCACACAGTTCATGGGAAAGAGGCTTGTCCATTGTTTGGGGAGGATATCGAGTCTGAATACTTGAAGTCTTCTCGTAAGTATGTGTATATGGGAAATAGGAGGTTCTTGTATCATGACCATTGTTATCGCAAGATGCATAAAGCATTCAATGGAAGACAAGAACTTCTTCAACCTCCTAGAATTTTGAGTGGGCATGAAGTTTATCAGAAAGTAAAGCATATTGAGATAGATTATGGGAAGAAGAGCGGCTCTAAATTGTCTACTCGTGGGTATAAGAAAAGATCCATATTTTTTGATAAACTTCCATATTGGCCTGACCTGGAGGTCAGGCATTGCCTCGATTTCATGCACATTGAGAAAAATATCTGTGATAATATTATAAATACCCTTCTGAATGTTCCTGGTAAAACAAAGGATAACGCCGCAGCTAGGGAAGATATGAAAATGATGGGTATTAGGCTAGAGTTGGCACCACAGAAGAGAGGTAATCGTACATTTTTACCGCCAGCAGCTTATACTCTTTCACGGAATGAGAAAAAAGAGTTCTGTGCATGCTTGAATGGAATTAAAGTGCCACATGGTTATTCGTCGAACATCAAAAGCCTAGTGTCGATGCAAGACATAAAACTCACCGGGTTAAAGTCACATGATTGTCACACTTTGATGCAACAATTACTACCTGTGGCTATTCGTTCTATTTTACCTGAATAGGTAAGATATGCTATAACTAGATTCTGTCTCTTCTTCCAGTCCATATGCGAGAAAGTCATCGATCCCGATGACGCGGATTCATTGCAGGACCTCGTTGTAACCTCTCTTTGTCAGTTGGAAATGTATTTTCCACCCTCTTTCTTCACTATCATGATTCATCTGACCATTCACTTGGTTAGGGTGATTTTGTACCTTGGGCCCGTGTACTTGAGATACCAGTATCCTTTCGAAAGATTGATGAAAGTCTACAAGGACTATACATCTAATCGGTATCGTCCGGAAGGTTGTATTGCTGAACGCGCTATTTTAGACGAAGCTCTTTCATATTGTTACGCTCATCTCTCCCCTGAGGAGTTGATTGGCGTTCCTAAGAATCGTCATAGTGACTGGATGACCGGAAAAGGTATTAGGGGCCGGGTTGAAAAAATTGTGACACGTGAAATGTTGCATTTAGCATACACGTATGTGCTAAACAACGAAGATGAGGTGCAACCTTATATTCAACAACACAAAGATGAGCTCAAATACGATCACCCAAACAAGACCGAGAAGTGGATTGCGAACGAGCATACGAAAACGTTTGCAGAGTGGTTTAGGAATATTGTCTTAGAGTGTACTGATCAAACTGGTGATGACATCTCTCCTAGGTTACTACGTCTTGGTTTAGGTCCAAATGCCAGGGTCACCTTTTACAACAGTTTTGCCATTAATGGATATACTTTTTACACCCGCGAGCAAGATGAGTTGAGCACAATGCAAAATAGTGGTGTGAGTTCTGAATTTGAGGCAATGCACTTTGCTACTTCAAAAGATAAAAAGCTTATTTGGGGAAAATGCCTTAATTATGGTGTTATTCAAGAAATATTGGTACTAGATTACATTGATTTCACAATGCCTTTGTTTCGATGTAACTGGGTTGATAACAACATCCATTGTGTCCGAAAGGATAAGATGGGATTTACGTTGGTCAATCTGGGTAAAATTGGCAATAATAAGGATGATCCTTTCATAATGGCATCCCAAGCTAAACAAGTGCTCTATGTCACCGATCCTATGGATAAGAAGTGGTCTGTTGTACTGTCTATAAGGAGTAGAAGGAGTAGTTCATCCGATAATGGTGATGATGATCAGGATGTCGTTTTTGAGGGAATGGATCAGTCTACCACTGTATCTTATTTCGACGATGTTGACACTGATCCTGAGGACACTGAAAGCATCTATATGCGTGATGACCATGGTGAAGGTATTTGGGTTAACGAAGAAACTATGACATCCAAGAAACGTCCCCGATCCTGAGATAGTTCATCAGGACACAGTGATATGGACGACCAACATTTTGAGTCATTTTCAGACCAATAATTTGATAGTTTAATTTATTGGTAAATCAATAATGGTCATTATATTGTTAAATAAAAATTCCCAAATTTGCATGGCATGGTAAATCCTGTAGCTTAGATATGCAGTATGCATGCATGCTGGTGTTGTCTTATTTTCTTGATCTTATTATTAGATGTGGATCTTTGGTGTTGAAATTGCAATAATAATGTTGCAAGATATGGTGCTTCTACATTTGTTACGGTATGTATTGTTTACAGTTTGGACCAGAATGGAATTACATAATTTTTTTAAAAAAAGGTTCAACAATAACAACGGTTATATTTAAATTACCCGTTGTTAATACTTTCAACAACGGGTGTAGTACCTCTACCCGTTGTCAATGATTTTTTTGACATATTTCATTTTGGCGCAAATTTGGTGAAAATATATTACAACGGGTATATTTTAACCGTTGTAATAAAGTTTTGACAACGGTTGACTTTTATTGACCCGTTGTTATTAACATATAACAACGGTTCTTCTTTGAGCACCCGTTGTCAATAGTTTGTCTTAATAAAAAACTAATTTACAAACCCATACAACATACCATACACAAACACACACAACATTAGTTCAACCGTTGGTATCCTGAGTTAATTCTTCTCTCTTCCTCGCTTTCTACATTCTCGTTGCCGGCCGTCGCCCAATTTCCGACGCCCAGATTCCGTTGCCTTCCCTTATCATCCTGCTCGTTCTCTTTATCATCATCATCATCAGGTATGTTCACTTTAATTTTGTGTTTCGTCATTAGGGTTTTAAGACGATCATCTTTTTTCTTTTTCATGCATCTGTTTGTTTTTCGTCTTCTTTGTTATCTTTATCATCCCGCATCATCAACTTCACTCCTCTTATTAGGGTTTAGGATTTTAGAAGCTCAATCTGTTGTTTTAAATTTTCATTCCTATTAGGGTTTAGGGTTTTAGATAATACTCTGCATGTACGTACGTTGTTAAGTTGTTCATTTCCTATATCATTCATATTTGGGTTTTAGGATTATCATGGGTGAAAAACGGAAAAGAAGTCAAAAGAACAATAAGCCTGGGGATAATAAACCTGGTGAGAGGGGTGCTACGAAGTGCCAGAAAGTCCTTGCAGCTATAGCCGCTAAACAGCCGTTGGAAATAACATGGAGTGAGATGGGTTTCCCTACTGGTCCAAATGCGGGTTATTTCTCCAGTTGGATTGGTACTTGCACAAGACAGTTTGTGCCTATCTATTAAGATGATGTTAGAACTTTGAATCCAAAATTGGCGGAGTTATACTTGGCTCGTGTAAAGGAAGGCTTTATTATACCCGATGAAAGCCATGATAAGTATTTAATGCATAAGGCGGCGGATGTCCACAGCGGTGGAGGTGTGACGTTGCTAGGGATTGGTTGTATGTGGACAAGGCAACGGGGAGATGCGTAAGAGCCCACCGGAAAACAAGTGTCCCACCATCAGATCAGAACAATGGGATCTTTTCAAAAGATGAGAACTACGAGAAGTTTCAGGTTAAATATCCTCGCCTTTTAACGATTTACCTATCATTTTTTTAATTAATGAGTCCTTTATATAATCTTTTTATTATCTCATCTACTTGCGCTTTTATATAATTATTTGAAGGCCGTTAGCAGAAGAAATCGTGCTAACACTTCATGCAAGAAGGGGAAATGGTATGGTTCTCGAGGCGATTCTGAAAAGATAGAAGAGAACCTCGTAAGTAGCATGCATTATTCCCCTGTGAGACTTTATTTTTTTAATCACACTTGGACTTGCATTGATACACATTTACGTGTATAAATGTTACCATGTTAATGTGTAGGTGGCAAAGGGAGTGAAAGAGGTGGATCGGCATGTAACTTATAAAGAAGGGCACACGCCTAAAGGATCCCGGTCGCGTGACAAATATGATGAGGAAGTGTTGGCCAACATAGTAAGCATTATTTTATTAAGACGAGTTCATTACTAACTTTATTATTTTAGTCACAAATATAATTTGAAGTTTATTTAATATATTATAGGACAACGTATTGAAAGAGGTAGAAGAAGGGAAATTCACTCCCAGTGGTCGTAATGACGTTCTTGCTAGAGCGATCAGCCGACCCGAACATCCAGGTCGTTTGAGGGGCGTCCCGTTACAAGTTGGAGTAACGAAATATTATGGGACAACTGTCCCGATAAAGAAGAAAAGGAAGACTAAGTCTGATAAGGCTGACATGTTAACATTTATTCTATTATTTTCATTTAAGTTCAATTCACATGTTATTGTTGGGATAAAAATTGCTGACACATTACATTCTTGGCACGCAGCTTCAGTTAATGGCATCCGTACTACTAAAGCTGAATGCTGGAGGCAAGCTTTCCGAAGAAGAAGTGAAGATGATGGAGGATGTCATTTCTAAAGGGGGTAATAATAAGGTACAATAGATTGGTCAAGAGGCCGCTACTACCTTGGCAATACATGAGAAGGAAGTATCGGTCAACGAGATTCAGAAAGATCGGTACCTAATAATGCTTCAAGTTGTAACAACTAAAGCGATCGGTACCTAATACTTCCTTATTTTTCTTTTCTTTTTTTTTTTTGGGTAAGATCAAGGGTGTGTTCCCCCCACTCTAATGCTATAACTTCTGACATCGTGCCATTGGTTAATTTTATTAGGTAAATAATGGGTCCGAAAAGGAGATGCAACTTGAGAAGACGGTGATGGAAAACAAAGATACATCCCCTTCAAGTCGGTTCCTGTTTTCGATAAGGTATGCATGAAGTGTTTAATTAGTTAAATTTATATGAATTCTATTAAATTTTGGGATATAATAATGTATGTGTATATTCTTCAGGCCGTAAACAAGAGGCCGATTATTCTTGCGACCCTAAAACCGAAAAGCCACATGTGCGTGTTGGCCGGGGTCTCGTAGAAATGCACACCAAATCTGCAGCAGCGGAAACTGTAGTTCATGGCGAAAAAATTTTGCCGAATCATACCAAAGTAGAGATAACTACAGTCTTTCTAGGCCATGAAAACTTTCAACTGCATGTCCCAGTTCGTGACGACATTACCATTCTGGGAGATGCGGTTGGAAGTTTCATCCAATGGCCTGAAACTCACATCTACTTGGCTCGGCCGTCTCCGCCTCAAAGAATGGGAAAGCATTGGGGTTAGAAGAAATACCTTTATATATATGTTAAATTTTTAATTGTTGAATGTTTTTATATGTTAAATTTATATGTTATTTTTTTTTGTAGGGAACAAAAAAGCCGGCTTTGGCGGATAAGCCTAAGTCCACAGACATGTCAACGACCTCGTCGAGACAACAACTTGATGAGATATTTAATTAACTTCTCCATTTTTTTAAAAACATCGCTCCCTTTATTTATATTTTGTCTGTATTCATAAAAAGCATGGTAATTTTGTGTAGGGGACAAAAAAGACTGATAAGCCTAAGTCCCCAGTCTTACCTGCTACTACTACCTCATCATTGAAAGAGCAGGTTGACGAGGTATTTAATTAAGTACGCTTTTATTTTTATTACTCCAACTAGGATATGTTACCTTTGGATTTTGTATTATTTTAATTATCTACTACATGCGTAGGCTGGTGGTAGTAGCACAAAATCAAAGACTCATTCTTTCCCGGACCTGAAAGAAGTTAGGAGTTTAAACGACTCACAATATTCTGGGAAGGATTACATGCAAAAAGTAAGAACGGTGACGATGAGGAAACTGCATGAGGAGGCTGGCCGTCGCATAGCCACCGAGCAATTGATAGTTATTCCGTTCGAGGAGGATATTCTAGGGGTTGAGCGCCAAGCACTTCTATCATGGGATATGCTAGCCATTTAGGTGCCGCCTAGACCGATTGATGTCCAACACCTATTTGTTTGGATGAAGTAAGTTTCTTAATAAATAATTTCATATTCTAATATTCTGACTACTAGATAGTGTTTTAAATACCTGAATTAATACCGTAATAATGTAGGATATTGAAATTGAGAGTGATCCCCGAGAAGAATATTCCATCTGATCAATACGGATTCCTGTGCCCCTATGTTTTATCTTTATTTATTCCGGTTTCTCGTTCAAGAACGGGTAGATTATATTGCTCAAAGAATTGGCGACAATCAAGAAGCTGATTTTTGGCGCTTATAATGAAAAAGGGTAATAAACAAATTAATATTACGTTTCCCCCCTACAATTGCATTTTCATAACTAATATATGTACTTGTTAATAATGATGATGTCTCTTGATGTAGGACTCATTGGGTGCTAGCAGCCATCATGCCGACAAGGAATAAAGTTTTCTGGTTGGACTCTATACATCATCAACCAAGCGAGACTTTTAAGCGCTTGATTAGAAAGTAAGTTTATAATACTGATTTATTTATAATAACATTAAGTTTCAATTTTTATTTATAGAAAAAGCTCATTTTTGCCCCTAAAAAATGAGTTTTACGCCTCCTTTTTTATTTTAAAAAAAAAAGGGCCTTTGAGAAGAGAAGAGCAAACGAGCGGGATCAACCCACGAAAGATTCGATGTTGGCCCCGATTTTATTACGATAACAGGGGTACGTGCTCAAATACAATACATTAAGTGCAAAAATATGTGTTTAATACTAATACAATACCTAAAGTTCAAGATTCTGATGTGAGCCTTCTCTCGTCTGTTTGTTTTTATGTAATAATAGGCCCCTCGCCAGCCATATAGCATACAATGTGGATACTACGTTTGTCGGTTCATGTTGGAGATTATTAGGCGAAGATATATCATTATTCCGAGAAAGGTTAGTAATTTAATAATGTGTTTATTACTTTTTTTTTAAATTAGAGCTAATGTTGTCTTGCTTTGCTCGCTATATATATCATGATGTTGCTATGCGAGAATTGATGTTGTTACAATAATGTCTTCTCTTTGTTTTTTCCGCAATATGTAATCAACTCGTCACAACAGTTGAGCAGTACTCAAGTATAGATATAGACGAGGTAAGGGACATGTTGGGCAAATACGTCTTAGAAAATAGAAATGCGTGATACTCGAGTTTAGATCAACTTATTAGTAAATTTTTTGTTGAAGTTAGGGAATGATTAGTTCATGTAAATTCAACTCCTTGTAAGTATATATATATATATATATATATATATATATATATATATATATATATATATATATATATATATATATATATATATGATGATCTTTGTTGTGGTTGAATTGAATCTATTGAGTTCGATGAACCCACCGTGATTTATCTTTGGGTCTTGGTATATGTTCTTTCTTTGATATATGCAGGTTTTTGAATGGCATGAAACAAATTTAATTTTTCAAAATATTAGGAGTTCGTAATAAAAACGGTTACTAAAAAAAACCGTTGTGAAGACCTTTCACAACGGTTAATAAAAAGAACACCGTTGTGAATGACTTTCACAAATACCGCGCATAATATTCAACAACAGGTTTTAAACGAAGAACCATTGTTAAAAGTCTTCACAATTTTGGAGGTAAAGTTACAACAACGGGTTTTAAACTAAGAACCGTTGTTACTAACAATTTCAACAACGGGTATGTAGCATAAACCCGTTGTCAAAAGACTTCACAATTTTGGAGGAAAAGTTACAACAACGGTTATACATATGACAACCGTTGTTATATTATTCCCTCCAAATTTTTGAAACACTTTCCACAACGGAGAACACCCAACAACAACGGCTTTTAACCGTGGTGAATACTTTCGACAACGGTTTCATTAAATAACCAAACCGTTGTAAATACCTTCTACAACGGCCGCTTTAACAACGTCCGCTTTTTTTTTTTACAACGGTTTTTACCCGTTGTTATAGCATGTATCTGTAGTAGTGACAAGCCAACCACATGACCCATGACCCAACAAAAGAAGGGATGCAGACCCAAAATAAATGAAAACGGAGTCTAGCGTGGATCTTGAGAGCAAAGTGTGCATCTCATTCAAGGAAAAAGAAATCGGGTTGTTACCATCGTGCATTGCTGAAGTGGGGTGTAAGCATCTCATTCAGGGAAGGCCATGCCGTGCGATTCTGGTCGTGCATTCCCCATCTCAACTGCAGATTTCCACGCCTTCTATACGACTTTGTTTTATTCGTTTTACTTGTTTTGTAACCTACTATATAAGCATAAACCTCGGAAATTTTATCTATCTATATTCATATTATATCATTTTAGAGAGAGAAACACAACTTTCTTTTGTGATTTGTGATTTAATTCTTCATCTATTATCAAGTTCAAGCATTTCTATTTCATCTTTGTTCTTCCTTGTTCATTGTTCTTCTAGTTGGTATTGTTTCTTCTATCTTTACTTTCTTGTTGATTTGTTTATATTTTAGTTAACTCAAAGTTTAAATATTTAAGTTAGCTTGTTTCTAAAGGTTCTTCCTTTAACCTTACTAGTTGTTGTTGAATCTTGGTTCTATTAGTTTTCGATCACTTTTAATTTGATAATTGTATGTCAATTAGTAAAAATCCAAACTTTACCATGTTTAATATCAAAGGTCTAAACTTTATCACTTCCATGAGTCTAACAATCATGATTAATGAGTAGTCAATTAAATAAGATGTAATTAGACCCTAACATGAGTAATTAACCTACTAATTACTTTCATTTAAATTAGTTGTTGAGAGGATTAGTTGAGGTTTAATAAAGGGATTAGTTATAGTTTGACATTTAGCTATAAAAGAAGGAGAAAACTATGTAATTGGTATCCTCATATTGAGTGATCAATAAATTTCCTAATGCGACTATAGTGAGGACGTAGCCAAGTTGGTGAACCTCGTAAATATTGTGTCCTTGTTATTTTTTCGATTCTTATCTTTATTATTGTGTCTGTGGTACATACCAAAAATCCCTAAAAACTAGTATCAGAGCCCGGTTGGACGGGTGAGGGAAGACTGGAAGAGCGATCCACTAAAATTTCACAATAATGGAATGAGGCAAAATTTTGTTCGATAAATTCGATGGGAAAGATTTTGTTTATGGAAAATGCAAATAATGGATTATTTGTATTTAAAGAATCTATATGTTCCTTTTGGAAGGCACGAAGCCGGATTCCATGGAAAAGGAATGTTGGGGAAAATTGGATAGACAAGCGCTAGGTGTGGAGGATGAAGGTGATCTTTTGGCAGTGAGTGTCGAAGATCTGATTGAGTCTTGGGTATTAGACTCTGGTGTATCATTTCACGCTTCTCCGGTTAAAAATTCCTTTCATAAATTTATTGGTGGAAGGTGTGGTACTGCTTACTTGGCAAATGGTAAAGCGGTGCCGATTATGGGAAAATGTGATGTTGAGATACGTACCCCAACTGGGGGTAGGTGGGAGCTAACAGATGTCATGTTCATCCCGAACTTGAAAAAGAAATTGATATTTGTTTGAAAGCTCGATGAAGCAGGCTACAAGGTTGTCTTTGAGCAAAGTCGTTCCTAGAAAATAGTCAAGGAAGCTATTGTTGTAGCTCGTGGGACTAAGAGTGGAACTTTGTACACCACTGCAGGGTGTAGTGACATGAGTAGTGTAACTGCGGGAGGGATGAAGAATAAAATTGTTTCAAGAGACTTGTTGCGGGATCCGAAAACTATGCATAGTGGGCCTTACACTAAGTACCGTGGAAGTAAAGTCGGTGGCTTGAAGGCGGAAGGTGGTCCGAGAACGCACAAGGTGAAACTGACACGCTTAAATGTGTGTGAAAATTCAAGAAGTTCTAATAAGGCAAGAAAGGGTGTTTCGTTTAGGTGGGAGTGCACGCCACGGAAAACGATGAGTGAAGCCCAACAAGTATGGTTGTCTTTGGGAATAAAGTTGAATGGTAAATGGTCAAGGATGAGTAGTACCTTGGCTGAGCTCTTGCATTTAGCATGAGCAAAGACATGGTCGCATTAGGTGAAAAGTAAAGTTGGTGTTACCTCCATAATTGTCGGGAGGTGGGAGATTGTTAGAATTAAGTCCCTTCATTATAGAGTTAAATGTTTTTAATTGAGACATAATGAGAAGGAGTTTCTAACTCACTAAAACTTACTTCTACATTGATCAAGGTAATGAATATAGTAAAGTTACATGGAAGTTATAGCTTGACATTTAGCTATAAAAGAAGGAGAAAACTATGTAATTTGTTTCCTCATATTGAGTGATAAGTAAAATTTCTAATGCGACTATAGTGAGGACGTAGCCAAGTTGGTGAACCTCGTAAATATTGTGTCCTTGTTATTTTTTCGATTCTTATCTTTATTATTGTGTCTGTGGTCCATACTAAAAATCCCTACAAGTTTGAACTTCATCTTTGAGAAAAGGGTTGGGAAAATCGAGAATTTATCGTATGCTTAGTGACTCCTAGCAATACTCGAATACTTTGGGGATGGCGCGCGTTCTCGGGTCTTAGAATATCGTAAATGAGAGTCCAACTTACGAACCCGAGAAGAAGGTGGGTCAGGGTTACTAGTGTCCAAGTGTGAACCTAGAAAGGAAGCATTAGGTGACTTAGAGGCGTTTCTCTTAGCTTATTTATCGCAAGATAACTAATTGGCGGAACTAAGACGTTAATTATGAATGTTGGTAGTTTAGTCATGCCTTAGCTCTTTAATTTATTGAGTAAAACCGCATCAATTTAGCTTGTTATTGTTCTGAGCAATTGCATTAGTTAATTTAAATTACTTGCCATTTGGTTTAGTTAAACAGTTAAACAATCGTTCAAAGCTTTATCCGACTTAGCTAAACAATTATAATTAAAACGATTATTAATCACCCTTAATTACTCCTTCTGGTTCGACCCTCAGTTAGTGCGACGAATATCGTTCACTTGTGAGGTATATAAAACTACCATCAACCCATCACAAGCTTGTGATGGATACTGCTCCTCACAAATGAGAATTTTTACATTGTAATATGACAACCAAACATATTTTGAATTGCTTATTTTCTAGCATCAAAGGTAACATATTGACCCCAAATATGTTATTTCACTATGTTATTTATCAAACACTAAAATTGACATATTAATTGGTCAAAAATGATAAACGCCTTATGTAACACCTCGTGTTAATTAAACCAGCTTACTAAGTATTGGCGTCAATTGCATGGGAATAATATAATAAGAACTCCCTTGGGCCTAGCTTAAACGCTAAGGTATTGGCGTCAAACGGAGCTCGGAAGACAATTGTCGCCCGATACTTCGGCCAAGCACACAAAACAGATGAATTGTGGGTGGCCTATGATGACAAATAGTAGCAATCACAGGCGATTCCAATGGGGTGCAGTACATGCATCCGCATCCCTTCTCCAAAATAAATACAAATTTAATCAATAAAGGAGCATATGTTAATTATGTATGTTGATCTAGTGTTCAGTGATAATTTTTCTTACCTTAAAAGGTCATGGGCAGAGACGAAGCGGGCCATGCGGGCCTTAATTATGTTCGGTGATAGTTTTTCTTACCTTAATTATGTTCAGTGATAGCAATCACAGGCCTGGCCATGCGGGCCATGGCCCGGGCAGGTTTTCGGAAAATTTTCTACACAAAAAAAAAAAAAAAAACTAAAAATACAAAAAAAAACGTCCTACCTTTTCTGAATCTTTTCCATATTCATTGTTGCCGTAACAAATAGAAACATAGCTAAATTTGTACAGAAATTAATTGCAGAATAATTACCATAATTAAAAAAAAAAAAAAAACTTTCTATGTTATATATGGTAAAAAAAATTACAAGTACTACTGAAAAACAAAATAAATAAAACACAGAGCCATTAAACAAAAAGTCGAGGAGTCTCCATTGCGTTGATAGGAAGTAGATACTTCGGGATTTGGAGATCAATCACAAGTAATTTCTTATCTAATTTATCTTGTTTTCCTTATGATTAGCAAACTTGGAGTATTAATTTTGAATTAGAGTTGATTGAAACTTTCAATTAAACGGTTGAATCTTTATTTTCATCCCAAAATTCATTAACATAGATTGATTACTTACCTTATTGTAAATAATGAAAGAAGAAATAAAAAATAATTGATTTTGTATTTGTCAGATGATAGAAAATTGAAGATGGAGTTTTTCCGGCTTACTACATAGAAATGGGAGCAATAGTTTGTCTAATTGAATTTAGAAGTATGGTGGGTGGGTAATTTTTATGGACTTGGGTGAATTTAGTTTTGCCCTTTCAATTACTTTTGATTTCTTCTTTTATTAAATAAAATGTTACATCATAACTTTAATGTTATATAAGGAGTATATTTTTTAAAAGTTATAATGGATAAAAACTCCAACTAAACTCCAACAATAACTGAGTTTCTCGAGAGGAAAAATGGTGAAATTTCGACAAATGAATCATCAACCAATTCAATACATTTACGGAGACTCAGAGAGTAATATTTTATTACATAAAACCTTCGTGTAAAAGCCATTTTTTAGTTAACGTAACAAAAAATTTCGGCCCGGGGTGGAATTTGGTCCGAGCTTCGTCCCTGGTCATGGGCTCAATCATTTCATTGAACAATTTTTTTAATGTTTTTTTGTTTTCTCACCATACATTTTGCTAAATTAAATAATATTTTTTATGTATAATTTGATTTTTTTGTTGTAAGAAAATTTTACGCACTCCCGCCCATAGAATCCTTGAAACGCCGTGGTAGGAATATATATTGGGCGAAATAATAAGAGACAAATAGACCACGCTATTCATATGGGCCATGCCCACTTGCTTAAGCCTTGAAACATGGATTCGCCACTTATTTTACAACTAACATGCAAACGTCCTTCTTAGGAGGACCGTCAAAGGACAGGTTCTTTTTTTTTTTTGGTGACTAGGCGTTGAATTCCCCCGAGCACATGCAATACTCTGCAAACCACGTGCGCCATGTAAGACATCATTTAGGATGACAGGTAACCGCAGCACTTCCGTGTAGGGAGTCAAACCCGGGACCTCTCAATTCGTTGCCATTGCAACGCTTTGAAGCACTCCCGCACTCCACTACACTCAAGCCACTTTGGTTACAAAGGACAGGTTCATTCCGTCAGTTTCCAACATTTTTCTCCCGGATTTGTAACAAAATAATTTCGGGTATCAGTAACGCATTATTAGAAAGATAGACGTATGCTTATTTCGACTCATATAATAACGAGTCCATTTTTGAAATAATGGTCAAAAATAAAATATTTGTCGTTTTGGGTCGGTTTTGAAAATATTTGTCAAAATGGTGTCCACGTAGGCTCGGGATTTCTAGACCTGAAACACGCCACTACTAATGGCGTGTTTTGTGAAGGAAACACGCCATTAGTAGTGGCGTGTCTTTACAACAATTTTTTCCCTCAACCGACTGAACTTAAAAAACAAAAAAAACAAAAAAAAAAAATTACATAAGACACGCCATTAGGGGTGGCGTGTTTCCCCTCCGAAACCCGTCATTCCCAATGGCGTGTTTGTTTTAGTCCATTTTTTAATGAAGTTTCTTTCCGTACTCATTATAAACACGCCATTGGTAGTGGCGTGTTTTAGGTCCAGAAATCCCGAGCCTACGTGGACACCATTTTGACAAATATTTTCAAAACCGACCCAAAGCGACAAATATTTTATTTTTGACTATTATTTCAAAAATGGATTCTATAATAACCCAAATAAATTTCCGAGACCGTCTCCTATAACCATTGATCTCCCTTGTGACGGGTTACCATTTGTGGCGGATATTTTGTGAGTAAAAATGGTAACAAAATGGGTTAGTGGAGAAAGGGGACCACATAAATAGTGTTGCAGAGAGAGAAAAAGTGGGTACTTTGTGAGGTAAAATGGTATCCGTCACTCAAGAGTGACGGATATGTGCCGTCACAAACAAGAATTTGTGCTCCTATAATAGGAAACAAATATAAGTGTTGGAGTTTAAGGGCGAATCTAGAGGGACCCGGATGGACAAGTACCCACCATGAAATTCTGAAAATCTATAGTAAGTACTCCCTCCACTTTCCTATTTTCACCCCATTTCCCCCTTTTGGCAAATTATCTATTTTCACCTCATTTCTCTTCTTTCCTTATTTGGACTACCTTTTTCATTCTTTAACTAGTATAATTGCCCGTGAAAATTCACGAGAACATTTATGATACTTCCTCTATTGCAATGATCAATTCTATACATTTGACTAAAATATATTCGAACTATTTATATTATCTTATAATAGGCAAAGTTTTGATAAACGATAATTTATTCGAACTATTTATATTATCTTATGATCGGCAATTCAATCTCGCAATCCCATATATTTGATCTTTAATACAATGTAGATATGAACGTAACAACCTCGATCGCCATGGGCATTAAAACTTAAAAGATCAAATTTTATCACCAACACAAATTTTGATATGATATAGGACTCCAATTAAAGTACTAATACAGCAGTAACAATCGTAATACCATAATGATGTCTAATTGCAACGTTTGGACTGTGCATAACCATACTCTTGTGATTGTACACTAATAATATGATCTGGTACTAAGTGTTAGCACAAATTGATTTACAAAACCACCAAAGACTAAAGATTTGCCAGCCTAATATTACGTGATTACTAACAGGCAACGGCCATAATATTTATGCTAAATAGGTACAGCATAACAGCAATTCAATACCAATTATGTTAACCATGAACAATAGACCACAAATTGCCATTTCCTTTTCTCAGAGTCCTAAAGTAGAATCATGAAATAAATTTTATATATAATTATATAAATGCTTCTGTAATATAACTGAAACAATAAATAACCAAATGAGAACTAAAATGGTGAATTAAGCACGAAACCCCTAAGTACGAAAAGGACCATCTAGGTTGAGGACGGATGAGGCTTCATTCCCACTACCGGATTGTCCGAATAGAGATGCTATTAGATGTTGGACGCTTGAGTTGCATTTAAACGTGACACAAAACAATAATAATAAGGTTATGGACGATTGAGTTGTTCATGAGCATTCACAACGATCGAGAATAATTGCTACAAAACAAAAAACCATTTGTTAGATAGTCATGTTAAAGAATAAAGAATATCTCACCTGTTATATTTAGTAGTAGAACTTATGAAAAACTAATACTCGTATAAAGCAAACGAAAAGTACATAATTTACTCCCTCAAAAAAAATAAAAAATAAAAGTACATAATTTACAATAAGAACAATATAAAGAAATAGATAAAATTAATATGATTGTCATACCATTTTTAGTTAGTGACTCAACCTTTTCGTCGTCACTTTTGTGGCTTATCAAGCTACCTCCACCCTTTATAGTACATTAGTACTCCATAACAGTTAAGTGACCATTATGTGAGGGTAATTAAACTTTGATCCTTCATTAGCCTTGCAAGAAGAAACGTCTCTCAACGATTTCATTTACTCATGTTTAATTATGATATAGTTTTGTGCCTCTTCAGTTTTCCCTATACTATCTACTCCTACTTAGGAAGAATGTATAGTTAATAAGGGTTTAAATGGAGTGAAGTGAAAAGTTAGTGATGAAGACAAAGAGTCGGTCGGTAGTGAGGTTTAGGAGTTAAAGAGCTAACGAAGAGATTAAGTACATAAATACACTATAGTCAAAAGTTTTTTAATTGGGAAAAATGACTACTAAATAAAAGATTAATTTGTAGAGATGCCACGTGTCTTCAAGATAATGCTCAAGTTAGGCTTTTTATGTTATTATATAGATCATTCTTTTCACCCCACTTACATCTCTTTTATTACTTTTTCATTCTTTAATCGTTCTTTTCACCCCACTTACAACTCTTTTATTAATTTTTCATTCTTTAATAATTTTTCTTAATATGCGTGTAAAAAGAAATGGGGTGAACAAAAAAATGTGGAGGGAGTATTAAATATAGGCTATGAAAGCAACAAAGAAACATGGCACAGCGGTAAAAGTGGTGGATAAATTTCAAGGTTGTCCGCAGGGGCGGATTTATAGGGGGTGATGGGGGTGAACCCTCACCCCCATTAATTTGAGAAATAACTGATATATATTTGTTTGTGTGTTAAAATTACATCAAACCTTGGTGGCTCATTGGTAGAAACTATTATCCACAAACAAAACAACCTGGGATCAAGCCCTACAATTGCATTTTTTTTTCCCAAAATAGTGTATTTGGCAAGATGGTAATACTTTCTTGTTTTCTTTTTCTTTTTTTCTAAATTTTTACCTTTTCTCAATAATTTCCTTCTTGAAATTTTTTTCATTAGTTTATGTCCCATAAGTTATTGTAATACCGTCTAACCATAAACATATTGACATTCATATTATTTGTCCAAATAGTTAATTTGGCAAGGTGGTAATACTTTCTCGTTTTCTTTTTCTTTTTTTTCTAAATTTTTACCTTTTCTCAATAATTTCCTTCTTGAAAGAAATTTTTTTTCCTTAGTTTATGTCCCATAACTTATTGTAATACCGTCTAACCATAAACATATTGACATTCATATTATTTGTTAAATGTCGCGCCTGATCGAGTAATTATATTTTGGCGTTCGTGTTCAATTCTCTTTGTCTACAGTACAAAATTAAATATTTATGTGTTTGGTGGGATTTGAACCCCCACCGTCTTAGTTATAGGTTCAAAGTACAATCACTTTGTCAACACTCATTCTTGTTTATATTAGAAATTAAAAATTGTTATAAACCAGAAATGAAGGATATTCATATCATATTTTTAAATGATGATTTCCATTTAAATTTGTACCCTAATATATCTCTATAAGGCTGTTTTTTAAATTACGTTAATTATGTTTTATTTTCGAAAATCCATTCAAAATTTACTAATTTGCATCAAGGATTTTAACAATCGCCGTGAAATTCATTGCTCGGTAATCGTTTTTTTTCCGAGTTTATCGCAACTATATTTTCAAATGCCGCGACGAAAAAAAATTGTGCCCCCTTAAAGGAAAATCCTGCATCCGCCCCTGTTGGAGTTCAACCATAACCGGTTCTGATTGAGATGGTTCATCTATCGTGGTATCTGTGTTCAAATCGTGACAGCCTCCATTCTCCAATAACTCACGAAGTGGATTTTCATTTTCAGCACATGGTATGGGAGAGCATGTACACTAACCACTCTTCGAGCCAATGGGCATTCAAGTGAGGGGCCGTAATAAGAAATAAATATAATTGTTGGACCCAAACCATCTCTTTAATAAATATAAAACGAGAAAAACGGACCCGGATCTATAGTGCTATACATACCTGGATGTGAGATTGAAAACAAGCCCGAAAGCCAGTTCGCTAAGATTAACACAACCACCAACCTTACTCTCCAAAGCAATACCCTCAACAAACCTACAACAAACCTACAGACTTCCTCTTCCCTCATAACTCGAAACGATTGAACCCTTTTAACCGTAAACAACTCAACCGTAGCAATCTTCCTAACTTGTCTCCAATACTCGCCATAAGGCGCAAGCCCAATATCGGAACAACCATAATATATAACTTTTCCAGCCAACAATTCTGGCCTATTTGCAAAATTTGTGTCATGGGTACGTAAAATATCCTTGGCCACCTCGGCCGAGGATATTACTATTGTAGGTACCTCCCCTATACGTAGGTGCATTATCGGTCCGTAAATTTTGGATAGTTCTTGTAGGCGCTGGGGTGGTGTTGTTGTTTTGGATGCGAGTTGGTGTAAATTGCCTATTATGGGTAATTTTAGTGGTCCGTATTAGGATATTAGGCCCATTAGGGTTAGGTTATGAGATATGACGGCTACCGTCTAGGACTTAGAGTAGTGTGGTTTAATATATATATCATCTATGTATTATGATCAGTAACAATTCAATAATACGATTCCCTTATTATGCAATACTCTCCCCCACAATAATCTTATCAGTCCGGGAGGGAGTTGTTTTTGTTTTGAAAATAATGTTTTTGAGATTAGTTTTGTTAGTATAGGGAGTAGTATGATGAGTAGTGGAATTATCCATGGTGAAAAGAGGATTGACATTTTTTTTGTTTGGTTAAGGTTGATATAGGTGTGTAGAGGGTTGGTGAAATAAGGAATTGAGATGGGGGATTGAATTGGTTGAATATTTTGGTGTTTATATATTTGGAACTTCAATTTAATGATCAATATAATAAGTTGTATTATTGGTATTGGTATTGGGACTAGGACAAAGTAGCTTCCTCTATTTGTCAGTATTGAGGTGCTTGACTTGAGTAATTAAATTGGAGTACAGAATAAATCGTTTTAAATAAGTGTTATTGTATACCATTTGGTTGAGAGCATACTATATTATTTTTTGTATGCCATCTGATTTAGTCCGGAATCGGTTCCTGATAGGATCAATAAGGCGATTTCACCCTCATGAGTTTAAACACTACTACATTTCCATGACTTGAACCCAAGATCACTTATTAAAATAAAACAATCCCTTACTAGGGCACACTACATAACAAAAGATGAATAAGGTATAGGAATGATAAGCAAGTCATTTTTCCTCCTCATTGTAATTCCGAACAATTCATCCATGTCGAGATCTTCTGCCTTCATTCCATTTGGCAACTTCCAATCGAAATGGTAGAGCAACATAGCTAACGGGAGCTCGACGTTAGCCACGCCTAGTGTCAAACCCGGACACATTCTCCTACCAGCACCAAACGGAATTAGCTCAAAGTCGTTTCCTTTAAAATCAATTGACGAGTTTTCAAATCTCTCGGGCTTAAATACATTAGAGTCCGGCCAATAATTAGGATCTCGGCCGATGGCATAAGCGTTCATTATAACTCGGGTTTTTGAAGGTATGTCGTAACCCTGGATTTGGCAATCTTCAATGGATTCCCTAGGGACCAAAAGGGGTACAGGAGGGTGTAGTCTAAGACTTTCTTTGATGACTGACTTTAAGTACTTAAGCTCTTCTAGCTTCGTCTCGTCAATTGTTTTGTACCCATTATATACTCGCCTGACCTCCTCTTGTGCCTTCTTCATTGCTTTCGGATTCTTTAGCAACTCTGACATTGCCCATTCTATAGTCGTTGAGGATGTCTCACTTCCAGCACCAAATATTTCCTACATAAATCGAGAAAAATTTACAACATGACATAATCTAGGGGTGGTCATCAGTGCGGGTCGGTCGGGTCTGGGTCCAGGGTGGGTCAGAGGGCGGGTCGGGCCTATCTTGGGAGGCCCAGATATAAGGCGGGCCAGATCAAAGGCGTCCCGTGAGGCGGGCTTAGGTCGGGTCCGGGTTGGGACGGGTCGAGCTTGGCTTTGGGGGAGCCCGGAACCGCCTCGGATATAAGGCGGGTCGGGCTGGGTCCATGCACGAGTTAGGCGGGCCGGGTTCATACACGGCTCATAGGCGGGCCGGGTCCGGGTTAGCATGGCCGACCCGCACTAATGACCAGCCCTAACATGATCTATCACAAAGAGTTCGGTAAAATAGACACGTCATGGTACTCAATTCACCGTCCCCTCAGTCTTCCGGCTCTATGATCTACCGGCATGGGACTACTAGCCCCTCTTTTCAAGTCATTTCCATACAGTTGTTCAAAATTCCTCTCATATAATTTGAACAAACGTATAAAAATGACTTGAAAGGAAGGTGTACCAGTTAACGTGTTCATTTTAACAAAATCGAATCAATAATAGTAAATATTCGAAATAATTACCAATATGATAGCCTTGATGTTGTTCGTCGACAAGGAGAATTCTGAGGAATCAAGTACATTATCTTGGTGAAACTTCATAAGAACATCAACCAAATTTTCCTCTGTTTTTATGTTAGATTTATGCCCATTAACAATTGGATCAAGTAACCGGTTCGATTCTTGGGCCATTTCCTTAAGCATTTTCTTCATACCACCTATTGAATGTAACAATTTCATAGATGGGAAAATGTCCTCTATTGCAAACCCTGAAAATGCCTTTGACATTTTGGTAATCAAGTCTCTAAATGCTGCTTGATCTATCCCCCTTTTGCTGAACACAACTCTACAATAAGGCACGGAATATATATTATCGACCAAATTTTGAAACGAATTCAATACTCTCGTTATTACTGAAGTTTATTATTCCCGTTTTTCTAACATGTGCTCTAGGGCTAATTAAAGAAACATTTGCAAGAATATGTACAAACTAACATTTACCATAATTAATGAAATATTCAAGTAGATATTTCTTTAAATAACTTCTTAACATGTACGGTACATGTTAGAAAAACCCTTATTTTAAATTATACTTTTTGTGCACTCGTTGTATTATAATTACTTCACTTAGGGGTGTACATTGGACCGGGACCACTTAGGGGTGTACATTTCACCGGGACTGGACCGAACCAAATTCTCGACCGAAAACCAAATAAAGGTTAAAAGGTGGACCGGGTACCAAATCATATTAATATTGGTCCGGTCCTGTATGGACCATAAAAATGCATGGACCATACCGAATCGAACTAAATGGACCAAATATGATTTTTATCGACATGTAGTATATAAAATAGGAACTCAAGAAGTCCCCAAATTTCAAAATAAGCAACATTATCTTCTTACAAGAGTTAAGTACATAATTACACATAATACGTGTAAACAAAGTAGAAAAAAAAATCAATAATGTTACGATTTTGAAGATTATTTTGTTAAATACGTTCGGTCTACTATCCGATCAGCGGTCCATTTGGTTTGGTCCAGGACTGGACCGAAGACCAAAGTAGAGTAAATAGGTGGAATGATGAACCCTAAACCGGACCAAATAAAATACAGTCAGTTTGGTTTGGACCAAAAAATCCGAGCCAGTCTGATGAATAGGCCGGACCACTGGGTGAACACCCTAACTTCACTATTCCCACTATTTAGTACCGTTAAATTCATCTATTTCTTTATTCACAAAATCCCATTTTAAATTAGCATTTATAAAGAAAAATAATAAATTATACGGAGTACAAAAATATGTGGCCCACATGAGATAATTGAAATGTCAAAAAGAAAAATGGAATACTCTTACACTAAAACTTGGTCTTTCAATAAGTTATTGAGAGATCAATCTTTTGTACCTTTTTATTTGTATTTCGTGACTCTTTTATTGTTGATCGTGACATAGTAATTTCGACAAATTTACATAATTAATGTACCCATTTTATCTTTAATCCTGATTTATACCTATTTTATTACCTTTAGTACCACTTTTTCTTAAAACTGTAAAATAGTCTCTCAATTAACTTATTGAGAGGCCGTCTCTTAGGAGACCTCCTCATAATCTTAAGGCGGAGCAATTCTCAATTTTTATTTCTAAAATAGGGTTGAAAACCATAAAAAAAATTAAAATGAGTTGAATTTCAAAGTAATTATCCAAAATTGATCTACATCAGCACCGAAGCTAGCTTCGGATTCAAGTCGTTCTCCCCCTAAGCAACTACATCCCGTGCAACAAGTTAATATTAGTGATGTTAAGGCTTGAATGTTTTGACCCAAATCGCTGTGCCGGTGGGCGACTTGGGTTTGTTAACAACTATGGGTAGTGTGGGAGTAAAGTATATTATAAGGACTTAAAGTATACCATAATATAGCGATAAGGATCTAAAGTACACAAGTTAATCACTAAGGACCCGAAAAGTAAACACCGTCAATTGTTTAACAGAGTTTGGATAAAACTACAAAAATAACCCCTACTGTGAGTCCCCATCATTTTGCCGCTGAAATACGATTATCCCCTCCTAACTTTTAAGTTTTACCCGCCCAATTATCCCCACCATTTTGCTCCCCTGCAAACTAGGCCATTCTCCCATATTTTTACCTGTGTTGCTTGTAGAATCTCGCAGGCATAAGGGATGTACTAACCGGCCAGTTATTTTTTGTTCCTTAATTACTCCCTCCATTTAACTTTTATCATCTTACTTTTCCAATATATGTGAGAAGTATTATATTGAAGTGGGGTGATAAAAGTTAAATGGAAGGGGCATTAAATATTTTTACCAAACCTTTAATCGATTATAGCCGATAATGATTACAAGTTTCGCTAATTTATATGGTCTTCGTATCTTTTCAGTAGACTTTTGCTCGCAATCGGAAAAACCAACATTAACTTAGTACAAAAATTGGGACATGTATGTCAATTTATATGCAAATTCATGAGTTTTTTGTGTTGTCTTGAATTACATACATTACATTTAGTTTGTCTATGTAAAAAAATCATTTGTACAAATGTTAGGGGCTTACTATTTGAAAATTTTGGTGGACATTATAATTTTGTGAAGGTTGAAATAATCTTCGTGAAATGATAAAAATATGGGGCAACGAGACGAGGGAACTTCGTGATGCAAAATGACTTTCGATACCAATATACTAATGAGGCTTTTAATTGTTGATGAAGAAACATGTTGGGACATTACTTTTTTTTTTTTTTTTGGGTTGAGTGTTGGTACATTATTCAAATATTACATTTTGATTTTGTATCTGACTAGTTATTTTTATTTTTAATTTAATATGGTTTGCAATAAAGATATTAATGTAAGTTTACGTACTCTCAGGTCCTTAACGTTTACATTTTGATATTTCGGATCCTTAACGAATAACGATTAACTTTTGATACTTCGGATCCTTAACGATTAACTTTTGTACTTCGGGTCCTTAAAGCTACATTTTAGTATACTTTAGGTCCTTAGAGTACACTTTACTCGGTAGTGTGGTTCAGTGTTTAATTAAGGGCTTAAACACTTTTATCACATGTTAAATGCAGCAGTTATATATTTGGAAAGAATAAATATATATACTAGTTTTAAACTCTTGCATAAAAACGCACGGGTTATTTTTAAAATTATTATGGTGATTTTTTTTCCGATTTTCAAAAATTTTAGCAACACAAGTATTTGTTACGGGGTATGATTTGGAATAATTATTAAGGTATTTTTTCAATTTTTAAAAATTTTCATATCAGTAATTTTTTTTCGAAAATTTTTAGACTTATATTTGTTATGTTGTAGTATAATTATTATGGTGAGTTTTATTAAAGATCAAATTTTCATGTACTCACTCATCAATTCTAATTAGTGGTGGAGTCATGGCATTATTTTTCATTAAAAAAGTTTTTAAATCCTTAAATTAAGGAGTCAATGAGAAGGCTTAATAAGTTTTTGCTTTTGTATAATCAATTAGTCTCACTATAGACGGATATATCCGTCTATAGTGAAAGACACGTGAAATATGCTTAAAGTGGTGATATTTTTTGGCTCTATAATGCAACTTGTTGTTTGTTTTATGCTTTAAGTGAGTAGATATTTGGTCCGTCTACAACTATAGACGGATATCTCTTATCTATAATGAGAATTTGTGTTGTATAATAGAGATTTGAGTGCAAATATTAAACATAAATGTTCTGTTGGGTAGTGGAGAAGAGGCAGGAGTTAGTCTTGGTATGATTTAGGTTCGATTTTTTGATTTTTTAAGTAATTTTTTTTAATAAAAATACTACTGAAGTCGCTGGCTCCACCGGGGACTTTGGCTAAAATCGTTGACTTTTAAAAGCAACTATATTTTCATGTCGTTCCGGATGTAGTCGTTTAGGGGGAGAGCGACTTGAACTCGAGGTTAGCTTTAGGCTGACGTGGACCTATTTTGGTTAATTACTTTGAAACTCAACCCATTTTGATAATTTCTTTGCTTTTCAACAATTCAACTCCATTTTAGAAAAAGACTCCAATTCTCAAGTATATCACTCATATATATGGAAAAATAATATATTTGTTTTATATATACAAGTAATATGATACTTGGCTTTATGTTTAAAACTGAAATATCATCTTAAATAAGAATTTGTGATCAAGTAAACGGACCAAAGATAAAACGTTGAAAATTTGATGAAAATGAGAGTATTAACAATGGCTTCAATGGCGGATACAAAAATGTTTCATCGCGGAATCTCTTCTAATATTTTCAAAGTATTAAGTTGTAAGAATCATTAATTGATCGGATTTTCAACCATAAACTTAAACCTTTAATTGAACACAAATTTTCATTTATAATGAGTATATCCGTCACAAACTTGTAAGAGGTTAATGAAAATACTTTCTTCCACATGGTTTTGGAACAAGTTGACCCTCAGGCCTCAACTCCTCAAGTCCCAAATGGCCAAATTCAATCGGGACCATTTTGATTTTTTTGGGTCTACCTAAATGATTATGATTGGGTCTGAGTCTAGATATTTTGGCTCAACTTTTGAGAGGTTCTATTATTTTGAACCGACACTTTTTTAAGTGAATTAAACTTAACTTATAAGAGTATGTTTGGGTGTTCTTCGGAATTAACTCTAATCGTATTTTTTTCAATTATATATTTATTTACGAACATTTTTTTCTGTAAAAAGTGTAATTTTCAAAATACTTTTTCATAAAAAAAAAAAAATATGTTAGTTTTATCTTTTAAAATTTCTTACTTTTTCTACATTTATGGTTAATTTTTACAAAATTATCAGGGGGTAAATTTTAATCGGGTGATAATTATTAGGGAAGTTAATTATTTGGGTAATGAATTTGTTTGACATATAAGAGTAATGATTACTGAGAAGAAGTTTTATTCCTATAATCATTACACAGGGTGGAGGGTGGATAATGTATTACCTTTCAGTACGAGGGTAATAGATTCGAAAGATGAATAATTACTCTAATGTCAAACATAAAAAATACACCTTACATATCACTCCCCTATTCATTTCCCCCTCCCTTTACCCTTAATCCAAGCAAGCCCTAAATAGTAAATTTTACCCATGAATTAGAAGGAAGAGATTAGCTTATAATGGATTATCAAAAGAAAGAATCCAGCATGAAAAAATATGTTATGATTTTATTTTAAACTCGATTTACTATCTAAATTCACACCTCAGTCTTACACAAGATCTAGCTACTTAATACATACCTGGATGTGAGATTGAAAAGGAGCCCAAACAGCAACTCACTAAGATTAACACAACCATCACCAACCTTACTCTCCAAAGCAATACCCTCAACAAACCTACACACTTCCTCTTCCCTCATAACTCGAAACGATTGCACCCTTTTAACCGTAAGCAACTCAACCGTAGCAATCTTCCTAACTTGTCTCCAATACTCGCCATACGGCGCAAGTGCAATATCGGTACAACCATAATACATAACTTTTGCTGCCAACAATTTCGGCCTATTTGCAAAATTTGTGTCATGGGTACGTAAAATGTCCTTGGCCACCTCGGCCGAGGATATTACTATTGTGGGTACCTCCCCTAGACGAAGGTGCATTATCGGTCCGTAAATTTTGGCTAGTTCTTGTAGGCGCTGGGGTGGTGGTGTTGTTTTGGATGCGAGTTGGTGTAAGTTGCCTATTATGGGTAATTTTGATGGTCCAGGAGGGAGTTTTTGTTTTGAAAATGGTCTGAGAAATGTTTTTGAGATTAGTTTTGTTAGTATGGGGAGTAGTATGATGAAAAGTGGAATAATCCATGGTGAAAATGGGATTGACATTTTTTTTTTGTTGAATAGAACACCTATATATGACTATGGAGGTATTTCTAGCCACTAGGTGTGTACAAAATGGGAGAGGAGATGATATAGATTTGATATTTTGATTGAGTGAATTAAGATATGATAAATCACAAAATCTCATAGGCGATATCCGTCACAAGCTTATGACGGATACTGTTTTCTTTCACAAAATAGCCATGAGAGGTGAGTGGAGAAGCACATGAGGGGTGCCCCACCTTGTCCCCTCTCCCTTTTTGTGAGAGGTCACAAGTTTGTGACGGGATTAGCCCGTCACAAGCAAGACTAGCTGATGATAAATTTGATATTTTGATTGAATATATATTTTGAGGATCAATAATTCAATATACTTTCTCGAGCCAATTCTTAATAACATTTCCTATTTTTTTTTCGTCAATTCACAATAATACCTTTCTTATTTTTCTTTTTACATGTGGGGTAGTGTATTTTGTGTACTTCAAATTCAATTGCATGTAGGGTCGTATATTTTGTGTAACCTAAATTGACTTTCTTATTTCATGTGTAAAAAAGAAAAGGTCGAACAATAAAGATGTATTATTGCCTTGGGAATTTAACTTCATCCATTCTTCAATTAGTAGTTCTCATTTCAAAGCGACTATTCTGGCTGAAGGTTTTAGATGGCATTATATTATCATTTTATGGTAAAATATGATCATTTAAAGACAAAATGTTGTAACCAGTGTTTGTTGTTCATGACTTTAGGTAACTTTTTGATAAAAAGTTGTCATATTTTACTGTAAATAAGTCACATATAGACCCATCCGAAACATTCAGATGAAAATGAGTGTGTGAAAGGAGATCTTTTGTTTTTCTATAGAGGTGGTTAACTTGAGTCTAAATTATCACAAAATCTCATTATAGATGGCACATATCCGTCTATAGCTAAAGACGGGCCAAATACAATACCATATTACTAATAGGAGTATAGGACAAACAACAAGTGGGCTGGTGGGGTTAAAAATGTCGCTACTTTCAAGCTATTTGACCCATCTTTAGTTATAAACGAATATATTATTCATCTATAGCAAGACTAGCTGCTAAATTATACCACATGATAGTCAAATCGTTCAACGACAAAGGTGACCACTTTATGAAAATGAACCATTTATATTTAAAAGTTGGAAAGTTACTACTTTTACATAATTTTTATAAAATGAACATTATTTTTATCATAAGATGGTCAATTTTTCTCCGTTGCACCATACAACAGTCACATACAAATATATGATGATTGATGTGCTTAAGCAGTTGAATTACGTAAAACGACAATTTTATGTAAGAATTACGAGTACCATATTGTAAAACACGAGTTAATAAAACAACATATATCATATCATATATTATACTCCCTCCCATTCACAATAAACCTCCCATTTCATTTTGGCACAAATATTAAGGAAACACACTACCCCACCATATAATTAAATTTGAACCACACAAATACACTACCCCACCATACAATTAAATTTGGACCACACAAACACTTACCAAAAAAGGAAATAGGGAGGTTATTGTGAATAGACGGAAAAGGAAATAGGGAGGTTTATTTTGAATGGGAGGGAGTATTAAAACATAAGCCCATTACTTACATGTCAAAACTGAAATGAATTAACCATGTGTCATTTTAATCAGTAAGTCTCCCTTGTGACGGGTTATCCGTCACAAGTTTGTGACGGGTTAAGTATCACCTATATGACTGATAAAACAAAAGAGTGCCTAATGAATCACAAATAGCTTGTCTTTATCTACCCAAGTGAGTTTTATTTGACCCGTCACAAACTTCTGACTGATACTGTCCGTCACTTACAAAGTTAACGTAAGATGAGAAAAACGGATCAAATGTGTGTTACTTTTTCTCCGAATCTATAGTGCTATACATGAATTGTTTTTTTTAAGAATAAGGTTCAAAGGTAAAGAAATTAACTAAATGGGTTGATTTCGAAAGATATTACTTAAAATAGGTCTACGTAGAATAGGTATGCATGAAGCTATGTCACAAAATAAGTCGCTACGCTTAGCGAGTGAGCGACTTGGGGTCAAAAAAAAAAAAAAAAAAACTTTGGATCAAGTTGCTCACGCACTGATGTAGCTGGGGAGGATCAAACAAACGATCGCATTTATTAAGCATACTCTAAGCACTAGGCCTAGTTAACTCTTGTTAATTAAGCACGTAATTAATATATCATAGCCAATTAAAACTGTGCAACAAGTATCAAATAAAGTTTTGATATATACAATTTAGAAGATATGCATTAATTGCATTGGGTTGTGTATAATTTAGTCTTGAATTCCCAACTTAATTTTAAATATGAAAGATATTAAATGTTTAAATACAGCTTAATGGTTATATATATCAAAAATCAAATAAATAAGGTGCTGATGTGAACCTATTTTTTGTGGTTAGAGTACAGGACATACTAATGAAGTGGCGCGGGCTAGCTTTGGTGCTGACGTGAACCTATTTTAGGTAATAAGTTTGAAACTATTCCCATTTAGTAAATTTGTTTTGTGTTCAGCCTCATTTTTTTTAAGAAAAAATTCGCTATACATACCTGGATGTGAGATTGAAAAGAAGCCCAAAAACCAACTCACTAAGATTAACACAACCACCAACCTTAGTCTCCAAAGCAATACCTTTTACAAACCTACACACTTCCTCTTCCCTTATAACTCGAAACGATTGCACCCTTTTAACCGTAAACAACTCAACCGTAGCAATCTTCCTAACTTGTCTCCAATACTCACCATACGGCGCAAGCCCAATATCGGTACAATCATAATACATAACTTTTGCTGCCAACAATTCAGGCCTATTTGCAAAATTTGTGTCATAGGTACGTAGAATATCCTTGGCCACCTCGGCCGAGGATATTACTATTGTAGGTACCTCCCCTATACGTAAGTGCATTATCGGTCCGTAAATTTTGGATAGTTCTTGTAGGCGCTGGGGTGGTGGTGTTGTTTTGGATGCGAGTTGGTGTAAGTTGCCTATTATGGGTAATTTTGGTGGTCCGGGAGGGAGTTGTTTTTGTTTTGAAAATAATGTTTTTGAGATTAGTTTTGTTAGTATGGGGAGTAGTATGATGATTAGTGGAATAATCCATGGTGAAAAGAGGGTTGACATTTTTTTTTGTTTGGTTGGTTAAGGTAGGTGGGTAGAGGATTGGTGAAATATAAGTGAATTGTGAGATGTGATCATGTGATGGATTTGATTGAATTTTTTGGGGTTTATGTTTTGGGAACTTCAAAGATCTATATAATACGTAAGATGTACGAAGTATTATTGGTCTTGGGACTAGGAGTATATAGCTTCTTCTATTTGTCAATATTGAGGTGGTTGATGTGTCATGTGAGTAGTTAAAATTACGACACAAATTCTTACCGGTGAGGTAGTGACGGTCACAAACTTGTGACGATTCTACTTGACTTAAAAAAAATGTTAAAAATGAAATAGGATCGTGTTGTTATGAGGAGTCACAAACTTCTGATTGTTACAAGTAAGATTTGTTGAAATTACAGTAGGACAAACAATGTTATTAATAAGGTATAGTAAAAGTTTCTCTTTGAAAGTTATTATAAAGATTAAAAATAAGAGCACTTGCATAATTAAGCTCGATTCAAGTTTAAGTGACTACATGTCTATAATTTACACTCTACACTGTATCAATCTTCTAAATTGAGTTGCTCAATTTAGAGTCAAGTCAAACATACAAATGATAATGATCTATTAGTATTATTGAATTGTTTAATGACAAACATAGTTTAGGGTAAGATTATTTAGTGAGGACATCTAATAGATGACTCTCATGTGGAAGACTTTTACGAGTATATTTTTTTCCTTTTTATTTAAAATTTTGATAAGAAAAATGTAGAAAATGTAGTATAATATTAGAATCTGAGTTGAGTATGAGAGATAATGTATAAAGTCTTAACAATAAAATAATAATAATAATAATAATAATAATAATAATAATAAAAAGTTATTAAAAAACTGATGTGGTAAAGTCTTAGGACTTAAGTGACTTTGACCTATAATATTACTCTTATTTTTATGTAAGACGGTTTGTAAAACTAATAATTATGCATTGGTCCAAAACCAGATAGGACCGACTCCGATCGAACCGAAAACCGAAAAAACATTTAGGTGGACCGAGGGTCGGACGTAAACATTTCAGTCTTGGACCAGACCGAACCCGTATTTTTCGATTCGGTCCGATGTTGGACCGATATGGATAATTATTCATTTGTAAGTATGTGATAATTAAAATTTAATTTCATTAAATCAAATTAATTAGTTGATTGAAGCATCTTTAACTTAAATAACCACCAATATTAAGTTTATAATAAGGTTTTGAAGATAAAATACTCGATACTTATTTTGGTACAAATAATTTATTACTTTATAAAGTTGCAAAATTAGTCACAAAATATTTGTATTTCGGACCATTTTGTCCGGACTGAAACTAACCAGTCGTAGACTGAATCGGACCAAAACTGTAACTCCCCGACCATAATCAGGGTCGGGAGCGGTCACTCACGGAAGCTCGTCAGGCTGTGTACATGGCCCACAGATCAACACGAGTCATTTCCAACTCATTTTGTCCTCACTCATACGCATTCCGAAAACCTAGGAGTTCACCCATCCTAAGACTACTCCCAGCCAAACATGCTTAACCATTGAGTTCTTTTGCATGGATAACCAGAAAAAAAAATGTGCATTTTGTTGATATGAGTAGTACTTTCAATCTGTTTAAGTATTTGTCGGATTTTAAGCCTATCAATTGGCCTCTTCAAGGGTACCCCAGCCGAATAACCTATTCGATTCAGTGTAGTATTACAAAAACCGAAACTTCAAAAAGTATGTATTGAGGGTCAGGCCTAAATGAATCCGGACCAGGTTTGGTCCATACCAAAATGATTGATCCTTTTTTTCGGTCTGAACCTAAACTCGCTCAACCCTAAACATAGATAATACAAAGATATCGTATAGCCTAATAAGGACAGGGTCGTGCTAAATAGCACAAATGGCCTAATAAAGGACTAAGCCCAACGCATGACGGTAACCCAAGCCTTCATCAAGCATTTTTTTTTTTTTTTTTTTTTGGTACATAAGAGGGCAAAGCCCATAACTAAGGAACTAGACGAGGGGTTGTAACACCCATAATATCCTCGCGTAAAATAGAACGGAGAGCCGCGGGGGGTTCATCGAGATGGATCACTGCTGTAGACGACGAGACTCCTTGGTTCGCTAACCAGTCACTAGCTTTGTTTGCCTCTCGATACACATGCAAAAGCTTGACCTTCCAACCTGGGTCCTGAATTAATTCTCTACATCGAATCACAAGATGGCGAAGGCTGTTGCTAAGAAGTTGTTCTTCCAACACCAAATTCACACAAGTGACATTATCCATGTGGACTAAAAGCTTGTCTATATGAAGCTCCTTCGCACGTTGGAGACCAGTTAATAAAGCGAGCATTTCCGCTCTCATCGAAGTGCAAATTCCACCAGAGAAGAAGAAAGCAGAGATGAAGTTACCTATATCGTCTCTAAAAATACCACCACAACCTGCAGAACCCGGATTCCCCTTAGACGCACCATCCGTATTCAACAGGCACCAGCCGAAGGGGGGTGGATGCCAGCGAATAAAAACCTCATTGCGAATGGAACCGGGTGAAGGTATAAATAGGGAGTGTTTGTCGAAGGAAAGCTTAGAGGATTCGAACTGTTGATGGAGGAGAGCAATTGGGTTAAGAGGGTTCTCATTATGGCGGCCGAAAGCGACATTATTTCGCCACCTCCAAATCCACCAACAAGTAATAGCGAATTTCATCGACCAATCTTGTATATCCACGAGCACTTTATTAGAAGCATTGCACGAAATCCAATCCGAAAACGATGACAAATAAAACGCGGACGATGAGTTCGAGATACCCAATGAGGACCATATATCGCGAGAAATAGGACAATATCTGAGAACATGGTCCATGGTTTCCTCATTAGCTTGGCACTGTGGACAACTTGGATCGTCTGAAAGATTACGCCTGACTCTATTCACATTACACATAGCTCGGCCATGTGCAGCTAACCATATAAAGAATTTAATTCGTTGTTGTACCGGTAGCTTCCATATCACATGCTATTGCACTTGATCAAGCATTCAAGCCTCCTTTTCCATGGTTGATTGATAGATTTGGGCCTTATGCATTTAAACTTGGCTTAAGAGTCATTTCTAGAGTAACGTTTTGGGAGTCATCTCATGATTTAAGACTATAAATTTTAGATTTCGAGTCTATTATCCTGATAAAATTGTGGTTAATATGGTATATGTGGTTCGTAATCTATTACAAACATCCGTTGTTTACCTAAAGCGCACGTGGTAACAAGGTGACAACTCCGAATCGTTAAATTTTTTTTGAGAATAAAAAATTTATACTTAGAAAACGATAAATGAAGTCGTACACTTTTGGATTTGAAATTTTTATATCCTTAAAATAGATATATGTTTTTACACACATCAAAAACATGACAGATGACACAAAGATAAACGAAATTCCTAACTTTATATTATCATCCAATTTAATTTGGATTTGAATCGAAAAAGACCACTAGCGTGATAAAGTTCTCTAGTGCTTTACCAAAACAAGCAATGCAAGTTGCGTAATTGAGCTTTAGCCAAAAAGAATATGGTGTTGTGTAAAGAAACAATGCTGATCCGAGATCAATAAGATTAGATTATTGTCAACTTTGCATCATTCTTACTTTTGTCAAACTCTATTTTTTGGTTAATAATAATAAAACATGATAATTTCTGCTTAATCTGACGTCTCAATTCCCTATGTCACGTGGATAATCATGTGAATTTGATTAAATAATATGTTGATTCAATTTTTATGATCCAAAATTTGCGCCAACTTGGACTGACCCCCTAATCACCTATAGTGGCCTCTATATTGTTCCCTTTTTCTTTGAGGTTTTGATTATCTTATTGCTCTCCTAATCTACTATAGATTTGTATGTTTTTCTATTTTGTGTGAGGATTTAAAGGTGGAAGGAGTTTCGATAAATCGATCACTAATGTTTGAACTTTGGTCATTAGTATTAGAAACGGTGATTATTCACCAGAATCTTAAAGAGAAAAGTTATTTAGCAATAAGGGTTAGACGTCGGTAACTCAAGCATCAAGGAATTGGTAAAGAAGACCAATTTTGGGAACCCCAAGTGTCATTATTGTGCAACGTAAGAACAAATGTAACTAAGTAGTTCTGTTGGATTAGAAATTTTTCTGCTACTCTGTATTTAAAATATTGCTTTAATCCTTAAATTTAAGACATAACCACAAGCTTAAGGGTATACTTAATATCTTCTCCTATTATTAGCATATATAGTCGTTTATTTTCAACATATGTCCTATCTTTCATGAACTTCTTCTCTATTTCATCTTTTATCTGTAACACGTGGCCCAAACTTATATGATAATCGTTTTTTTTCACACAATGTCTATATTATATAGATATAACATACGAAATACTATTTTTGTTGAGTAATTATACATCAACCTAAAATGTCTTCTCTTTTTATAAATTAAATTATACAGAGTAGATGACTATGAAAATAAAAATAGATATATAAATTTGAATATTCCCCTTAAGCAGCACACTTATTTGGAAGAAAATCCTCTCCAGTAGGCAGCTCTCTCCAGTAATGTCCAGTACTTTTCGAGGATTCGGATTTTTTTTTTTCTGAACGATCTAACGGTTGACTATTTTAAAGAGGTAAAAAGGTAATGATGATTTTATATTGTTGTATTAGAGGAAATAGAAGGTAATTGAGAGAAAAATAAAGAAGAAGATCCATCCCCACTTATTAGAGCTAACTTCATGTTTTTTTGGTGACAAAGAATATCCCCGATTGATGGTAAAGACAATCTCTTTCGGGTTGCCAAATGCAATTTAACAAATAAATTTCTTTTATCCTTCAAAAAAAAATTCCTTCTAGGTTGGTTTTTCAATTCGAAATGATCAGGAACCAATTCATATTTAACCACTTATTTAAGAAATAAATGTGCTGTTTGGCCTAATTATGTGAAATAGCTTTTACTTTCTAGAATGAGTTTTTTCATAAACTACTTTTTGAAAAAGTTGTGTTGTTTGGCCTATAACTTTTGTAAAAGTAGTTTCTTAACAAATTGATGTGTTTGGCCTACTACTGCTTTTTAGTTTTTTTTAGTTTCCATAATCCTAAGAGTTTTTGGGAGAAGTAGAAGCAGAAGCATCAATTTGGTGCTTCTGTTTCTAGTAGTTTTTTATTAATTTCTGACTTTTCAAAAGTAGTTTTTTATCTCCCTAAATTATAGTGTTTGGCCCAGCTTCTACTTTTACAATTAGAAAAGCACTTAGAAAGCTTGGCCAAACACCCCCAAAATCTTATACTCCCTCCTATTCCAGATAATCGTCCCATTGTCCATTTCTGTCTAATCGGGTAACTGTCTCATTGTCTATTTTTGGTAAGTGTTGTATGGTCCAAATTCAATTCCATTTCCGTCTATTCACATAACTGTCCCATTGTCCGTTTTATGTGGTCTAAACTCACTTTCTTAATTCTTGTGCCATTTTTACAATGAGACGGTTATGTAGAATAAGAGGGAGTATTACTTTTACACTAAGAGGCTATCATACTTAGTTACAATTATTTATATGTACTAGCCGTTGTTTGTTAGACACAATAAAATTAAATTAATTGTATTTCCAGGCAAGTCTGGTACCTAATTGTTTCAAGTCATTCCTATGGGCTATGACTCAGCAAGTGTGGATTATGAATGTAGTAACTGTCACCATTATTCAAGATAGAATCACAAGTGATACTATACTTGATTGATTGAGAGTTCTTTATTAAGCTAATCACATGTAGCCTTACCAAAGTCCTCCCCTATAATTGAAGTATAAACCTAGTAACTTATTACGCAAATTCTCGTTTAAAACGACACTCATCGTCCTAAAACTCCTAACTTAAGCCAGGTTAGAAAGCTTCTATAATTTATGTATATAAGATAAATATTTTTGTTTTTCCCTATGTAATCTTAAGGAGCAAACTAAACTCTCTAATTAGTCTCTCCTTACTCCCAAAATCTACATGAAAATATTAAATTCACACGATACAATATCGTGTTTTAGTTATATGAAATAAGGCTATCTTACGTTATTATAAGATCATCCTTAATTGGTTAATATCTCATTTATTATTATTGCAGAGTATTAATAAATGAGGTATATATTTAACATAAAGAAAAAACATATAACGATCTTGAACCATAATTACTGATTTTGTTCTATATTGTTCCTTTATTTAAAGGTTAAATTGAGTGCCAAATAAAACCATAAAAATTTCTTAAAACCATATTACTTCACACCATCACACAATAATGTGGACATCACTTTTTCCACAAAACACATCTCAATTCCCACACCGCCAAAAATCCTCTACCTTCTCTCTACCTTTCCTAACCCCTAGGTTTCTGGTAAACTACCGCCGCCTCATCCCCTCCTTTCACCGCTGCTCCACCTCCGATTCCGCCGGAGATTTGGCCCTTGTGGCTGATCTCCGGCGGTTTCCCTTACCTTGATCATGGGTAGAGTTGGTTCTGTCCTTTAATCTCACATGTTTCCTTCAATCTCCGACTTGTCTTAGTATCCGAGGTGCGTTTTTGTCCAAATCTGCCTTCCATCATATCTTATGCCTCTGTCTTTGTTTTGATTAATTTGCTTTTGATCTTACTCAAGCTCTTACCTTCCCCAATTTGGTTCGATTTTTTTTTCCTTTTAATACCATGGAGTTTTTCTTTAATCTGAGACTTCTATCTCTTTTCTATGTTTGTGCTGAGCATCATGTTTAAGTAGTTTTTACAAAATGACGAGGAGGAAGTTCAAGAAATAGTGCTCTTAATTGGGGGTTTTTTTTTAGTCATCGAAAAAGA
Source organism: Silene latifolia (assembly GCF_048544455.1). Taxonomy (NCBI): domain Eukaryota; kingdom Viridiplantae; phylum Streptophyta; class Magnoliopsida; order Caryophyllales; family Caryophyllaceae; genus Silene; species Silene latifolia. Next base: position 110,524,343 of record NC_133533.1, read on the forward strand.
AAAGACTTTTAGGAGTCGGTTCTGGATTTATGGGTTTGGCCGTTTGGATAAGCAAACAACTGTCCCTTTGTTGTTCTTTTTTCTTTACACTGCATTTTCTTGCTTCCAAGCCGGTCTCTGGTTCTATGTGCGAGGCTCTTTTCGCGGCCTTTGGTCGGAGATTGATAGGTTCCTGTGTTTGGTGGTTCCCTTTTCTTTTGGGTTCCTTCTCCCATGGTCAATTTCTTTCGAAGGTGGTTGCTGGTCGGTTGTTGAGGCGGGTGGGGTTGGTTGTAGTTTAGTTTCTTTCTCATTTCTTCGTTGTTAATCACCCTGCTTTTCTCTTGTTTCTTCGTCTTTAAGGTTTCTAATAATGGATTATCAATTTTTCCTTCTCAATCTTTGCGATTTAGTTGTTTTTACTAATCATGCTTTTGAGGATGATGCTCTTGCCAAGTGGATTTTAGAGATGGGAAATCCGTCAATCTCAAACATTAGCTTGTTAAAGGATAGGGGTAATACTCTTGTTAAGGAAGCTAATTTCCCTTTAGCTGTCCTTCATTACAATTTAGGCCTTCAGTTTTTGTGTTTCCTTGGTCTACCACCCTTATCCGATCAACCCTTGGCATCCTCTCTTGCATTTTCTCTTATCCTAAACTTAGCCTTTTGTGAATTACGGCTTTCTAATTTCTCTAAGGCTCGTCTTCTCTGCAATTTTGTTTTACATTTTGAACCCTGCAATGTTAAAGCGTTGTATCGTAGAGGCTTAGCTTTCAAGCAGATGAATTTACTCACCGAGGCTCTACATGATTTTGAGTCTGCTACAAAAATTGACCCAAGCAACAAAGATATCACTCGTGAGCTCTTTTCAGTTGTTGACGATTTAGCGTTAAATATTAACGGAAAGCGTGTTGCTTATCCCTTTGACCCTCTGGCTTCAACCAAAAAAGGTAAGAAACCAGCTCAGAGTGTTGCTGGTGTTGCTGATAAAGGTATATCTCCTTCTGAAGCACAAATAGTTTCTAGCTCTGCCGAAGCGTCTTTGACCACTGATGTTCCTTGTGTTCAAGACGAGATTGGTACTAGCTCAGACGTGATGGACTTTCTTACACTACTACAAATTTAGGCAACTACAACGCCCCTTTAACAACGATTATTCACGAAAATCACAATAGACGTTGTAGAATGTATGGCGCGAATTTTACTAAAATAAATTACAACGGGTATGGTTATAAAAACCGTTGTTATTAGTTTTAACAACGGGTCACACATGCAAAACCGTTGTTAATAATTTGGCGCAAAATTGGCGCAAAGTTAGTGAAAAGTAATCACAACGGTTACTTTTGAAACCCGTTGTTAAAACATATTTGACAACGGGTATTTTTTACAACCGTTGTTAAAACATATTTCACAACGGTTGTTGTTTAATAACCGTTGTCAATACCTTCCATATCGTATAAACCACACAAACGAAGTCTGCTGCGACCACAAAACACAACCCTTAATACACAAACACAAACACAGCAGACAAACAAACACAAAACACACACTCTCTTTCTCTCTTTCTCACTTTCTCATCGTCGCTTCTTCTCGCCAATCACTTTGTTGATTTCATCGTCTATTACGTTCGTATTTATCAGGTAAATCTCGCCACAATCATTTTTTTTCATCGTCATTATTTTCTTTTTCTATTTATTTCTTTTGCATATATGTGTTTTTATCGACCATTATGTTATTTGTTTAAGTATTGTTCGCATAATTAGTTACTAAAACAATGAAGAAGCAAGATGAAGAAGTAAGATAAACATAATTAATATATATATATATATATTTATAAATACATAAATTAAAAAAAAAAAATTACATATGTAAAAATGCAATTCTTATATTTTCATGGAGGATCTTATTGTGCTCTATCGTATCCATCCTCTCCTCCTTGGCTATTTGGAGGTTCCGTTCCGTTCAGCAGCTTGCTATATCGTCATATAGCCGCAATCGCTCTTTGCTCCGTCAAGCCATCTTCTTTGGCGTGCTTCAGTGCGGTTCGAGCTTCCACAAGGTAGCTCCTGAAACTTTCCTCAATATGGAGGAACCGGCGGATGAAGTTGTTGTTGTTCTCGATCATGGTAAGAGTCTTTAGGATGAAATCATTCATTTTGTTAGAGTTTTTTGAGTTTGATTTGAAAGATTAAGTAGAGTTTGTTTTAACAGTTAGAGTTTGGAGATGAATATATGAGATAATAATGGAAATGTTAGTTGAGATATGCAATGTATTTATACTAAGCAATGTGTGTGGGTTGAGTTAATTGCTTTTTAATTAATAAATATGTTAGGAAGTTGTGCCATAATCATCATCATATATCTCTCAATAATGCTCCTTCAAATCCGTTTACTAACCCTTCTAATTCCATATTATCCGTTCATATGTACAAAGATGTCGGTAATAATGCATGCATCGAATTCTAACAGCCGTAATTATGCATGCATCTAGTAATATTTAATTTAATTTTTTTTTAATTTTTTAAGAACAAACAACAACGGTTATTTTATAACACCCCGTTGTCTTTAGTTATAACAACGGTTTTGTATATTAAAACCCGTTGTTATAACTTTCCCCCCAAAATTGTGTCACACTTTCCACAACGGGTTTTTATACATAAAACCGTTGTTAATAGTTTTAACAACGGTTTCCTTAAGTAAGCCAACCGTTGTTAAAACCTTCTACAACGGACGCATTAACAACGTCCGCTTTTTTATATAACAACGGTTTTTGACCGTTGTTATAGCCTGTATCTGTAGTAGTGTTATTGAATCATCTATGTCAGTTCAGAGTGATGAGCATTCTGACCTTGCTTCATCTACAATCACTAACTCAGAACCTACCCAAGTCCTCTTTGAGTCCATGGAGGCTGCTACTCCGTCCTCTGCCTGTACCCCGAAACAAGCCAAATTTGGTTTCACCAACAAAAAGCAAGCCCATAAGAAATTACATCTTTCTGCTGAAGCCTACAATAACTTGTTACTTGGAAAGAATTTCGAGTTTTTTCACCCCAGATCTGGGGCAGTTTTGAGGGTTCGCCCCCTCACTCCAAAAACTATCCAAATGTAGGAACTCTCCATGGCGATAAGTCATGGGATGCAGGCTTCCTATGTCCGATCCTTTGCGGATATATGTCCGCCAACGGATGCACCTTTGCAAACTGATTGTGGTTCAACGGATGCAGCATCGGTTCAAGATGAATGCCTCGTCCAAACGAATAAAAAGAAACGCCTTTCTTGTGACACTTCTTGTGCTAGTAAGGTCTCCATAATCCAATTTAAATTTGAAGCAGCTAGAACGCATTCAAATGAGCAAGTCCGCACAAAAAGGCTCCGTTCCTCTCCTCGTGGACAACTAGCCCGTGCCAATGATGGTTTGAAAAAGAGAGTTTTGGTTTTACATCACGTGTTTATCTTCTTGTTGCGGGTACATCACTACTAGTGTTGCGATAAGAAGACAAAGAGGCGAGATGACTACCCGATTCGATTCGATGATTACTACCCACCATTCAAGAAAAGTCGTCTTGGTGTTTCACTTTGTTCTACCTTAGAGTTTAGTTCGGTTAATTGGATGTCGAGTCGTCTAGCAGTTTTCGGTACCCGCCCATTTGACAATGGGTAATATGTAACTGATTGTTATGTACACTTTTCTTTTATTTATATCAGTTTACTATTGTCGAAAAAAAAATCACACAATAATGTGTAAAAAAATAGTCAAACATGGGTAACTCCAATTCAAAGCAACCCCAAAGAAAAAGAACATACCCCAACACTAGTAAATGTTTTAACACAAATTCTCATGGTAGACATGATATATCCGTCACTCTGGAGTGACGGATACCATTTTATCTCACAAAGTACCCACTTTTTCTCTTTCTGTAACACTATTTATGTGGTCCCCTTTCTCCACTAACCCCATTTTGTTACCATTTTAACTCACAAAATATTCGCCATAAATAATGACCCGTCACAAGGGAGACCAATTGATATTTTAAAGTGCTACATCTATTTTTTTTTAATCCATTCACATTGACAATGAATCTCCCCACCTCTACCTATATAAACCAATGTCACATTCACTTAATCTACTCCTATTTTTCCCCCAATAATCTCTCATTATTATCACTTTATTTGCTTCATTACTTCAACTCCTTCCTTACCAAAGATTCATTCCAAACTCTTACAAAAAAATTAAAAAATCGCGTCAGCATCAAAATCGCTGGCTTCCACTACACCAAACATCAAAAAATTTTGGAAAATCATAATCAATTTTGGCCATGGAGATGAAAAGAAGTTTTTGTTGTTCCACATCGACCGTAGATATAATTCGTCTTGGTCGTTCGAATAATAATATTAACCGTCCATCAGGATGGAAATCGTTATGGAGGAAAATAATGAGAAAACGAAAAAATATAAGAATTTTCGATTGTTATACGTCCCAAGGTGGTAAAATGCACCTTACTAGCTACGACCCCGACTCATACGCACAAAATTTTGATCACGGGTCGAGGTGGGACGACGATGAGGTCGATAGTTTGTCACGTTCTTTTTCTATGCGATTTGCTGCTCCTACTAAGTTAGTTCAATTTAATAACGATGGTTATGTAAATGATGATAATAATGTTCTTAATAGGAGTTTTTCTGATATGGGTGAAAATCATGATGTATTGATTTGTGTTTTTCGATGAAAATAGTTTCATTATTTCATGATTTTGATCTTGTTTGTACAAAAATTTGGTGATTATTTTTCTAATATAAAGAGTTTAAGTTAATGGAATTTGAGTTTTGTATGGTGTATACGGTTAGGAAACACATGAATTGTAGATTAAGACGGTCTTATGTAATGAGACGGTTCTTTTCTAGAAAAAAATCATTTGTTTATTACGGAGTACTATTTATTATTAACGAGTGATTTTTATACAAATGAATTGTTTTACCTTATGAGTCCGTCTTAATAATTACTGTACGGAATAATATATCATATGGTATTTTATTTCTTGTTTTATTTCCAAACATATGCTACGTATGTGTTGGATCAGTTGACAAAATGACAAGTCATAAACTATCTTATTTTATCTTTATTAATACAAGAACATTTAGAGCATTCTCATGAAGCTACACCATTATTATATGCAAGTTTTATTTATTTGTTTTTTCCCAAAAAATAAGCAATGGTGGGCCATGTTGACGTTGAAGGAATTAATTGCTTTGTTTACATAAAGTAAATGTTTTGTACACATAATTTTCAATTTTACATTAATTTTAAATTTTCAATTTAACAATGACAAAAAAATAACAATTTTAAAAATTATTAGAGGATTAGAATTAATTAACAAATAGTTGAATAAACAAATCATATAAAAATAATATCTACTTTTAATATTATGTAGAAATAATATATCAAACAAATTTATTTTTTCATGACTAAAGTGGTAAAGGGCATTTGTAACTTTTCTCAGATGTTACATTTACAATTCATATATTTGTTGATCATTTTCTTTAATTTGTACATACCAAACATATAAAATATTTATCTAAAATGGTACTTCGTATATATTATTGCGAAATGTAAAAAGACATTAAAAGATTTGTAGATACCTCGTTTCTGCACCTCCCGCAAACCACCCGGTGATGATTGGGCCGCATGTATGATTCGCGGAGCGATTTGTGACAGTTCGTAAGATTATCGTCAAGTGTTTGCTCAAATATTAATGTCAACCTCTTAGTTGTCATCTACGTCCTGATACGGTCGTTTTGGCGATAATTAGAGTACATTCGAGTCCGGTCAAAAACCGTCTCCATTTTCTGATAACTGTTAAATCCCGAGTCGGAATGTTCTGGAATGTTCCGGATATTTCTATTCCATATTTTATAAATTTTATCTTTTGGCAAATAATATCCCGTAATATTCATAAGATAATCGAATTATTTCCGTCCTACCATAACTCAAACACGGAAATCTTTCTTCAAAGAGAGAAACCTCCGGGAATAGACGCAAGGCGCCGCGCCTCTTCCAAGAGACGCAGATCGCTGCGCCTCTTCCCAGGCCCTTCTTTGCATGATTTACGTATCTTTTTCATATCTTTCCGAGATTCACTTCCAAAGAGTCTCCGAAACCCTATTCCTTCACGTGATTAGTATAAATAGGAGCCTTCGTTCCTCATATTTCTCACGCGAGTGTCCGCCCTTCTCTTCTCCCTTTGCATTCTAGACTTCGTTCTTACTAATTGGCGCCTACGTGCTTGGACTTCCGACCACGTAAGCTCGGATCCTTCCGGGTACCAGCCTCTCCGTTGCATGACCGGCCAATTTGACCAACTACACTCAATCAACCTTAATTAATCAATCGTTTTCCTCTTACGAGGGCACTCTCTTTGCATTCGCGTCGAGCATCACTAGTCGATATCTTAGTTCGTCTCGTTTCGTCAACATGTAAGTCTGAGGGTGTATAATCCTTATTTATTTATTGTATTTACTTTATCGTATCACCATTGTAAGGTTTATGTCGAAAACACCATTAAAACCGATTTCTAAAACCGTGCTTTAAAACTCTATTTTTGCGGATCTCCAGTAGACAGACGTCGAGAAAAGACGCAGCAACTGCTGCGCCTCTTCGAAGGAGCGCAGTTCCTGCTGCGTCTCTTCGTGAGGCTGCCGCAGTTCCTGCTTCTTTTCTTCTTCCTCGTCCTCTGTAATTCGCCTTCTTTTTATTTGTTATTTGTTCGTCCGTTAATTCTTTGATATAATCGCCATTGATAATTCACATGTATATTTTAATCATCATTCATTAATATGTTTTGTTTATCATAAATCCGACTTAAATCCCTTATAATTCATATTTGCGGGTTTTCGTCATTAAATTCAAAACCCGGATTTCAGAGATTCAATTTGTTCATATTGGGTTTCTGGGATTCGTCATTGATATAGTTTTCGTTTGTTTATTCACATGTTTGTCGTATATTCGTTGTATATCCGTCATATTTAGCCTAATTGGTTTATTTCAACAGAGGATTCATTAATTAATCATTATTCCTTGTAATTAATTCATCTTAATTCCGTCTCATCCATGTTTATCGCTTTCACGACCACCCTTCATATGTAAATAATACATTAAATCACTTTCATCCGAGTAAATAATTTAATCAATCCTTAAAATTACCGATTAACATTAACGATCTGTAGTTCCGGCTTCACAGCCAGAACTCACCCTTGGAACAGACGCAGCAACTGCTGCGCCTCTTCCAGAGGGCGCAGTCTCTGCTGCGCCTGTTCCAGGATGAGTTCTGTCCCTGAACTCCGTTTCTGCCTTGACCTAGTTTGTTTAGTTTATGTATTAATTAACTATTATCCGTAATATCACTAACTTCTGTTCGTTTACTTCATTAATTTTATTCTTTTATTCTTTTATTCCTTTTTCTCAAATCATCCGTTTTAAAGGTATTTTCGACATAAATCGCCTATCCCAATGTAATTAATGTAATTTCCATTATTGTAATTTATAGTTATTGTATTTCTTTCATTGCTTGTATGCTTTCACATGTAAATCAACATTAAATCCAACTTCGACCCAATTGTTTGCAAATTACGTGTCAACCGACTTAGTATTAATCTTCACATGCTAGGATTAAAACTTGGATGTTGCATTGCATGCATATAGCCGACGATATATCAAGTACGAATAACTTCCCTAATCATTAGTAGAGGCCGCTATTGAGGCGGGCGGGATTAGGTGTTCGATCAAAAGAGCTTCCTAATACGTACCCTCACCCCTTACTCCAGATCTCCGTGAGCACCCGTGTTCATTGGCATCTACGAGAGTCATTCTAGACATAGAATGCTAAGGGTAACGATTGCTTAGTGTTCATGTCACTACTTTGTGTCTTGACATGACATGAGGTATTCGAACGGTTCCAATTTCCCATAAAAATTGGTGGCGACTCCATACAAAATGCAAACGCTTGTCCCGTTTCTCACCAAGCGCCCCGTGGGCGCCCACTCATCCCACGTTTGGCGACTCACTGGGATAATACACTTACGTGTAGCAAGGGTGAAACTTGAACAAGGTTAGGGAATAAGTTTGTACAAGACAATTGTCGGTTTTCATAACTCGGTCTTCCTAGATCGTTTATTCGGCCTTCCTAGGCCCAACCCAACCCATTCGACCAATCGTCCTGTCTAAACGGTCCTAATTCTTATTTGGGCCTAAGGATGGATAGCGATTGACGTCATCCATACCATGATGCTTACTCTTGTTTGTATCAAGGGCCTTCACTACTTGAGGAAATGGACTAGGAATCGGCCTTACTCTTGTTTGGCACGAGCCTCTCCACAGACTTCGGGTTTGATGGTTCGGTATGGCAACCCACCCTTTAAACCAAAACCCTTTTAAATGCACTCAAAGATCCCGTTATAATGCTTGTATAAATGTGTAAACCTTACGTGATCACCACTTCTAAACAAAACCATGACGAATTTTCAAAAAATCAAAATCCTTATTTTCAAACAAGAATTTCGAAATAGGCCTTTAATTAGCGCAAAATCCGGTCAAAACTCTGTCCGTTTGTCGCGTCAAAATTCGGGCCACAAGCCCATTTCAAAACCTCACTTCGAGTCCACTCCTACAACTACACTACAGTTGACTAGGACACACATTTTCAAAGACCTTGTCTTTCTTCAAAACTCACTCAACACAAGTGGCACACACCCACTTCACGAGTCAAGACTTTTCCTCTTTTAGCAAGTGTGATAGAATGGTCGATCGTGTTTTGATTCGTCGCCGATCTCTTATCCAGTTTCCAAGATGCCTGGGTCAAGTGATGAAACAAACCTCCAGCAAATTCAAGAGAGTAATGATCGAATCCTAGCCGCGCTAGCCCAAATGCAAATCACTCAAGAACAAACCTATGACCGCCTTGAACTTATCGAAGGCCGTATCTTTGATGTAGAGGGAAGGTTGCCTCCCCTTAAAGGTGAAGTACTACAATTTTCCGATGACGAGTCTAAAGATGAGAATCCCATCATAGGGACAAACCGCAAATGAGAAAAGACTCCAATACCTAGAGGAGCAATTGATGTACCTTAAGGGGGATGACATTTATAGGGAAAACAATCGCAAGTATGAAGCCGTCAATTCCAAATTACCAACTAACTTTAGCATGACGGATATCCCTAAGTTTAAAGGACATGAGAACCCTTTGAACCACATCCGTGCCTTCAAAGATTACATGTCTATCAAAGGCATCAAACCCGAGATGTTCTTAAGGATCTTTCCTTCATCTCTTGACACCATCCCAAAGCAATGGTTCTACACTTTAGATCACAAAAAGGTCGCTACTTGGGAGGACGCCGCAATCGAGTTCTCGAAACAATATGCGGATAATGCCGAGATCCAAGTCAACATGCGTACTCTAGAGGTTCTTACCCAAAATGACAAAGAGGGATTCACCGACTTCCTAAGTAGGTGGAGGAAGACTAGTACTCAACTAGTTGAACGCCCGGATGAGGCTACTCTCGTGGAAAAGTTCGTGGATAATCTCAAACCCATATATGCCAGTCACTTGAGATATCAAAACATCAAGACTTTCAAGGACTTAACCGTACTAGGGACACGAATTGAAGATGACATCCGTAAATGACTCTTGTCCAAAACGGTAGGTCGAGGATATAAAGGGTCCACAAGTCGTTTATACGGCTCTACTAGCAAGACCGATGAGGTTAACCTTCTCGAGACATCCAAGAAAACTACCCTACCAAGGAAGTTCACAAACCTTGGGGATACGTACTCCAACGCTCTAAAAAGGCTAATGAAACAAGGTAAACTCCAACCCATTGGACCCACTCCCGAACCCGAAAAGAAATCCAAGTTCGGGATGAAAATTCCTCCGTGAATACCATAGGGGCAAAGGGCACGACACAGAAAAATGCTACAAGTTGAAACACGTGCTTCAAGATATGATTGAAGATGGTCGACTTCCAATTCCACCAGGAGGTAAGCCCAACAACACTCAGAATCCTCTTGGAGTTCTAGTGATTACAAGTGACGAATCTACCTTAGATTGCTCACACCTCATTTTTCCCACCGAAAATGAAATTCATGCAATTGAGAAAGAAAGGCTCTACTCTACTATCTCCCCTACCATTTCCGACTTCATCGCATGGGCAAGGAGTGTAGATAGACAAGTGTGGGAACTAGAAAACATGGTAACGACCTTACGCAATCCTAATGCAATACCTAAAGAACGCATACCATTGATCTTCTCTCAAAATGCCACTATGCAAGAAGTAGTCGCCGTGGTTGATAAACTAGTCGATCAAATCATACAACTAGAAAGTGATATCATGAGAATGAAGGAACTAGCTGCAATCAATGGGGTTTGGGCCGATGATGATGAAGACGAATACCTCATTGAAAACTCCTTAGTCAAGGAAATAGTCCAAAATGGTGAAGACCAAGATGTGGATCACCTAACTCGTTCGGGTCGTCCATATCAAAGCACTACTCAAAACGGTCCAACCAACGTCATCACACCAAATGACAACGAAGATGACCCCACTGATCATTTGCTCAAGCAATTACAGAAGACCAAGGCTGATCTTTCAGTCTGGCAACTAGTGGCAAGCTCATTTCCGCATCGCCAAGCTTTGGCAAAATTGAATGTAGCACATAACTCCACTCCTGAAGATGTAGTCAACTTGGTCTTCCAAGAATCACCGAGGCTAAGTAATCCTATTACTTTCTCTGATGAAGACTTGCCACCTTTTGGCGCTAGTCACAACCTTGCTCTATACATCACTGTCATTTGTCTAAAGAAGAACGTGCCAATGACGTTGGTAGATGATGGCTCCGCGGTCAACGTCATACCCCTCAAAACGGCATACAAACTAGGCATGAAAGAGTCGGATTGGACTCCTACCAACCAAGGTGTACGTGCATATGATGGCACACGACGAAAAGTGGTTGGACTCGCTAGCCTAACCATAGCCACGGGACCAATCGAACGGAAGGTTAACTTCCAAATAGTGGACATCGAAGCTTCATTCAACATACTTCTGGGAAGGCCTTGGATTCACGCTTCCAAAGCGGTAACATCCACCCTTCATCAAAAGATCAAGATCCCACTAAATGGCAAAGTTGTGACGATCACTTCGTCACCCATCAAGGCAATAATCGGGAAGCAATCAAACAATCAAGTCCTTGCGGATCCCATATACGAACTTGGGGGCTTCCAAAGTGTGAATGTCATAGAAAGTGAGTTGGCACCCTTATACTATAATCCCTACTCCAACTTGGTGGTCAACCACATACTCAAATCTCAGGGATACTTCCCTGGAATGCCTTTGAACCCAATTCGGAAGAACACCTTCGCACCATACAAGGAAGGTAACTCGACAAGGATACCACTTGGACTAGGGTACAAACCCACAAAAGAAGAAGTCCTCGAAATGCTCGCTCAAGTCCAAAATCGCAAGTACGTGGGAGTCCAAATGAGACCATATCTCCCCACTCTAAATGGGTACTTCGTTCAAGAAGGGAGTTCAGAACTCTTCCACGGGTTTCCCGAACCTTAGCATTATCTTGAGAGGAAGTTAGCCGGAATCGAGATCTTTCACGATTGCTACTTCATTCCTCCCGAAACGGTTCCTACCGTCAAAACCCGTCAAGCACCTTGCTTCGACGAACAAGCTGTGAGCCTATTGTTTGGAGAAGACCGATCCATTAGGGCCGCGCAGGATGAGATCATTACCATGATACTTCAGGACGATCGCTTCAACCCCACCGCGTTGATCACAGAAATCGACACAAAGCAGCAGAAAGGATGGAGAAAATCTATCAAATGGACCAACAACCAAGGAAGGCTCTTCAAGCTCACCACTGGAGAAGGAGAGATGTTCAAAGGAGAACCAGAAGACGACGAGTTCGAGTCGGAGTCGGAGTCGGAGTCGAGTCGAGTCGAGTCTAGAGGAGTCATTAGAGAATCTACTCCCGTTGTCATCCCCACTCCCTTCGTTTCTCCTAGCTTAGCCTCGAGTAGTCACGGTAGTTCGGAAATGTCCCAACTCATCGTCCTTTGCCGCCACTGACCATGGATCAGTTGGCTTCTTTGTTTCAACTTTACTCAAATCTTAATATGAATAAATCAGGTTCTGCTTACTCTCTGTGTTCTTTCGAGTGCAATTCTGTTTACGATGATACTGAGGATGACCAAGACCCAGACTTGACCGAAATACCTCCCTACGTAGCCAAAGAAATATTACAGGAAGGGGAAGGGGGACCAGTAATAGAAGATACCGAACCTATCAACGTAGGAACCGAATTAGAACCCAAAGAACTTAGGATAGGGACTACCTTGAGCTCTACCGAAAGGGCCGATTTCATAGACCTCCTAAATGAATTCAAAGACGTTTTCGCTTGGTCCTACAAAGACATGCCAGGGATCGACAGGGATATCGCCGAACATAGGATTCCGATTAAGCCAGGTTTCAAACCTGTAAAACAGAAGCTTCGACGAATGAGATCAGAATGGGCTCTAAAGATTAAGGAAGAAGTTGACAAGCAATTCAAAGCCGGGTTCATCAAAGTCTCCGAGTATTCTGACTGGGTAGCTAACATAGTACCTGTACCCAAAAAGGATGGGAGAATCCGTGTTTGTGTTGACTTTAGGGACTTGAACAAAGCGAGTCCAAAAGATGACTTCCCTCTACCTCACATTGACATATTGGTAGACAATACTGCAGACCACGCATTACTATCCTTCATGGATGGATATGCGGGTTATAACCAAATCAAGATGGCCGTGGAAGATATGCATAAGACCGCGTTTGTCACCCAATGGGGAACCTATTGTTATACACTAATGCCGTTCGGATTGATCAACGCCGGAGCTACATACCAACGCACCGCAACTACACTCCTACATGACATGATGCACAAAGAAGTTGAGGTATATGTAGATGACATGATCGTCAAATCCAAGGAAAGAGAGGGACATATTGCAAACCTTCGCAAGTTCTTCGCGAGGCTACGAAAGTACAACATGAGACTCAATCCTCAGAAATGCACATTCGGGGTAACATCCGGAAAACTCCTGGGATATGTCGTTAGCCAACGCGGTATAGAAATAGATCCCTCAAAAATCAAAGCTCTGATCGAAATGCCACAACCTCAAACAGAAAAAGAAGTTAGAGGATTCCTGGGAAAGGTACAATATATAAGTCGATTCATATCGAAACTTACCATGATTTGCGAGCCTATCTTCAAGAAACTCAAGAAAACAGACCACACCATGTGGGATGATGATTGTCAAAAGGCGTTTGACCGAATCAAGGAGATATTGGCTAAACCACCAGTGCTCATGCCGCCACAACGAGATCAACCTCTTGGTTTATATCTCACAAGAATCGAAATCGCGCCATGGGTGCTATCTTTGGCTCAAATCAGGAAGTGAAGAAAGAGCTATTTACTATCTAAGTAAGAAGTTCATGGAATATGAGTGCAAATACTCGCAACTCGGAAAGACATGCCTCGCTCTTGTGTGGGCAACGAAGAAGCTACGTCACTACATGCTTAGCTACTCCGTCAAAATATATTCCAAAATGGATCCAGTCAAATACCTCTTCGAGAAACCCGTCCTCAACGGACGTCTTGCAAGGTGGACTCTGATGCTCTCAGAATTCGACCTCAAATATGTGCCACTAAAAGTCATAAAAGGTCGCGCCGTCGCCGAATTCTTCGCAGAAAATCCTATCAACGACGCACAAACCATAGATACTTGGTCATTTCCCGACGAGGATATACTTCAAACAGATGTAGACTCCTGGGATCTATACTTTGATGGGGCATCAAATTTAAGAGGATTCGGAATAGGAGTGTTGCTCATTTCTCCTGAAGGTGAGCATACACCGATTCTTTGTCAAAACTCGACTTCGAGGTGACAAACAACGCTATGAGTATGAAGCTTGTCTCATTGGACTACAAGCGGCAGTAAGCTTAGGTATCAAAAACCTCCGAGTACATGGGGATTCATCACTGATCATCAACCAAGTTACAGGATCCTGGAAAATCCGAAGCGAAAGCCTCGCACCCTATCAGGCTAGGATAGACCAAGTGGCTCAATTCTTTGACCACGTAACCTACTTACACCTACCTCGAGAGGAAAATCAATTTGCAAACTCTCTTGCGAAACTTGCATCTTTGATAAATATGCCAGACCACATGATGGAAATGCCTTTGTGTATCGAACGACGGTCAGAACCGGCTTATGTCCACCAAATCACCGATAAAGAAGAAATCGCACAGGAACCCTGGTTCCAAACAATCCTGAATTTCAAGCTTAATGGTACCTATCCACCGGATATGGACAAGAGGGGACAACGTGCTATACGCCTATTAGCTTCCCAATACGTCCTGATGCAAGGAGAGTTATACAAAAGAACACCTCTTGGTGTAGTCCTACGTTGCCTTGATCATTCACAGGCACGAAAGGTGATGGAAGAAGTCCACGACGGAGAATGCGGTCCCCACATGAGTGAGCCTATGATGGCAAAGAAAATCACACGTTTAGGGTATTATTGGACCACCATGGAATCTGATTGCATCAAATACGTGAGACATTGCCACAATTGCCAAATCTTCGGGAATGTACAACATGTCCCTCCTTCGTTGCTATACACGATGACATCTCCTTGGCCATTCTCTGCATGGGGAATTGACATAATCGGGAAAATAACCCCAGCCGGAACAGGAGGTCACTGTTTCATTCTAGTAGCAATCGACTATTTCACCAAGTGGGTAGAAGCGGCTTCCTACACTGGTCTTACGGCTAAAAATGTGGCAAAGTTCATACAAAACAACATCATCTGTCGATATGGTTGCCCACATGAGATCATCAGCGATAATGGGTCACACTTCCAAGCTGAAACCGAGCAATTGCTAGCCAAATATAAGATTAAACATCACCACTCTTCGCCCTATAGACCACAGACTAACGGCGCGGTAGAAGCGGCAAACAAGAACGTTGTCACAATTCTCAAGAAAATGACTGACAACTATAGAGATTGGCCAAGCAAGATACCCTTTGCTTTGTGGGGGTACCGTACATCTGTTAGAACGCCCACTGGGGCTACTCCTTTCTATTTAACCTACGGCATGGAAGCCGTACAACCAATCGAGCTGGAAATACCATCCTTACGTATTCTACTCGAAAGTCAAATCCCTGAAGCCGATTGGAAGAGGGATAGATATGAAGAACTCATCCTCCTGGATGAACGTAGGCTACGCGCCTTACATAATGTCCAAACATATCAAGCACGTATCAAACGAGCTTTCAACAAAAGAGTTAGGCCAAGAAACATCAAAGAAGGAGACTTAGTACTCAAATCGGTTAGAGCTCTTTTACCTGTCGACCCAAGAGGAAAATTCAAACCTAATTGGGCCGGACCATATCTAGTCAAATCCATACTCCCAGGGGGTGCGGTTAGAATCACAGACCTAGATGGGAATGAGTTTTCAAACCCCACAAACCTTGACCAACTGAAACGATACTATGCCTAGAATAGGACAAAAACGCGCCTCGCGTAAACCCATGTGTCGCTCTTGTGGCACTAAATAAACGGCCCCTGGCCAAGCTGAAATAAGCTAAGTGTCACTATGCTCTTGCATTCTGACAAATTTGTCATCCTCATATCATCAAATAAACTAAATTCGCACCTTGAGAACAAGCAAAAGCTCATGCTTATTTTCTATGTTCATTACAAGCTCTTGCTTAGAACAATTATTCTTTTACATTTACTCGAACTACGCGCAAGGGTTTGATTTCGCTTTTTTAAGTGAATACGTAGGCAATCCTTCACGGGATTCAACCCGTTATACCTAAAATGTAAATAGAAGGACATTTGCATTGCATTTGAAATTCGACAAGAATAATAAGTGGAAAATCTCAACGGTTTCATAACCATTTAACCTTTTTTATTTCATTCACTTTCTAATAATAGTAGTACGTTACATAATAAAAATAGAATAGGCTAGGATTCTAAAAATCCCTCCTTTTTATTACATCAATAATAATAATAATTAAATAATAAATAAGGACTCGGGCTATTCCTCCATCTTCCCCTTGCCCTTGTCATTCTTGTCATATTTCTTGTCACGACCTCGAGCCGGACGCTCTTGCACCACTTCAGACCTAATCACCAACGGTCTTTCTCGAGGCCTGACTCTTCCATTCTTGCCAACCACCATTTCCGCAACAGGAGTAGTCTTTGATTTCTTCGAAGGATGAATGACCTGAAATCCAGCTTCTTCTTCTCCTTCACGATGCTTCTCCTTCTCTTTCTCTCCCTCGTGTACCTTGTAGTCAACTGCTCGCGTTTCCTCGCTTTTCGCGTTCTTCCGAAGTTGCAGCCTTTCTCCACCTCAGATAGGAATCCGACACCCACAAAGCATTGGCGGAGAAGCTCAAGAACCACATGTTCCTTTGGGCCCATTTGATAGCCCACTCTCTTCGGCTCTCTGTAGTAAGCGCCATAGCAGATCTGGGACGGTGTCAAGCCTCGGGATCGTCTGCTTCAGCCCAACTTGCCTCATCAATCTTTCCGGAAAGATGCATACCATGAACTCCAGTCCTGGAATGCGCACGGACCTAGTGGGATCCAAAGAAGACACTCCAGTGACGGACTTGAGGTGCCACCACGGTACAACCCACCTAATCAACGGGCCATCATCATTCTTCAGCTTGTTCTTCCAATAGTCACAGACCCGGGTGAAGTCCACCACGTACAGTCGCGTCCTCATCGCAATCATACGGGAATGATAGGAAAGTGCATGAACTGGGGGCTCGAGCAGTCGGAGCCGTTCCATAAGCCAAACCTACCAAAAGCAGGTATTAGACACCGAAAAAAAAAAAAAAAAAAAAAAAAAAAAAAAAAAAAAAAAAAAAAAAAAAAACGAAAAAAAAAACGAAAAAAAAAAAAAAAAAAAAAAAAAAAAAAAAAAAACATAAAAAAAAAGGTGTCTTTACCTGTAGGATGACGGGACTCCCCGAAAATGGCAGATCACGGTTGGATTTCCTATTATCCAAGCCCAAAATAATCTCTCCTAAGCATAAGCAAGCTGGGCTCCTACGCAGCTCCATTTGCTCAATAAGACCCAAAAGACGGGGATCACCTCTCAAGTCTTCATCAACATGCCCTTGGAAGACATACATATGCAACAAACAAAAGCCAAATGCTCTCCTCCTAGCAACATAAGAGACAGTGGGGTCAGCCCTGTTGATGAATCGATCAATAAAATCCAACATTCTCACGCCTTTCGGGGTAACTAGACGATCCACCTCAAGTCGGGTCAGTCCAAGCAAGTCTCTGAATTTGCTCTTATACCCTTGTGAAGTGGAAGGAATGGCAGGTAAATGCTTGGGGTCCCACCCACCAATAGCAACAATTTCTTCCTAAAAGGACAAATATCACCACCTGGGAACGCGAAAACATGATAATTTGGGTCCCAATAGTCAAGGCAAGCATCCAAGAACGGTTTTACAACCTTAATGAGTTTCAAACTCAATAGAGACCCAAGGTTATGAGCACCCATGTCGTGCTTCTCAATATTCGAGAATTCATTAGTCCATTCCTTCAAGCGGATCTCCAAAGTATTCATGATGACAATTTTCTCTTGAAAATTTATTTTGGGAGTTTTTATGTGGATTAACGGAGAAGAGACGGAAAAATTATATGATTTAAGGCTTCGTCGACGCTTCTATTTATACTAATTGCTGTTTCCAAAAATCCGCCAGAAAAGACCGGCTTGGGAACAGGCGCAGGCCCTCTTTGCGCCTATTCAAAGGGACGCACTCATGCTCGCGCCTCTTCCCCAGGCTCACTTTCTGCGATTTCCGCGTTTGGATCTTTCCTAATTCTATAACGAATAATTTCCTATTCCTACGGGATTTTATTTTGGTAAATACGAGTTTACCATGTTTCAAGTTTCCTAAATTCGCGGGCACGCATTTCGAGGCAACGTCGACACCTTCGCCATTTTCATCGCACTTAATTCTTCTTTTTATTATTATTTTAATTCATTTATTTATTCTTAGGAAATAAATTTCTTTTTTTTTTTCATTTTTAGGAAGTAAATTTCATTTTTAGGAAATAATTTTCTTTTGTTTTCATTTTTTAACAAATTTTAACATTTTCATTTCTACACTTGTAGATTTCTCTTTTTTCTTTTTTTTAGGGGGTAACCCTCCCTACCGTCCGATCATTTCCGGCAAATTTTTTGCATTTTTGTGTCCTTTTGAGTCTCATTTGTGCGCTAATTAAGACCACATGTGTATAAAATGTATGTTTTGGTGAGATTTCCATGTAAATTTCGGCAGCATGACGGCGTAAACCGTTATCTACCAAACCTGTTCAAGAACTAACCTGCAGGTACAAGCAACACAACCCGGCAAAAGAAAGGCACTCGTGGCCATCATATATACAAATGTACAAGCAAACCGGGGGCTTGCGCCCAACCAAGTCCAAAGTCCAAAACAAAGGGGGGCTTGCGCCCAAACAAGTCCAAAAACGTTCAAAATCAGATGTCCAAATGTACAAAACTACACAAAACTACTGCTGGACACCCTCCAACTCAGCAACCCTCGCCGTAAGAGCAGCAATCTCGGCGTCCCGAAACTCGAGCTCCCTCGACAAGCGAGCTGTCTCCTCCCGAGATCAAGGCCCAGGTCAACTCTCGCTCCAGCTCACGACCAGCCTATAAACAGCAACAAATTGGCTCATGTCAATCAACTCAAACAAAACTGAAAAACCAAAAATCAAAAGAAATCAAATGAGGTTCATACCTGACGACATCGACCGCCGACGAGTGCCTCGATGGCGGTAGCTCGTAGCCGGTTGGCCACCCTCCATAGTGCCACGAACCGAGATGGCGCGACCTGCATTTCGAAAGAAATTCTCAGTAAAGTGAACAAGTTCAATCAAATGTGTTCTTACACGAAAGGTATATAAGCTGGAGGCTCACCCTCCGAATCGATGCTTGCCGATCGTCTAGGCCAAAGCATCCGTCACAGCTACGTCAAAGTCACGCAACTCGGAGATCGTCGTCCTCCCAGTCGCGTCGGTGTACTCAAGGGTCTCGGGGTACACTGGGGGCTCGATGCCCGCCGCCTCGACCTCCTGCAAAGGACAAATAGCTCTCGTTAATCGACGATCTTTCGTCGTAATTCTCAAAATCAAATCAAAGAAAAGTAAAAGATACTCACCACTACTGGCCAGTACACCAACCTCCCATAAAGAAACGCCGAGTAGTCCTCGCCAGGCAGAAGAAGGTCGTCGCCACTGGCATCGCCCAGTCCGCCTCCCTCTCGGCCTCGGTGGGCTCCCCGAACATCGTCCTCGGAGGATCAATGGGAACCGTCAACACGCCCGAGAGCACCGACGAGCCAAACGCTCGCCCGGATACCACACAGACCCATCGACGTCCACAACAAAGAAATGACTCGGGCTCCTAGGTCGAAGGACCTCGGCGACAAAAGGAGGCGCTCCAGCGTACTCCGCCCAAGGTCTGGGCACCCACTGCGACAAGATAAAGCAAAGATCATTCCTATGATCAAGTGAAAGCAAAGGATACGAAATATAAATACAAGTGGGATACTCACGCTGCTCAGCTGAAGGGCGTTCACATCCCGCCGGTAGACATTGTGAGAAGAGCGCTTGCTCTTCGTCCGACACATCACCCAATCCCTCACCACGGGATAGGCCTTCTCCAGCGGCTCTGTCCTCTTGGGCGCGAGACTCGGGAAGTAAGAGTACACCCATGCCTGTAAAACAGAATAATCAATGACGATCTTTCGTGATTCGATAAAGAAAGGAACTTAGTTTGGTCTAAAGGAAGGTTCATACCTCTAACAGTAGTCCAGGTCCGACAGCGCCAGGAGAAGTCCCCTTCTCCATCAACTCCGGACGAACCATGGCCCTCATAAAGCGGATGAGGACCGCAAAACCAGCAGATGACCCGGTCCCAGCGCCCTAGGGAACTCGGTCGAAAGAAAGGGAAGAAGCTTCGTCGATAGCCTCTCGCCCTTGTCTCCGAGGTAAATCGAAGACAAGAACCCCCAAAGCCACAAAGCGAGCCCTCCGCTCACCAGACAGGAGGAGGAGCGCTCCCTCCCATCGATCGTCACCGGCGCCGGGGTCTTCCCCGCAAAGTAGTCTCGAACGTAGGTACTGGGTACCAAACCCGCATCGCAACAGACCTTCGGCGACAAGTTCCAACCGATCAATCTCCTCGCCTCGGCCGAATCCGCCCTCATAGCGCCTCCGGCCACACCATCTCCTCGGTCCCACACGGCAGACCAGAAATCATGCCGTAGTCCTCCAGAGTAACTCCCACCTCACCGAAAGGCAGGTGAAACGTGGAAGTCGTATCCCAGAATCGATCCAAGAAAGCACGGACCAGGCTAAGGTTGGCCCGCAACTTCCTCTTCACGATATCCCTCCAGACCTGAACCAGAGGACCAAACGCTGCACGCTCGATCATGTCCCTCTCCTCCGCCGACAGCCGCTCGTAGTGCTCCATCGCTGTCGTGTAACCCGAGAACGACCTGATGTTCCCGGCCTCCTATTATGATTTGAAACAGAGCTATCTTTAGTTTTGAATGGAATTTGCAAGAAGTTTGGACAAAAAGAATGAAAGAGGATAGGTAATGAGTAGTGAATTCTTATTTACCAAGCTCTTCACCGTCCTGTAGGACAGGTGACCCTCTGCAGCCCACACGAGGTGCCTACTCTCCCGTGTCTCGGCCACGCAGAGCTCCCCTCGGCCGACGACTCCTCGCCGACGTTGGCCCGTCTCGCGGCCTCCTCCTCGACGGCCTCCTCCTCGTGAGCCTCGTCTCCAGTGGCCATCACCGCAGCGGTGAAGGCCTGCTCTAAAGCCTCCTCAACAGTACTGGCGTCTATCTCCATGGGAGTCCTCCCAGAAGTAGAAGCCTCATCACCTGCAACATTAAAGTAAATTTAGGCCGCGTCACATGACGACAAGCCTTTGTTAAGGAGCTTTCGAGCCCTCAGGGCCCTGAAAACTGTCCTTTCCATGCCATCTTTGGCCATATTCCCACCAACCCAATCACTCATGTGATAAATTGGGTCAAGTCAAGTCCAAGTCAAAGCCTAGTTCCAGGTTCAAGTCGAAAATTCGGCAGCATTTCGTTATAACGGCGATTATGCCCTAGAAAGGTGTCCTGAAAAAGTTGTCACAAACCAAAATTCCGAGATGGTAGAAAGTTTACCCATCATCCAAGGATCCCAAATATCAAATTTCATCGCCAATGGGCAATCCTAAGGCTATTTTCGAAGCAATTTACGGTTCAGCTGTAAAACCGTCTCAAAATGCGTTCAAGGGCTCAAAACTCGATGAAAATTCAAAGCAAATACATGGTTATGTTCCTAACATTGCCTACTATCCATTTCTAACATCAATTTGGCAAAGCAAATCCATTTGGGGGAAAAGCCCCAAATTTTCGATCAAAAGGGTCGAAAACCCTAGTTTTCGCGGCTCAAAATTCAACAAATGTAGATGATTAATGCAAGATTAAGACACATACCTCGATTAGTCATGTTTAATGCAAGCTTTTCGATCAAACCTCGACGGAAATGGTGAAGATTTGAGAGAGAAATTGAAAGAATTGAGTTTCGAAATAATGAAATATAATCCTTCTGAGTTCGCGTTTTTACGCAGAAATAGCCAGATTGGGGAAAAGACGCAGCAGGCGCTGCGCCTCTTCCAAGAGACGCAGCTCTTGCTGCGCCTCTTCCTTGTGTTCCCTCCATACGAATTTTCAAAAATTCGTTATGAGTTCGTTATTTGTGGGCCCATCTTTGGTGCGCCTCTTCTTCAACGCTATTATATTCTTTTGCAGTATTTTGCAGTATTGGTCAAGACCAGTATATCCGGCGCAGCAGTATTTTGCGGTATTGCTCATATCCTTTTATCCAGCGCAGTAGTATTTTGCAGTACTGCTCATTCGAGATTTCTTCCACGACGATCAAGATGTTCCTAGTCGTCAAAATATTCCCCAGCAAGAGTTTGTTTGAGACCGACGCAAGCAGATTCAACCTCAAGTTTTGCCAGAGTTCGCTTGAGACTAACGCAAGCGGATTCCCCAGCAGTTTCTACCGACGTCCTGCTGCTTTCAATATTTCTTGTTTCCCCGCGAAGTTCGATCAAGTCTCAGGTATGGTCTCTTCTTATGGCTGGCGAGCTTCCTCACGTAGTCTAATGGACTTTAAACGACCCTCCCCGATAGTCGACAGACTCTAAAATGTTCCCGACGATAGGTCCTTGGCTCAGACCCCTTGAGCCGCCTCGCGTCGCCATAGTCGTCAGGTTGTAATCTTCGATTGACCTGATGGCTATACTTTGACTTTCGCCTTGTCCAAGCCTCAGTCAAAGTAGGGGCTCTGTAGATACCTCGTTTCTGCACCTCCCGCAAACCACCCGGTGATGATTGGGTCGCATGTTTGATTCGCGGAGCGATTTGTGACAGTTCGTAAGATTATCGTCAAGTGTTTGCTCAAATATTAATGTCAACCTCTTAGTTGTCATCTACGTCCTGATACGGTCGTTTTGGCAGAATTAGAGTACATTCGAGTCCGGTCAAAAACCGTCTCCATTTTCTCGATAATCTGTTAAATCCCGAGTCGGAATGTTCTGGAATGTTCCGGATATTTCTATTCCATATTTTATAAATTTTATCTTTTGGCAAATAATATCCCGTAATATTCATAAGATAATCGAATTATTTCCGTCCTACCATAACTCAAACACGGAAATCTTTCTTCAAATAGAGGAAACCTCCGGGAATAGACGCAAAGAAGGCGCCGCACCTCTTCCAAGAGACGCAGTGATCGCCTGCGCCTCTTCCCAAGCCCTTCTTTGCATGATTTACGTATCTTTTTCATATCTTTCCGAGATTCACTTCCAAAGAGTCTCCGAAACCCTATTCCTTCACGTGATTAGTATAAATAGGAGCCTTCGTTCCTCATATTTCTCACGCGAGTGTCCGCCCTTCTCTTCTCCCTTTGCATTCTAGACTTCGTTCTTACTAATTGGCGCCTACGTGCTTGGACTTCCGACCACGTAAGCTCGGATCCTTCCGGGTACCAGCCTCTCCGTTGCATGACCGACCAATTTGACCAACTACACTCAATCAACCTTAATTAATCAATCGTTTTCCTCTTACGAGGGCACTCTCTTTGCATTCGCGTCGAGCATCACTAGTCGATATCTTAGTTCGTCTCGTTTCACAACATGTAAGTCCGAGGGTGTATAATCCTTATTTATTTATTGTATTTACTTTATCGTATCACCATTGTAAGGTTTATGTCGAAAACACCATTAAAACCGATTTCTAAAACCGTGCTTTAAAACTCTGTTTTTGCGGATCTCCAGTAGACAGACGTCGAGAAAAGACGCAAAGAATCGCCGCGCCTCTTCGAAGGAGCGCAGCTTCTCGCCGCACCTCTTCGTGAGGCTGCCGCAGTTCCTGCTTCTTTTCTTCTTCCTCGTCCTCTGTAATTCGCCTTCTTTTTATTTGTTATTTGTTCGTCCGTTAATTCTTTGATATAATCGCCATTGATAATTCACATGTATATTTTAATCATCATTCATTAATATGTTTTGTTTATCATAAATCCGACTTAAATCCCTTATAATTCATATTTGCGGGTTTTCGTAATTAAATTCAAAACCCGGATTTCAGAGATTCAATTTGTTCATATTGGGTTTCTGGGATTCGTCATTGATATAGTTTTCGTTTGTTTATTCACATGTTTGTCGTATATTCGTTGTATATCCGTCATATTTAGCCTAATTGGTTTATTTCAACAGAGGATTCATTAATTAATCATTATTCCTTGTAATTAATTCATCTTAATTCCGTCTCATCCATGTTTATCGCTTTCACGACCACCCTTCATATGTAAATAATACATTAAATCACTTTCATCCGAGTAAATAATTTAATCAATCCTTAAAATTACCGATTAACATTAACGATCTGCAGTTCCGGCTTCACAGCCAGAACTCACCCTTGGAACAGACGCAGCAACTGCTGCGCCTCTTCCAGAGGGCGCAGTCTCTGCTGCGCCTGTTCCAGGATGAGTTCTGTCCCTGAACTCCGTTTCTGCCTTGACCTAGTTTGTTTAGTTTATGTATTAATTAACTATTATCCGTAATATCACTAACTTCTGTTCGTTTACTTCATTAATTTTATTCTTTTATTCTTTTATTCCTTTTTCTCAAATCATCCGTTTTAAAGGTATTTTCGACATAAATCGCCTATCTCAATGTAATTAATGTAATTTTGTAGACACCTCGTTTCTGCACCCCTCGCAAACCACCCGGTGATGATTGGGCCGCATGTTTGGTACGCGGAACGATTTGTGACAGTTCGTAAGTTTATCGTCAAGTGATTGCTCAAACATTAATGTCTACCTCTTAGTTGTCATCTACATGCCGATACGGTCGTTTTGGCAGTAATTAGAGTACATTTGGAGTCCGGGTCAAAAACCGTCTTCATTTCTTAAAACCGTCAAATCCCGAGTCAAAGCAACGTGCTTGTCTACCTAAGGTTAGGATGTCATAAAATGTTGAGATTATATCTCATTTTGAGTCCCATGTCATTTCATTAGGC
Organism: Silene latifolia; assembly: GCF_048544455.1. Taxonomy (NCBI): domain Eukaryota; kingdom Viridiplantae; phylum Streptophyta; class Magnoliopsida; order Caryophyllales; family Caryophyllaceae; genus Silene; species Silene latifolia. The sequence continues at coordinate 110,549,044 of NC_133533.1, forward strand.
TAAACTAAAAGTTTACATTACAAAATGTGCATTTCATTTAGTTAAAATGACAACCCGACCTTTAGGCCCGCTTTTCGAGGTGATAACGACTTTTTTGGGTCGGGCCTATTTCACAGAAAGTTCTAGATCTTTCTTTTAGCTTTCCAACGCCACCGAAATCACCTTAATCCGAGTCTTGTAGAGAAAGTTATGCCTAAAATACGACAGGCTGTCAAACGCGTTTTCTACGCGCAGAGAAACCTACCCGGGAAAGAACGCAGACAAGTCTTTGCGCTCTCTTCCAAGGGACGCAGCACCTGCTGCGCCTTTTCCCAGGGCTTTCTTTTTGTCCAAGTTTCCGTGTTTAACCTAAGTCGGTTATTTCCGGATCTTTCCTTCCGTATCCTAGTCTTACCATAATTCCGTCGCGTGATTAGTATAAATAGGAGCTTTCGTTCCTCATATTTCTCGCGCGAGTGTCCGCCCTTCTCTTCTCCCTTTGCATTCTAGACTTCGTTCTTACTAATTGGCGCCTACGTGCTTGGACTTCCGACCACGTAAGCTCGGATCTTTCCGGGTACCAGCCTCTCCGTTGCATGACCGACCAATTTGACCAACTACACTCAATCAACCTTAATTAATCAATCGTTTTCCTCTTACGAGGGCACTCTTTCCTTGCATTCGCGTCGAGCATTCACTAGTCGATTATCTTAGTTCATCTCGTTCCGTCAACATGTAAGTCTGAGGGTGTATAATCCTCTTTTATTTATTGTACAATCATTATTGTAAGATTTATGTCGAAAACACCATTAAAATCGATTTCTAAAACCGTGCTTTAAAACCTGTTTTTGCGGATTTCCGAGTGAGATGACGACGTCGAGAAAAGACGCAAGAATCGCTGCGCCTCTTCGAAGGAGCGCAGCTCTGCCGCGCCTCTTCGTGAGGCCGCCAGCTTCTCGCTTCTTTTCTTCTTCCTCGTCCTCTGTAATTCGTGTGTTTTCTTATTTGTTTTAATATGTTTGTTCTTTAATTCGTTCACAATAAGTTTAATATTCACATGTATATTGTATCTTATTTATCATCATTCATTAACATGTTTTAATCATCATTAAATCCAACTTAAATCCCAAGTAATCTCATATTTGCGGGTTTTCGTCATTAATATTCAAATCCGGGTTTTAGAAGTTCAATTCTTTCATATTGGGTTTCTGGGGTTCGTCATTGATATATTTGCATCCATATTCATTGTTAATTCGTCATCATATCTAATGTTAGTTAATTAATTTTAATAGAGGACTCATTCATTAACATCGTTCCTTCATGTATTTAATCCGTTTAATTCCGTTTCATCCATGTTTTACTGTTTTCATGACTAATTCATATGCTAAATAATATATTAAATCACTTCTATCCGAGTCAAATAATCTAATCAATCCTTAAAATTCATCAATTAACATTAACGATTTGCGCTTCGCCATTAGCCCGAGAACTCACCCTTGAATGACGCAAAGAATCGTTGCGCCTCTTCCAGAGGGCGCATCTCGCTGCGCTGTTCCAGATGATGATTCTCGTCCCGAACTCCGTTTCTGCCTTGACGTAGTTTAATTAGTTTACGTATTAACTGACTATTATCCGTATTATCGCCCTAATTCCTGTTCGTTATTTATTTCTTTTATTCTTTTGTTTCTTTTTCTCAAATTATCCGTTTTAAAGGTATTTTCGACATAAATCGCCTATCTCAATGTAATTAATGTAATTTCCATTATTGTAATTTATCATTATTGTACTTCCTTTTATCACTTGTATGTTTTCACATGTAAATCAACGTTAAATCCTACTTCGACCCAATTGTATGCTAATTACGTGTCAACCGACTTAGTTAAATCTTCACATGTTAGGATTAAAACTTGGATGTTGCATTGCATGCATATAGCCGACGATATATCAAGTACGAATAACTTCCCTAATCATTAGTAGAGGCCGCTATCGAGGCGGGCGGGATTAGGTGTTCGATCAAAAGAGCTTCCTAATACGTACCCTCACCCCTTACTCCAGATCTCCGTGAGCACCCGTGTTCATTGGCATCCACGAGAGTCATTCTAGACATAGAATGCTAAGGGTAACGATTGCTTAGTGTTCATGTCACTACTTTGTGTCTTGACATGACACGAGGTATTCGAACGGTTCCAATTTCCCATAAAAATTGGTGGCGACTCCTTACAAAATGCAAACGCTTGTCCCTCGTTTCTCACCACGCCCCCGTGGGCGGCCCGTCCCACGGTTTGGCGACTCACTGGGGAATATACACTTACGTGTAGCTAAGGGTGAAACTTGAACAAGGTTAGGGAATAGTTTGTACGAGACAATTGTCTGTTTTCATAACTCGGTCTTCCTAGACCGTTTTATTCGGCCTTCCTAGGCCCAACCCAACCCATTCGACCAATCGTCCCGTCTAAACGGTCCTAATTCTTATTTGGGCCTAAGGATGGATAGCGATTGACGTCATCCATACCATGATGCTTACTCTTGTTTGTATCAAGGGCCTTCACTACTTGAGGAAATGGACTAGGAATCGACCTTACTCTTGTTTGGCACGAGCCTCTCCACAGACTTCGGGTTTGATGGTTCGGTATGGCAACCCACCCTTTAAACCAAAACCCTTTAAAATGCACTCAGCATCCCGTTATAATGCTTGTATAAATGTGTAAACCTTACGTGATCACCATTTCTAAACAAAACCATGACGAATTTTCAAAAAAAAAAATCAAAACCCTTTTTTCAAACGAGAATTTCGAAATAGGGCTTGATTAGCGCAAAACCCAGTCAAAACTCTGTCGAGTCAAACTTCGGGCCTCAAACCCATTTCAAAATCCGTGTAAAAAAACAAAAAAAAATCCAAAAAAAAAAAAACAAAAAAAAAAACGTTTTTTTAAAAAAATTAAAAAAAAAAAAAACCAAAATACTTTCCAACATGTAAATGTAAATATGTAAATTCAATTGGGCTAAGTTAGAGTCAAAGTTCAAACCAACTATGTCCTAGTCCGAACTCTGTCGAGTCATAAACCCGTCTTCCTTTACATTTTGGGTCTTTTCAAATTTCAAGTCAAGTCCTAAGGCGTCACGCCGTCATTTTGGACCCCCTACCCCAATTCAGTTAGGAGCTAAACATTTCCACACCTAGTCTCACACACTCGAGGCTAACGCATCGAGTCATTCCAAAATCCGTTTTTTTGAATTCTCCTAGTACACGTTCGGGACACACATACCCGAATCTCGAGTCAAGTCTGTCTTAAACACACAAATGGGAATCAACATGTGTCATCAATCCCGTCAATAAGGTCAATCACATAAATGTCACTCCGTCAAATTCAACACTCGAGTCTAAAGGTCAAGGTCAAAACACCATGAGTCCAAACACAAGATGTTGCACGAGTCAAGATGTGTCATCTTATCCCTTCCTTTATTTGTTGCCTTAGTATGCGTGACCCCACGTCGAATCGAGTTGTAATGCGCGTCATTTCTGTCGAGTAGGAATCCAGCAAGTTCTGTCAATCAACAAGGTCACGAAGCAGATCAAGCCACAATCACCATGTCTCTCCAGGACGTTTATGCCATGGTCCTACGAGTTCAAGCTACAGTGGAAAATTTGAGCATTCGCGTCCTCACCCTCGAGAATGGAATGGTGGAAAAGAACACACCACCTAGAGAAACCTCTAGTCTAGGTCGTCCAAAGCTTACCTCTTGCAATAACCATCATCCTAGAAAGCCGAAAACAGCTGAAAGGAAACCTGGGAGGCATCAAAGGGTGCTTACCAATTTAGGCATGTCTTATGCCGATGCTTTGAAGAGACTTTCTGCCCAAGGCAAGCTACATCCAATAGGTCCGACTCCGGATCCACCTTTGGAGAAACAGGTGAACCTCTCGGAAGGGCAACAAATCACGCTTATATCACCAAGGTAGAGGTCATGATATCGAAGAGTGTTTTCTCTTGAAACACACCATCCAAGATATGATCGAAGAGGGCAAGCTTCCTAAGCCACCTTCTGTCGGCCAATCCAAGAAGACCGACCCTCTTGGGTCCAATATCACCAAACATGACGAAGAATCATTCCTAGACTGTTCTCACCTCCTCGATCCTCGTGACAACGGAGAGATCAACGTGCTTGAAGACGACAATATCCAAAACGGAATGCTCATGCTTTCCATTGCCTTCAACAACAAATTCTCCAAAATAGAAGGAGCTATTGATAGTCTAAACTCTCGGCTTTCCAACATAGAGAACCAGTTTGCTGAAATGGGTAAGAAGCTTGATGCCCAACCTTTCAAGATAAAGAATGTCCAGACAAACCCTCAACCTCATGGTCTCGAGGAGAAAGCAATAAGTGAGCGACCTGTTCCTGGTTCTTCTCATCCAAGAATCGGAATCTACAAAGGCAACCTCATGGAGCCTTCATCAAAGAAACCTAACAACCCTCCAAGGGCATTTACAAAGGCTTCCGAAATAAGGGCACACCTCCTAGGAAATTTACCAACTTTAGTATTACATACGCCGATGCCTTTCAGAGACTCATAGAGCGACGAATGTTGGAAGCCTATAGGACCTACTCCCGAACCCGAAAGGAAATCCAAATTCTGGGACGAGAACTCGTACTGTGAATACCATAGAGGCAAAGGGCATGATACAGAGAAATGTTACAAATTAAAACATGTCATTCAGGATATGATCGAAAGCGGAAGGTTGTCCCTCTCAACCTTTAACCCACAAGGTAGCTTAGGCGATCCTCATGGATATACCACTTATCAAGAAACTCTTCTTGACTGTTATCCTTCCAATGTTCCCAATGATGAGGATGAGGTGCTCAAATGGGTGGATGCTCAAAGTCAGATGCCAAAGCCAGTTGCTGGAAGAGAAAATGTTCAAGCATGGGCCGATGACTACGAGTCTGGATCTAAGATCACGTCAAAATCCGAGTCCGAGTCTTAGGCTTTCTATCCCATAATTTTATCATAGTATCTTTCTCCATTTCCATTCCTAGTGACAACCTGGGGGCTGTCCCATGAGTCACATGTCTTCTCATATCTATGTTAAATACATTCATCATTCATTTCAATAAAAGCACACTTTTCAATCCACATATTCTATCCTATCTCATCCTTTATCCTTTTTTCTGTGACAACAAGAATCGATTTGAGACATTATTTAAAATGAACAACAACAACACATGACAGTCAATGTGAGTGCACTTATATGATGTTCCGTTCAAAGTTGTAGAGGACCTGAAACTCCGTGTTCTTTCTTACCTATTCCATGTCTGGCAATAGAAACCACAATATAACCCTAGTTTAGGACGAGCATATCTCAAGAGATTCTAGGACGAATCCAGACCGTCTCCCTGGTTAACGATCCATGACGGAAGGCAAGCCCATTCCCCACAATAAACAACCCGTGTTACTAAAAGATCAACCCTGTTTCACACTAAAGGTGCTAGTCTGACCCAAATCCATGGTAGCAAGAAGATCCAAGACAATACGAGGCATGACTAAAGACAAGGCTCAATCAAGAGAAACTGAGGTCAATATCCAAGACCGCAATTATGCCCATAATCCCACACAAAAGAGTCAAAAGAAGAAGGCTCAATCAAGCAAGTCAAGTCAATATCCAAAGACAACGTTATCCTTCAAAACCTGATAAAAAAAAAAATCTGAGCAAAATCCAAGATATACCCTAGACCAAGAATCCAAATCTGAATCAAGAACAAGCCTGAAATCAAATACGCAATACTACTGAAGTCTATATAGAATCAAGACATCAATGAAGAAGGTCAGCTAGCACCCTCTCTTAGCCTTTCATACATTTCATACACCCTAAGTCCTTCTCGAGACCGTTATGGGGAGATAGTTAGGAATTTTGAGAATCCTCACAAGCTTGTCAAATATACCCATCCTTTAGGGCCAAGACATGGAAACTTGAACCCACGTCATTTTAACCTACCTTTACGTGCTCAGGCTACATCAAGCCAAGAGACTCCATTTCCAAGCCATATTACAAGCCATAACCCGATTAAGCCTTAACTCCACAAAATCAAAGCTCCAGAGATTTGTTCATCAAAGCCTCTTATTACCGAGCTCCACATTCCAAATATCCAATCCAGTTTCACCTAGACCCAAACACGGAGTCTTCAAATACTTTGCTACCAGAACGGGACATACCCATATTCATCCTTAGGGTCCACTTTCGAGTGTGCTCACACGACAAGGAAATTTTTACAAAATTAGTTACACCTCTTTGGTCTATGATCAGAGGGAGTTATCTCAAATCGATTCTTTGAGTCACCAAAGGAATATTACCCTTGTGACCCCTGCACTTTAAGGCCCTAACAACATAGCTTAGGCACACACCTGAACTACAATCTGGTTTGATTTCACCTCTTCAGGTGGATACGTAGGCAGTCCTTTCTTACACAAGAAGGATACAACCACAACACCCAAACAAAATTAACCAAACCTCAGAACTACGATCTGGTTTGATTTCACTTCACGTGAATACGTAGGAAGTCCTCAAGGACACAACCATCCCAACTTTCAACCTCTATTTCAACCTTCCAACCTCAATTAACATCTCTTCCACGACCAACACCTCTATACTGGGGGCTCCTTATTGTCGCCCAGCCTTTTTTTTTACCAAAGTCCAGAATCATCCTCTCATCCTGGGGGCTTCTCTTCCAAGATGCCACCCTTCCTTTATTCCTCTGAGTCTAGCTAGTACTCAGTCCAGGCGATGATAAGGTCTTAGATCGATTCTCCAAGTCATCGTGCCTCAAGAGGGGTCTCTTTTACAGCAAACGGTGGCAGAAAACATCCAAGTAGACAGCTGATCCATGGCTCATGCCTTGCCCTTATATGACGTCATCATTCTCTCAATTATTCTACCTTTGAAACTGATACGCATTGTCATCCACACTTGGCTAGGGGTTGCGTATACTTAAGCGAAGTCTGTCAAAGTCATCCCTGTGTCGCGTCAAACCTAAGTTAATGTCGCGTCAGTCAAGCCTAAGTCTACATTTCGCGTCGCGTCCATATGAGGTCTGCGTCATGTCAAGTCCTATGTCTTAAGCCCATTGAATATGCATAACACATTACAAACGACAAATTTCCTTTACACAAGTTTTAAACGACTTTTATAAAGAAACAACTTTTGCAAAACCTATGTGTTTCCTCATTCGAGGTCCATGTGATAACCGCTTACGTGCATATACTAGATTGCATTCTTGTGTGGCTACTATCCATGCAGGTAAGTATCAGAAGCAGTGCTCGCTCCGACTAGGGGCCTCACTCAAGATTTCTTCCATGACGATCAAGATGTTCCTAGTCGTCAAAATATTTGTCCCAGTAAGTGATATTTTGCAAAGATTGCTCACTCAAGATTTCTTCCATGGCGATCAAGATGTTCCTAATCGTCAGTATATTCCCCAACAAGAGTTCGCTTGAGACCGACGCAAGCAGATTCAACCTCAAGTTTTTGCCAGAGTTCGCTTGAGACCGACGCAAGCAGATTCCCCAGCAGTTTCTACCGACGTCCTGCTATCCTCAATATTATTGTTTCCTCATAGAGTTCGGCAAAGGTGTCGTTCTCCGAAAGTTCCCAAACCAAAGCCTCATTCCTTAGGTTCGTAAACCCAAAGTTAGGATTTTTACCCCTAGATTCTTAGATCCCAAAATGGCTTCCTTTAGGTTCATAAACCTTTAAGCTCCCACACCAACATCCTTAGGTTCATAAACCCATAAATCCTTTTGGAGTTCTCATACCTCAGAAAGCTTAAGCGCACGCGTTTAAAACAAGAATTAGTAACCCATCAGTTCCTTAACTTAACCTTAGGATCCCAATTCCATTAGGTTCACAAGCCTTTAGGTTCCTATACCAGCCGTCCTTTTAGGTTCATATACCCAGGTTCACACACCTAGCTTCTTTTAGGTTCCCAAACTCCCTAAGCTAGAGTTCACATACTTACACCCCTTAGGATCCTTTTCCTTTTAGGATCATATTCCTTTAGGATCACCATTTCCTTTTAGGATCATATTCCTTTAGGATCACCTTTTCTTAGAGTTCCTACACCCAAACCTTGGTTACCCCTTAAGTTGAACTTATATTTGGCCTCCTTCCCGTAGATGCTTTCCTTTAGGGCCCCACACCCTAGCACCAATCCTTATATATCTTCTAGGTCTTACCCTTAGCTCCTACGCTTAACCTTAGCTCCTATGCACCTCCGGAAGCATCTCGAGAAAGAAGTCTCAGGTATGGTCTCTTCTTATGGTCAAGAGCCTCCTTACGTAGTCTAATGGACTTTAAACGACCCTCCCCGATAGTCGACGGACTCTAAAATGTTCCCGACGACAGTCCTTGGTTCGAGACCCCTTGAGCGCCTCGCGTCGCCATAGTCGTCAGGTTGTAATCTTCGATTGAACTGATGGCTATACTTTGACTTTCGCCTTGTCCAAGCCTCGGTCAAAGTGGGGGCTCAGAGACACCTCGTTTCTGCACCCCTCGCAAACCACCCGGTGATGATTGGGCCGCATGTTTGGTACGCGGAACGATTTGTGACAGTTCGTAAGTTTATCGTCAAGTGATTGCTCAAACATTAATGTCTACCTCTTAGTTGTCATCTACATGCCGATACGGTCGTTTTGGCAGTAATTAGAGTACATTTGGAGTCCGGGTCAAAAACCGTCTTCATTTCTTAAAACCGTCAAATCCCGAGTCAAAGCAACGTGCTTGTCTACCTAAGGTTAGGATGTCATAAAATGTTGAGATTATATCTCATTTTGAGTCCCATGTCATTTCATTAGGCTAAACTAAAAGTTTACATTACAAAATGTGCATTTCATTTAGTTAAAATGACAACCCGACCTTTAGGCCCGCTTTTCGAGGTGATAACGACTTTTTTGGGTCGGGCCTATTTCACAGAAAGTTCTAGATCTTTCTTTTAGCTTTCCAACGCCACCGAAATCACCTTAATCCGAGTCTTGTAGAGAAAGTTATGCCTAAAATACGACAGGCTGTCAAACGCGTTTTCTACGCGCAGAAAACCTACCGGGAAAGAACGCGCAAGTCTTTGCGCCTCTTCCAAGGGACGCAGCACCTGCTGCGCCTTTTCCCAGGGCTTTCTTTTTGTCCAAGTTTCCGTGTTTAACCTAAGTCGGTTATTTCCGGATCTTTCCTTCCGTATCCTAGTCTTACCATAATTCCGTCGCGTGATTAGTATAAATAGGAGCTTTCGTTCCTCATATTTCTCGCGCGAGTGTCCGCCCTTCTCTTCTCCCTTTGCATTCTAGACTTCGTTCTTACTAATTGGCGCCTACGTGCTTGGACTTCCGACCACGTAAGCTCGGATCTTCCGGTACCACCTCTCCGTTGCATGACCGACCAATTTGACCAACTACACTCAATCAACCTTAATTAATCAATCGTTTTCCTCTTACGAGGGCACTCTTTCCTTGCATTCGCGTCGAGCATTCACTAGTCGATTATCTTAGTTCATCTCGTTCCGTCAACATGTAAGTCTGAGGGTGTATAATCCTCTTTTATTTATTGTACAATCATTATTGTAAGATTTATGTCGAAAACACCATTAAAATCGATTTCTAAAACCGTGCTTTAAAACCTATTTTTGCGGATTTCCAGTAGACAGACGTCGAGAAAAGACGCAGCAACTGCTGCGCCTCTTCGAAGGAGCGCAGTTCCTGCTGCGCCTCTTCGTGAGGCTGCCGCAGTTCCTGCTTCTTTTCTTCTTCCTCGTCCTCTGTAATTCGTGTGTTTTCTTATTTGTTTTAATATGTTTGTTCTTTAATTCGTTCACAATAAGTTTAATATTCACATGTATCTTATTTATCATCATTCATTAACATGTTTTAATCATCATTAAATCCAACTTAAATCCCAAGTAATCTCATATTTGCGGGTTTTCGTCATTAATATTCAAATCCGGGTTTTAGAAGTTCAATTCTTTCATATTGGGTTTCTGGGGTTCGTCATTGATATATTTGCATCCATATTCATTGTTAATTCGTCATCATATCTAATGTTAGTTAATTAATTTTAATAGAGGACTCATTCATTAACATCGTTCCTTCATGTATTTAATCCGTTTAATTCCGTTTCATCCATGTTTTACTGTTTTCATGACTAATTCATATGCTAAATAATATATTAAATCACTTCTATCCGAGTCAAATAATCTAATCAATCCTTAAAATTCATCAATTAACATTAACGATTTGCAGTTCCGGCTTCACAGCCAGAACTCACCCTTGAATGACAGGCAACGCAAAGAATCGCTGCGCCTCTTCCGAGGGCGCGATCTGCTGCGCTGTTCGAGATGATTTACGTCCCCGAACTCCGTTTACGCGCTTGACGTAGTTTAATTAGTTTACGTATTAACCGACTATTATCCGTATTATCGCCTAATTCCCGTTCGTTATTTATTTCTTTTATTCTTTTGTTTCTTTTTCTCAAATTATCCGTTTTAAAGGTATTTTCGACATAAATCGCCTATCTCAATGTAATTAATGTAATTTCCATTATTGTAATTTATCATTATTGTACTTCCTTTTATCACTTGTATGTTTTCACATGTAAATCAACGTTAAATCCTACTTCGACCCAATTGTATGCTAATTACGTGTCAACCGACTTAGTTAAATCTTCACATGTTAGGATTAAAACTTGGATGTTGCATTGCATGCATATAGCCGACGATATATCAAGTACGAATAACTTCCCTAATCATTAGTAGAGGCCGCTATCGAGGCGGGCGGGATTAGGTGTTCGATCAAAAGAGCTTCCTAATACGTACCCTCACCCCTTACTCTAGATCTCCGTGAGCACCCGTGTTCATTGGCATCCACGAGAGTCATTCTAGACATAGAATGCTAAGGGTAACGATTGCTTAGTGTTCATGTCACTACTTTGTGTCTTGACATGACAGGAGGTATTCGAACGGTTCCAATTTCCCATAAAAATTGGTGGCGACTCCTTACAAAATGCAAACGCTTGTCCCTCGTTTCTCACCAAGCGCCCCCGTGGGCGGCCCGCTGTCCACAAATTTCCATTATTGTAATTTATAGTTATTGTATTTCTTTCATTGCTTGTATGCTTTCACATGTAAATCAACATTAAATCCAACTTCGACCCAATTGTTTGCAAATTACGTGTCAACCGACTTAGTATTAATCTTCACATGCTAGGATTAAAACTTGGATGTTGCATTGCATGCATATAGCCGACGATATATCAAGTACGAATAACTTCCCTAATTATTAGTAGAGGCCGCTATCGAGGCGGGCGGGATTAGGTGTTCGATCAAAAGAGCTTCCTAATACGTACCCTCACCCCTTACTCCAGATCTCCGTGAGCACCCGTGTTCATTGGCATCTACGAGAGTCATTCTAGACATAGAATGCTAAGGGTAACGATTGCTTAGTGTTCATGTCACTACTTTGTGTCTTGACATGACATGAGGTATTCGAACGGTTCCAATTTCCCATAAAAATTGGTGGCGACTCCATACAAAATGCAAACGCTTGTCCCGTTTCTCACCAAGCGCCCCCGTGGGCGGCCCGCTGTCCACAAGATTAATAATCCACAATATTAAAGAAAAACTGCAACTGACTACTTTAATTTGTTTAGCTTTGATTATTTGTTTATCTAAGATTGTTGTATCATTGCAATTCATCACATAGTATTAATTACTCTCTTTATTTTATTTATTTGTTTATCTTTGATTAAAATATTCAACGCCAAATAAAAAGTTAAAAAAATAATTTGTACAAATTAAAGGAAGTACGAAATAATACTTTCAATTATATTTGTGTAGAATATTGTTTTCCATATTTACGAATTTAGTCAATTTTGTCCTTTTATCAGTATCTAAATCATAATTATTAATTTTTTTTCCGGAAAATTCATGTAGTATCCCTAAACTTTGTCATTTTACACGTAATACCCAACCTTTTAAGTTTGTGCACATAATAGTCTCGAGGTTTGACTCTCAGGTACAACATGTTATTTTTATCGTTCTTAAATTTTCAATTAAGTATAAATTATAGACCATAAATTCGAATTGACCAATTTTTGTTTTAGATTGATTATCTTTCCGATATCTATAATTTTATAAAACGAAAAATGGTCATTTGAGAATTTAAGATCGAAATTACGGTTGATTTGAGGTTATGAGACAAAAAGAACTAGAAAATACAGTCGACAATTTTTTTCTCAAGTCATAGATTATGACAAGACAATCATTTTGTTCGATTCCAGTGTAGGTGTTATAGTCAATTGAATTTTCTTATATCGACAAAAAAAGGCATGTTATCCAGGAAAATCAAACGTGGAGAGTATCATGTACACTATCTTATCACAAAAACTCTAGAGAAACGGTTTCTCAATAGCGTTGTTGATAGACCTCTCACATGATGGGGATAAGGGACCCACTTAATTTCTTTTTTCCTTATTATGTCTTCCACTAAATTAGCGGGAGACGGACTCTCATGAGACATACTACTTAAAATATTAGGTTTCATGTGCAAAGTGACAAAGTTCAAAATAACACGTGAGTTTTTCGCTGTCAAAAGATTTAGCTTTCAGTTTTAGTTGTTGAACTTTAGTAGCAGTACTTTAGTTTTCGGATTTTGGAACATGCAAACTCTTTCATTAATTATACTTTAACAATAGTGTTCTGGATTGGCAACTTTGATATACTAACCCCGTGCAACCGAGATGGTGACGGTCTTTCATGTTAGGGTGGTCCTGGTAAGGCACCTTGGTATTTGGGGGTGTCACATTGCCCTTCTTGTGGCCCGACCGGTTGCCATTCTCATTCTCTGCCTTTCTCTTCTCAGTATTCCTTTCCTTAGCCTAGTTGGCTAAGTCCACTAACCTCTCAGCGTGCCCAGCTCATGCATATAATTCTTTCATATCTATGAGTACCCCGCCTGGTAGTCTATCCATGATCTTTGGTGCTAACCGTTTTTCAAAGCGAAGAGCTAAGCCTCGTTGACTGATCTGCATATCCTCCGCGTATCGTGACAACTCAAGGAACCGGTGATAGTACTCCGTGACGGTCATATCATCTGTGATGGTGAAATAATCGAATTCAGCCCTCAGCTTGTGACAGATGTGTTCCGGCACAAAATGATCCCTCATAGTGCTTTTGAAGCACGCCCACAGTATAACATCATATCCATGGTCCTTGTAGTATGCTCTATAATCCTCTTTCACGTTCTGCCACCAGACCCCCGCCTCACTCCTTAGGTAGAATGCAACCTGTTCTACCGCCATCTCTGTCGAACACTTCACGACCTACAGAAGACTCTATATCCCGCAGTGCCAATTATTGAGTAGGTTAGGCTCATTGATGCCCTCATAAGTAGAGGGGTGGAAGCGAGAAATGATGGTGCTTAGCTGGGATGCGTCCACGGGTTTTTCACCTCTCCTACCCACATTCTTGAGTGCCTCCATGAGCTTATCTTGCTGCTCAATCATACCGGCAATCTCATCCACAGACATCTCGGTGGCTTGGATTTATGCAACTTACCTCTATGGTGGCATTTTGAGCTGATATAACCAAGGAAACGTAAGCACATAGCATACGGCTCAAAATAAATAAAATCCTCTGCCAAAGAAGTACTCGGTCTAGTGTAGTAAAGCCAAAAATGGCCGATGCCGAGTATGGTAAAATACGCGGTCGAGTATGGACTACTCGGTCGAGTAATGAGACTACTCGGCCAAGTATTCCACTCCAGTAGCCAACCTCGAAAACACATAAAACATACTCGGTTGAGTATACGCTTTACTTGGTCAAGTATGCCTCACTTTGTCGAGTACGCCCAATACTCGGTCGATCGTAACCAGTAGCTACTGCCTCATACACAAAACGAACACTATGTCGAGTGCTTGGTTATTCAACCGAGTATGTCCTACTCGGTCGAGTACCCGTCCTGCACGACCGAGCCATGCCAAAAACGAGCTATATCTAGTTACGGGAAACATACTTAAACATGCAATACGATACTCCAATACTTTACTACCTTTCAAAAGCCACATAATAAATCATACATCATGTTCAATTACTACCATATTCCAGATACGCAATTCACTTTCACATTCCATCCAACAACTTTACAAAAATCAAAGCTATGAGTGCAACACACATTACTTCAAACATACAACGATTCCCAAGACACCCCATGTTGACCAACTCGAAATTGTAAGGGCCTCAATGCGACATCGGGACGTCTCCCAAGACTTTGCGGTAGCTCCATAAAACTCCTACTAAGGTTTATTTTATTTAGAGTCCCTATGTTCGTTAGGTTCATTTGTTTTTAAGTTCCAAAATCGTCGCTCTGACACCACTTTGTAACACCCCACATACTAAGGTGCATTACCAAGGACTACCCTAACATGAGAAGATGTTACCATCTTGGTTGCCCGAGACTAGTATATCAAAAGAAACTATTCCACAACATTTATTAAAGTATAAAGTTTAAGCGATCACATTCTCTCAAAACAAAACCAAAAGAAAGTGTATATGAATATCAAAACAACTGAAATCAAAACAGTTAAACTCGTAACAGCGGAAGCTAGACTCGAAGTGATGACATCCCATCTCGTCCCCATAGCTAAAGACAACCATCACCTGTCACAATCTGCTCACCATCTCCAAATGGATCACCACAGTTTTAAAAAACAACGATGGGGTCAATTTACTGTATAATTAAGATAAGCAAATTACAATAAAAGCAATGACAACAATTCTAGAATCACTCTCTGTTTTGGCAGAGATTTTGGTAACTGAGAACGCCCTGCCAGGGGATTTAAAGTAGGGTGATCTAACTCAAATAACTTGCCTGACTAGTTTTGTTAACTAAATAAACAAACGATAAATAAAGACACAAAGATTTTATACGTGGAAAAACCCTGGGAATAAGAGAAAAAACCACGGGCACCAAGCCAGGAGTGATTGTTATTATGATCTTAGATAGCCTGACAGAGTATCTGTATATCAGGCGTAATTGGCAAGAATATTGCTTAAGAATACAAGAGTGGAAGTAAGAGTGAGAGTGTGTTGAATGTCCTTTCTGTTTTTGTAATACCCGCCTTTTTAGAGACCCTTTGACCAGTGTTGACTGACCTTGGGAGCGGGAATAGTCTTAGAAGTGAGTGCCAAAACCATCTTGGGTTGCGTGTTAAGAGTGGTACTCGATAGAGTAGAGGCTACTCGATCGAGTAGCTAGGTTACTCGATCGAGTAGGGGGCCACTCGATCGAGTATGTTGGGCACTCGATCGAGTACCGAGTTTTCAGCGAGGGTTTAATATCGCGTTTTGTTAAATCCGCATATCACTTCCGCCACTTTCCTCCTATCCTTCAGTCGCCTCTTTCCCTTCCCTTCACCTCAAAACCTCCATGGAAGCCTTTTGAAGATCCTTGTGCCTTAGGAGAGCGTAGTTTGGGTCGGGTAGCGGTCTTTTGCCGGGTTTCTCCTTATAGGTATGTCATAATCATCATCACTGTCCTTGTTCTTTACAGTTAGGGTTTGCTCGATAGTAATAGATAGTTGTATTGTGGTTATAGGCTTCGCTTGGTTGCTGGATATGTTGGTTGCCGCCATGGATTGGTTGCAATTGCTTAAAGGTAGGTTCGCCTACTCAGTTTCTGTAGATAGTCTAGTGTGTCGATCGTTGTATCGTTGTTGTTGTGTTGTGATGACGGTTGTTGATATTGCGATTGTGATTGTTTGTCTGTGGTTCTCGAGATGCGTTCTCGGCTGAGTGGAGTCACTTGCGGGAGTGGCTTCACGCCCTAGTTTCGCCCTTCGTGGAACCCGCCACGGAAGGGGATGTGCACATTAATGGGACAGGGTTATCGCTCGGTATGATGAGCGGGGCTTAGGTGGGAACGGCTGCGGTCCCCCACTGGCAGGGCTGGTCCAGTGGACAGTCGGTGACGGAGATTGAGTGGAGTGGCTGATTGTGATCGATTGCCTTGTGCTGTTTTGATAGCTGTTGTTATCTTTGTTGTGTTGTATCTCAGTACTGACCTTGTGTGGTTGTCTTGGTTGTTTATGTGTCTGCCGTGATCCCTTATGGTGAGCAGTCTGTCTTAGCAGGTGTTGATGTGGTTGCTAGCTGGAGTCCGGGCAGGGATGAGTCTCCACGAGAATTAATAGTTATAGCGAGTAGTCTTTGAATTGTATCTTTTATATCTTTAGTTGGTTAAATCACTTGTAAAGTAACTTATTAGTTCTTTTATCGACATTTGATTATTACTATCTTCGGGCAACCGAGATGGTAACGTCCTTATATGCTAAGGAAGGCCTAGTTCAGGTTCCTCTGTATATGGGGGTGTTACAAAGTGGTATCAGAGCGACGATTTTGGAACCTGTAACAAATGAAAATAATGAACGTAGTGAGTCTAATAAAATGAACCTGGTGTATGTGTAATGGGAGCCCCGCTGATGATAGATTTTGGGTGAGTAGGCGCCCTCATTTCAAAATCTTGGCCCCATAACACTTAAGCCAGTCACATGGTATGGGAATGTGGAGTCCATGTGTGTGTGTGTAGTATGTATGTTAACTGAACCGGAGCTACCTCTGGTTAAGTTGTTGCTAGAGTTAATAAGTGTGATAGTGGTATTTGGGCCGTGTCAAGTAATCTTTGGTGGCATTCGTAAAGTTTTGGCGTGATTAGTAACGTGGTAGAGATGCGTGGGAATGTGGAAGTGAAAGTCGTGACATGAAGAGTGAAGGTGTTGGTATATGTTATAAGTTTACGGTAGCCATATACGAGTTTATGAGTTATACCGTAATTGCTATGATGATAGTTATAGAATAGTCGAGTTGTAATTTGAAGCATAGCATGTAGCGATGCGTTTATGCCTGTGTTGGTTGAAATTTTCCGCTGCGTAATAATTGATTTGTGTAAAATGATTTACTTATGATTGAAGGTAGTATATGATAGATCAATTGGTTATAAAAAGTATGCATTCATATGATATGTGAAAGAAAGAATTGAGGTTAATTACACGCTTCAAATTGAAGTGAATACGAGTTTAGTAGTAACATGTAAAGTGAGTTTAAGTGTAATATGGTGACATGATTATGTTTATAGAAGGTTCGGTAGCAGGTAAACCGAGTAGGGTAATTTGGGTAGTGTAAGTGGAATAAAATTTATTTGTTTGATGATATGGTATGCTTTGTTAATAATGGTAATGCGTGAAGGAGTACGATAATTAGTGCCGAATTCCGAACTTAGTTTGGAATCGACACGCGGTGTTGTTTTTGCAGGAATCTTCAATTTACTTCGTATTTCTGACCGAGTACTTAACTATACTTGACCGAGTGCGAGTGCTTACTGGACCGAGTAGACCTCACTCGATCTAGTTAGGAAGCTATGACGTCGAGATGTGGGAAAAATTCCTGCAGATACTCGACGAATTAGCGCCTACTCGATCGAGTAGGATGGTACTCGATCGAGTACCCTAGGCACTCGATCGAGTAGGTTACTGTACAGTGAATCCTACGGGTTTCTTAAAACCCCTAATCTTTCTATTTCTTATTCTTCTTCCTCTATATTTCGAAACACCTAAACACCTAAGCCTTATTTCCTCTCAAATTCTCTCATACTCTTGGGTTAGTGGTGATTCTTGGGTTGATTTCTTTGTTTAATTTCATTTCTTTACTTTACTACTCAATCAAGGTATGCTTTTCTTCCCAATTTACATAATTGATTGACTTGAATGTGTTAGAGTAAGGATAAAATCTGAAATTTCGATTCATATGGATAGATTGTTGCTTTTAATGGTTGAAATATGATTCACATGCCTTCTTTCCATGTTTGTTGGTGATTAATTGCTGTACATTAGACTAGAAATTGCAAAAATTGAAACCGAAATTTCTAGGGTTTGCAAAATTGAAATTGATTTTTGATTGTTTTACAATGATTAGATGATGGAATTGAGTCCTATGTATTGTTTATATCATATTGAAGGATGGATTTTGATGATTTTTACCTTAGAAAATTGCCTTAAAACTCCGTCTTAAAAGTGCCTCAAATGGAAATTCGTGATTTATAATAGGAATTTGGTATTGTGTATGGCTGTCTAAGTGTAAGTTGAACTTCAATATGCTTGTAGTGATGATAATTGACGAAAATATGCCAAATTGCTACAGCTGTAAAGACCGTCTGAAAAGTTTATCTAAGTTGTTGTTTCTAATATGAAAGACGATGATAATATGTTCTAAGTAGTTTTTCATGAGTTAGTAAAGAATGCCTCACATGTGAATCGGAGTTTGTATGGAACAACCTTAGAAGCATGCTAGGGTATCCGAATTTGTTGAGCATGTACAATCACCATGATAAATTCTTCACAACCATGGCTTATGAGTAGTGGTAAACTGAGCTTATATGTCAAATTTGGAAAACTGTTGGTGAATATGTGTACCTAGCTTAGTATTCAAAGTTAATGGCATGAAATATGTGCTTCACATGTCGAAATTGTTGGTGAAATTGAGTGCCTAACTGAGTATGTAAAGTCCAAATTACATGAAGTATATGCTTTACGTGTTTATGCAAGTTGCTTAAGTCATATGCTGAAACAGATGTCGAGACTGAACATAGGAACTCGTCAAAGTAAACGGGGGAGGGGTAATCCACCTGAGATGGGGGAAGGGAGTGGACCTGTGGTACCCGCATTTCCGGAGTACCCTTCTGTTGTTTTTGTTGATTTCAAACAGCGAGTGCGTTTTGTAGTTTTACAAAAACGTAAGATGAGACCAACGAGGTGTATAGATACTACTTTGTTGGAGGATTTGGAGATAGAGACGGATGTCCGTCACATATTTGAGACTTTGGGTCTTCTTGGGTTATATAGGCTGAGGAAACACACTTATCCTTTTCTTACCTTGGAGTTCATGAGCTCCTTTAGCTATGACCCAAATGGGCCGATCATTGAGTTTAGATTGATGAATACCAGTTTTCTGTTGACCATGGATTTGTTTGCCTCTCACCTTGGGTTGGCCAAGCCTCCCAAGGACTCCATCACCGATATCCCTGCTGAGTGCGGTGTATGCCGCCTAATGCCTTGCCTGACCGGGAAACCAACTCCTACCTCAAGTAACATGCTGATTAATGATGTTCAGCATGTCACATTGAGGATCTTTCTCCGTTCTCTCTCGAACCTCCTTTATGATCGACCGGATATCAGTAAGCTGAACAACCATGAGGTGTTACTTCTGATGTCCTACTTGAACCCGGAGCGGACCAGGAAAGTGGTCTTTAATGCTCCTTCTATGGTTTGTGCTGCCCTTGCCTTGATGGCTACTGCCTCTTCCCGGTACTTGAGTTGTGGCGCCATCGCCACTCGGTTAGCTGAAAAGCTAACCTCTTTCGAGGCTTCTTCGGAGTACGTGCCTCTAGCTACCCCAGTGCCCACCATGGACCGTGACTACTATCTCGACCTGAAATGGTTGAGGACTTTGGCTGACGGTAGCCTAGCTTGGAGGGTGTAGGGCGTGAGTTGGATGAAGATTCCAGCTCCTGAGCACCTCCTACCCACGGAGCCCTTAGAGCCGACGGTAGTGACGGTGGACTCCGATGATGAGGAGGAGGAGGAGGATGATGATAGACCCCGCCATCTGCATACCTACCTCATCGACGACACCATTCTCGAGGTGATGCCAGAGCCGAAGAAGGGAGATAATGCGTCGGTCGTGGCAGTGGAGAGACCTAGGTTGGGGAGGGGACCCCGTCGAGTGAGGGAGAGGACCTCAGAGACTAGGCCACGGCCGGTGGCACCACAGCAGCAGCAGCCTTTTCCGTGCTACCCTTACCTCGACACCCCGGAGACGCGATCCAGCTACTTGGCGGAGAGAGTGTCATCTACTTTGACACTCCGGAACATGCACGAGATGGCGTACACACAGGGGATAGGGACCGAGGGACCGCATCCGGTGTGGTGGAGTGGAGTTGGGGACTACACAGGGGTTTTCCATTCCTACGGGGTGGATCAGTCGACGTGGGGGGCACCTCAGTCCTTTGCCTACGGTGGCTTGACTCCATGGTACGTGGGCTCGGGAGCAGGAGCAGGAGTGGATGCGGGGATTGGGTCATCGGGAGTAGGTGCTTCTGGCGGTGGTGGAGATGATGAGGTGATGGTGGAGCAGCAGCAACAGCAGCAGGAGGAGTGATACTCCTTGTTTTATCTTTGTTGATGGTAGTTGATTTTAGTGATTAGTAGTGTGGTTGGACTTTAGTAGTGTTTTCGTTGAGACTTCGATTTTGGACTTGTATTGTTGGCCATAAGGCCGGATTTGCCACTTACCTATGTTGCAGGATTGTTTTGGGGGCCGGGAAATCATCCCGACCCAGGTTATATGACAACTATGTTTACGTGTGTGGGGTTACGACAAGTTTTATAAGGCACCTTGGCCTGTAGGTACTCGACAGAGTACCCCGTACTCTATCGAGTAGCTGCAGGAAAGTGGGATAAAAAGCATTCTGACCTGTAGGCTACTCGATCGAGTAGCCAAGACACTCGATCGAGTAGCATGGCACTCGATCGAGTACCGCTACATACTCGATCGAGTAGCACTGTTACAGGAGGTTTTCGAAAATTAAAAATGTTCAATTGCTTCATAATTGCAAGTCTGATGTTTAAGGTAGTTATTAGTGCGTAGTAACACCTATGAACCGTTAATATCATATGTTGGAAGTCAAGTTTCGGTTTTATATGCATATTGATAACAATTAGTGAAGTGGTGACGGTTTCTTGTTGTTTTAATGTTACATATGCCATTTTACCATTCATTCATTGAAGTTACATTTCCTCGTACATTTGTGCATACGATACTAACGTGCTTTATCGACGGCGGCAAGTTGTCCCGGTGGTTTGTATACAATTTGTAATTTAACAGGTATATGCTTAACGAGTAATGTCCATAATAATACTGAGTTCTAATACACGTTAGGAATCAAGTAATAAGTAAATGTGTTGTAATTTTGGTGGTGAACTTCGAGGACGAAGTTTCTTTTTAGAGGGGAAGAGTAATGTCGCGAAATAAAAAGGCTGATTTTGAAATTATGTTTTGTTTGCCTATAATGATTTGTTGTTTAATTGCAAAATTTTCTAGTACCTTGGTCACTTTACTTGTAGGAAGTGTAATTGATTACCTTAGTTTGTTGAGTAATTCAGGCGTGGAAGTGAAAATGATAGTATGTTTTAAAGGACGGTCGTAAAGAGTTAGTTGTGGTACAATGTGTTGTAATAGAATTGCGTTGTTGAGTAACATGGTGGTGTTAGTTGTGCGGCATGAAGTTGTTATGAGATATGTTTCGGGTTGGTAGTTGTTACCATACGATGGGAGATCGTGGTTGGTGCTGGTTTGTATTGCGAGGTTGATGTTTTATAGAGGATAGTTTGTGAAAAGTTGAAGTATACATATAAAGTGACAATCGATGATAATAATGTTTGTATGATAATTGCAAGAATCGATATAAATATACGTATGAGTAGAGCGTTAGACGGTGATGATGACGACATGGCGGATGGTGATTCAGGTGAGTAGTATCGAAAGAAGAGTGAAGTTGTTTTTCCGTGTCGAGTGTGTGGGAAAAGTGAGTTGAACTTTGGGGACGAAGTTCTTTTAAGGGGGGAAGACTGTAATACCCGCCTTTTTAGAGACCCTTTGACCAGTGTTGACTGACCTTGGGAGCGGGAATAGTCTTAGAAGTGAGTGCCAAAACCATCTTGGGTTGCGTGTTAAGAGTGGTACTCGATAGAGTAGAGGCTACTCGATCGAGTAGCTAGGTTACTTGATCGAGTAGGGGGCCACTCGATCGAGTATGTTGGGTACTCGATCGAGTACCGAGTTTTCAGCGAGGGTTTTATATCGCGTTTTGTTAAATCCGCATATCACTTCCGCCACCTTCCTCCTATCCTTCAGTCGCCTCTTTCCCTTCCCTTCACCTCAAAACCTCCATGGAAGCCTTTTGAAGATCCTTGTGCCTTAGGAGAGCGTAGTTTGGGTCGGGTAGCGGTCTTTTGCCGGGTTTCTCCTTATAGGTATGTCATAATCATCATCACTGTCCTTGTTCTTTACAGTTAGGGTTTGCTCGATAGTAATAGATAGTTGTATTATGGTTATAGGCTTTGCTTGGTTGCTGGATATGTTGGTTGCCGGCATGGATTGGTTGCAATTGCTTAAAGGTAGGTTCGCCTACTCAGTTTCTGTAGATAGTCTAGTGTGTCGATCGTTGTATCGTTGTATCGTTGTTGTTGTGTTGTGATGACGGTTGTTGATATTGCGATTGTGATTGTTTGTCTGTGGTTCTCGAGATGCGTTCTCGGCTGAGTGGAGTCACTTGCGGGAGTGGCTTCACGCCCTAGTTTCGCCCTTCGTGGAACCCACCACGGAAGGGGATGTGCACATTAATGGGATAGGGTTATCGCTCGGTATGATGAGCGGGGCTTAGGTGGGAACGGCTGCGGTCCCCCACTGGCAGGTTTGGTCCAGTGGACAGTCGGTGACGGAGATGGAGTGGAGTGCCTGATTGTGATCGATTGCCTTGTGCTGTTTTGATAGCTGTTGTTATCTTTGTTGTGTCGTATCTCAGTACTGACCTTGTGTGGTTGTCTTGGTTGTTTATGTGTCTGCCGTGATCCCTTATGGTGAGCAGTCTGTCTTAGCAGGTGTTGATGTGGTTGCTAGCTGGAGTCCGGGCAGGGATGAGTCTCCACGAGAATTAATAGTTATAGCGAGTAGTCTTTGAATTGTATCTTTTATATCTTTAGTTGGTTAAATCACTTGTAAAGTAACTTATTAGTTCTTTTATCGACATTTGATTATTACTATCCTCGGGCAACCGAGATGGTAACGTCCTTATATGCTAAGGAAGGCCTAGTTCAGGTTCCTCTGTATATGGGGGTGTTACAGTTTTTTCTTCTCTTCAATTTATACTAGCTTCCCAAGTCTCCTCTTTCTGCCGTTTAGGGCTGGTAAATAGAGCTTGTGCCCTATTTACCCGGGGGTGGTTGCCATCCATTTAGCCGTTGCCTTTGACTATTCCCTATATCTTTTCCTTCTGAATTGGTCTTCCTTGTTTGTAGGGAGCATATATGAATAGCGTGGTTGTTGGCTGCAGCCCTTTTCTTGTGCCTGTCGTGTTCTCCTTTCAGGCTGGTGGTTATTTATTGCCTGTCTTGTATCAACTCTTGCTTGATGCCTGTCCATATCCAGTTAGTGCCTGATTTCTGGTGTCTTTTGCTTGAATCTTAGTTTTGATCATCGCATGACCTTTGTCAGGTCAGGCAGGGTAATTCTGGGCCCAACAATTGCCCCTTATCTGCTTTTTCCATTATTGGGCCTGGTAAGGAATAAGGAGATAAAAATTTGGGCCAGGCAAAAAGTTGTGCAGGGATCTTTTATTGGATTTAGAAGTAGTGTTTGATTCAGCTTCTTGTAACGGATATATGTCATAAATAGGGTAGATTCACAAAACCCTAAGAGAGTCATGATTAGCCTCAACCACTTGCTTTCCTAGCCGTTTTAGATTTGCGGTTATAAATACTTTGCCTTGCACCGTATTGTTTTCATATTCCCATCTCAAAATTTCTTCTTTATCTTTTTAGAATCCTCTTTTTCCCAAAAAATAATTCTCTGCAAAATAAAATATGGCTGGTAGTAGAAGAAAGACGGCTGCTTCCAAGGCTGCCGTTGAGGCTGAGAAAGCTCCTGCTGAGATTGAGAAGGTTCCTGTAGAGGCTGAGAAGGTTCCTGCAGAAGTTGAGAAGGTTCCATATGTTATCCCTGAGGATGAAGTGGTGGAGGTTGTTGCTGCCCCAGATATTTTATCCATGTCATATAAAGAGGTTGAATATACTCCTGTTAAGGCTTTGGCGGCTTCTTTTCATGAAGCCAATCAGTTGAAACCAACTTTTGAGCATTACTTGAAGGGTAGGGGTCTCATTCCTAGTGGGGCTGAAGTCTGGATTCCTGAGAGTGGTCTGGTCAGGGCTAGCTGGGATAGTCCAGGCTGGTTTTGTATCTTTGAATGGACATTCAGGGGTGGATGTAAACTTCCTCTGTATCCTCTTATGACTGAGGTGATCAGGGCTATCAGGGTTCCTCCGTTTCAACTTATGCCAATGGTTTGTAAGATCGTTCATTCAGTTGAGAATTTGTGTTCTAAGCATAAGTTGGTTATTACCCTGGATGACTTCAATAATGTCTACCACTTAAAGAGTCATTCTAATGGATGGTTTAACCTTCGAGTCAGGTCAAAGATGGCTCACCTGATTACCAACTTTGATTCAGGGGATGATAAAGGATGGGCTCAAACTTATATGTTTATCAAGGCTGATTCAATTGCCCCTGACCTGGATTATCTCAACTATCCAGCTGTTGAAGGAGGTAACTTTTCTTTCCTATTGTATTTTGTATTGACACTGATATATTTTTAGGAAATCCACTTACTTGCCTTTGTTTTCTGTAGTAAATGACTGGGTGAATAATCCTGATACTGAGGGGTCGGCTGATCGGATAACAGCATTCATGACATTGCCTGAAGAGGAAAGGGCGTGGCCTGCCTGTCTGGGGCAAGCCTCTATACCTCGTTTTAAGAAGGCCAAGTTGAGTACTTACAAGCCAGTGAAGAATGCTAAAGCTTCAGGGGCTTCTTCGTCAGGGAGTAAGTATTTGCTTTCTTTTGTCTTGTTGATTCCTGTTTTGGACATGTGTTTATATTGCTGATTTAGGGCCTCGTCGTGCAGCTATCAGGCCTTCTGCTAGGATTGCTAGTTTTGGTTTGTCCTTGGTGAAGGCAGGGGTTTCCCAAATCACCGGGGAGAAGTCTAAGAGTAGTGAGGCCACATGGAGTGATAGTGCTGTTCGGATTCAGGAACCTGTGCAGGAGGTCCAGCTGGTGTCGCCTGAGAAGGTTGTGGATGAGGGTGGTCATCCTGAGAAGAGGAAAAGAATAGATGAATCACCAGGAGGGGTTCATGAGGTCAGGGGGGGTTAGGGCTCGGCTGGATGAGGTTCAATTTGCTAAGGAACAAATCCAGGCTCAGGCTTTTATGGTTGACGACCCTTATTATCGATGATCGTGCAGGATTCTTCCGCCGTGCTTTGGCTGCTATGTATCATACCAGGGATTATGCTGCCAATCTGATCACCATGCTTCAGGAGGTATATATTTTGTCTAACTTTGAGTGGCTGTTTGTGTGTGTCTATTTGTTTGTTTGTTTTGTGGCTTAGATGGGTATGTTTGTTTTTTGTTAGAATGTCAATGATATGATGAGGGGCGCCTGTCAACTGGATTCAGTCCACAGCCTGAAAAATACTCTGGATTGGGAGGTACAAATTTTGAAAAAAGATACTGCAAAGTTTAAGGCTGAATTGGAGGTGTCAAAGGCTGAGAATAATTCCTTAAAGAAGGATAATGAGGCAGGGAAGGCTCGATTGGTGGTGGAGTCTTCAAAACTGAAATCTGCTCAGGATGCTCTGAAGGCTCTTCAGGCCAAATTTGATACTATTCAGGAAGAGCTAAAGGCTGAGAAGTAGGCCATGCAGGAGCAGTTGAAGGTAAATGAGGAGTTGGCTGTGGAGAGGGATCTGGTACATGCTAGGTATAAGGATGATGCACTCTACTTCTTTGGCAGGGGTCGTGTGGATGCCATGAAGGAACCTGTTGAAGTCAGGCCTTTTTGGAATCCTGACCAGGAGTTAGCTGATCTCAACACTACCTAGCCTGAGCTTTGCAAGCTACATGCCGATGAGGAAGTGGACTCTCCGCCATCCAAGGAAAAAGGTGACGCTGAAGGGGAAGGAGGTGAGGATGAAGAAGAGGAGGAGGTTGGTGATGACGGAATTGGTTCTGCTACAGCTTCCAAGACGGGCTAACTTTTGTTTTTGCTGTTTTTGTGGAGTTTTAGTTTGTGTAGTTTTGGCTTATCCAGGGAGGGATGTTCCTTGGACAAACAGATGGTTTTTGGATTATTTTTGTGGGTTCGTTTTATCTTGCCCTGGGAAGGGTGCATTCCTGAGTAAACATTTTGTTATGACATCAATATATTATTTTCTTCTCTTGATTTTCTTGTTTTTCTTGTCTGGCTTGATTTGTACCTGTAAATAGTTCATATGATGTTTTTCTGTTAGAATAATGCCTGTCAGGAGGGCTTATGGACCTCATTCCTGTTTTTGGGAAATGATGGCTCTATTGCCTATCAGGAGGGCTTGTTTCTAAGATGAGGGTGGTTGCCAGTCAGGGGGGCTTATGGCCCTCAGCCTGTCAGGAGGGCTTATTTGGACAAGTAGTTTGGTCTATTCCACCATTGTACTTATCTTTTATGTACTGAGCTCAGTTTAGTTTTTAGGTCAGGCAGGCAGGTGCCAAATTGTAGAGCATTTCAGGAATGCTTTTCAGGTTGGGTGGAGTGACCCTCAATCCTGAATATTTGTTTAAGCCTAAAGTGCAGCATATAATAAATAAAAAGAAGGCGTGAAACAAGTTTTCAGGATTTGGTAAAAAATGATTTGAATAAACATTCTAGGCAGAGCTAAAAATAACAACATGTTTCAGGCAATTTGGCATGTAGCAGGAAGGCAGATTTGGATTTTTTCTACTCCCTCCTATTCTAAATAACTGTCCCATTTGTCATTTTCGTCTATTCACATAACTGTCCCATTTGCCATATTTGGACATGGTTTTTTACTTTCCTACCCTTAGCTCTTTTCTTTATTTACCACCCCAACCACCCATAACCCATCATATTCAATACTTTTCATTATTTTACTCATATATTCTTACCCCTATACAATAATTTTCATTATTTTAACTATATTCCTTAACTTTCGTGCCATTGTCCAAATGGGACACTTATTCGGAATAGGAGGGAGTATAATTTTCTATTAAAACATGAATGAAGTTAATAGACGTACCTGTTTCTGGTTTAAACATGATATAACTTTAAGTGGGAGATGTTCCAGGATCTGGGGATCATTTTTCTTTCCAGAGTTTGCAGCCTGTATGCTCCTTGTCCTACTATTGAGTCAATTAGATATGGTCCTTCCCATGTAGGAGCTAACTTGACTGCATTTTTCTCTCTGGTGTTAGGGAAGACTTTTCTTAAGACTAGGTCTCCTTCTTTGAATACCCTGATGTTGACATTCTTGTTGTAACTTCTGGCTACTGCCTGTTGGTAGGAGGCTATCCTAACTTTGGCTGTATCCCTTAGTTCTTCGGTTAGGATCAGGTTATCTTGCAATAGTGGTCTGTTATCCTCTATGGTATTCAGGCTACTTCTGGTGGTTGGTACATGGATTTCTGCTGGGATTACTGCTTCACGGCCATAGACCAGGGAATAGGGTGTCTGGCCTGTGGCTGTTTTGGGTGTAGTCATGTCAGCCCACAGGACTAAGGGGAGTTCTTCAGCCCACCTTCCTTTTCTCCTTTTTAGCTTTTTCTTCAGGCAGCTAATTACTACTTTGTTGCTTAATTCTGCCTGACCGTTGGCTTTTGGGTAGCCTGGTGTGGATGTGACTAGGTTGATATTCCATTGTGCACAGAAGTTTGCCGTCCTCTTTCCACAAATTGTGTACCGTTGTCACAGACTATTTCTGAAGGTATTCCATATCTGCATATAATATTCCGTTTGATGAATGATATAACATCCTTCTCTTTGACTTGCCTGTAAGAATCCGCCTCTATCCACTTGGAAAAGTAGTCAGTCATTGCCAAGATGAAGACTTTTTGTCCTGGTGCTTGAGGTAATTTGCCTACTATATCCATGCCCCATTTCATTAATGGCCAGGGGGATGATATTTAATGTAGTAGCTCTGATGGTTGGTGGATGTAAGGGGAGTGGATTTGACAGGCCTCACATTTAGAGCTGTATGCTATGCAGTCAGCTCTCAGGGTTGGCCAAAAATAGCCTGTCCTGAGAACTTTACTTGCCAGGCTTCTGCCACCTTTGTGATTTCCACAGTATCCATCATGTATATCTTCTATAACTTGTTTGGCTTCATGTGGTTCCAAGCAACGTAGGTAGGGTCCAGCCTGTGACTTATTAAACAACGTGTTATTGATAATGGTGTAAGTAGAGGCTTTGATTTTAAGGGCCCTTGCTTCGTTTTTATCTTCAGGGAGTATCCCCTGTAAGAACCAGTCATAGTATGGTTTGGTCCAAGAGGTTGTGTCCTCATGAATGGGACAAGTTTGGTCAGGCCTTTCTTTGGTTGGTTCCAACAGGTGGATAATGGGTATTTTATCAAACACAATGGGCGATGTTTGATCCAGTCGGCAGGGCATCGGCATCACTGGTATTTAAGTCCCTTGGTATTTGGTCAATGTCAAAGGTTTTAAACTTTTTACAAAGGTTTTTGACGTATTCTAAATAAAGAAATCATTTTTGAATCTTTTGTTGCATATATTCCTTTGACTTGATTGGAGATTAGGAGAGAGTCAGTTTTTACCTTGAGGTTTGCTACACCGAGTTCTATACATACCTTAAGTCCAGCTATCAAGGCTTCATACTCAGCTTCATTGTTTGTGGCTTTGAATTCACAACTAATAGCCTGCGCAATTAGGTCTCTCTGTGGTGATTTTAGGACTAGTCCTAGACCAGTTCCTTTCATATTTGTTGCTCCATCTACATGTAGGGTCCATTCCTGGTCTTTCTTATAGGTGTCAAGGTGATTAACCTCTTTTATGAGGTCAGGTTATAAGATAGGACTGAATTCAGCCACGAAGTCTGCTAATGCCTGAGACTTAATTGTCGTCCTGGGTTCAAAGGTTATGTCAGAGGTGCTAATTTGTACTGACCACTTTGCCATTCTGCCTGATAACTCAGGCTTTCTCAAGACAGATTTGATAGGCAGGTTGGTTCTTACAATAATTGGGTGGCTTTCAAAATAAGGTCGAAGTTTGGTGCAGGACATGACTAAGGCATGTACATATTTTTCAAGTAAGCCATACCTGGTTTCTGCATCTAGGAGGCTATTACTTAGATAGTAGACTGGATGTTGTTGGCCATCAATTTCTTTAGTCAGGACTCCACTTACTGCTGTCTCCGTGACAGATAGGTAGACCGTTAGGGGTTCTCCTTTGTTTGGTTTGGCTAGTAGTGGAGGTGTAGTCAGGTATGCTTTGAGATCTTGGAAAGCCGTCTCATGTTCAGGTAACCATTTGAATGTCTTGTTTTTCCTAAGTAGGTCATAGAATGCCTTGCATCTTTCTGATGATCTGGATATAAATCTATTCAGGACTGCAACTCGTCCTGTCAACTTTTGAATGTCTTTGACTGACTTGGGGGATTCCAATTCCAGTATGGCTTTTATTTGTTCTGGTCTGGCCTCTATTCCTCTTTTGGTCACCATGTAACCTAGGAATTTGCCTGAAGAGACTCCAAAGTGGCATTTGGAAGGGTTAAGCTTCATGTTGAATTCTTCCAGGATCTTGAAAGCTGTCTCCAAATCCCTGACATGGTCTTCAGCCTTTTTTTTATTTGACCACCATGTCATCAATATAAACTTCCATTGTATCCCCTATTTGGTCCTTGAACATTGTATTTACCAGACGTTGTATGTTGCCCCTGCATTTTTCAGGCCAAAGAGCATTGCTGTATAGTAGTATATGCCTCTTTCCGTGATGAACGCAGTGTGTTCCTGGTCATATGGTTTCATCTTAATCTGGTTGAACCCACTTGAGGCGTCCATAGACGCCAGGAGCTCATGACTTGCTTTAGCATATACCATTGCGTCTATATGTGGGAGCGGAAATGGATATTTCGAGCATGCTTTATTGAGGTCTGTGTAGTCTACACAAACTCTCCACTTGCCATTCTTTTTTTGTACTACCACTACATTGGCTAGCCAGTCAGGGTACATGACTTCTCTTATCATCCCCATATCCAATAGTTTGTCCACTTCTTCATTAATAATAGCATTTCGTTCAGGGGCAAACTTTCTTCTTTTCTGCTGAACAGGCTTATAAGATTTGTCTATATTTAGTTTATGTGTAATAATATTTGTATCTATACCAGTCATATCAAAATGTGACCAGGCAAAACATGACGATTTACTTTTAAGAAAGCTTACTAATTCTGGCCTGATGTTGTCAGGGACATCAGATCCTACTAGTACATGCCTGTCAGGATACTCATGATCTAAAATTACTTGATCTGTTTCCATTTTGGTTTCTGCCACATGAGTTGTCCTGACAGGGTACTGTAATTGCTAGGCGAGAGACTTACCTGCGTTGGAGGGCTTCAGTGACTCAGTATAGCATTCCTGAGCGGATTTATGTTCACCTTTTATGGTTGCTACTCCCCATTCTGTCGGTATCTTGATGCATTGGTGGTAGGTGGAGGGTATGGCCCTTACATTGTGGATCCATGGTCTTCCTAAGATGGCGTTGTAGAATGACGGGCAGTCCAGGACTCCAAATCTTTCGTATGAGGAGACCCCTTCCACATATGTGGGCAGGTGTATTTCCCCCAGTGTATTCCTTGTTTCTCCACTGAATCCTACTAGGACATTAGACTTCTTTATGATTTGACTTTCATCAATCTTCATTGCCTTAAGGACATCAAGCATGATCAGATTCACTGAGCTGCCTCCATCTACTAGGATTCTTAGGACACGAGCAGTTCCTATTTGCATGGTGATGACCAGGCTATCATGGTGTAGATCTGGAATGCCCTGCATATCAGTGTCGTCAAACGTAATTTGAGATAAATTTCTAGGTTTAAAAGGAGATTTCATTTTTGACTCCCTGACAATTTTCTTTGCAGCTGAACTGGTCATGCCACAAATCTCAGATCCTCCATTTATGAATTTGACCTCATAGATGGGTGGTGCTGGGGGTAGGTCTCGTTGTTGCCTTTCTGGGTTCTTTTTTGTTCCATCATCCTCTCTGTTCTTTGTTGGCATCAGGTCTTTCAGATATCTCTTCTTTAACAGGTAAGCCACTTGTCTGTGCAATCCCAGACATTCTTCTGTTGTATGCCCTATATCCATGTGAAATTCACACACTACAAAGAAAAGCTTCCATAGCGACGGATAAATCCGTCGCAATTACACGAATCCCGTCGCAAATATAGCCTTTGCGACAGAATCCGTCCGTCGCTTTATATCGTCGCAAAATTTCCGCCTGCAACGGAATTTCCGTCGCCAATGAAATCTTGCGACGGTTCAAAGCGTCGCAATAAATCCGTCACAAAAACTGGCCCTGCGACGAAATTTCCGTCGCAAGGCACTGTTCATACAGGCCACGTGACCTTTAAGGTCAACAAGAAAGTCAATATGTGCGACGGAATTTCCGTCGCAGGATACTGTTCATACAGGACATGTGGCCTTTAAGGTCAACAGGAAAGTCAATATGTGCGACGGAATTTCTGTCGCAGGATACTGTTCATACAGGACACGTGTCCTTTAAAGTCAAGCCAATAGTCAACATCTGCGACGGAAATTCTGTCGCAAAGTCCGTCGCAGGAGAAAAAGTTCCAGCAGGTTTACAGCGTTCCCAGCTTCCCCAAATTGCTTAGAAAGCAATTACAAACGATTCCTGCAAACACACAGAAAATTCCAGCATTTGACAAATTCACAACTCGTTCAAGACGAGATTTCCAAACAACATTTTCGCATTAACTTAAGTTAAAAGGTTTACATAAGTCTCGTACACAACAAACGGGGACTATTCAAGAATTACACCTAATGTGTAATCCTAGAAGGGGTATTAGGTCAAAAATATATTAACAATCACAATACGAGCATAAGATGAATTAATATTTGTAAAAAAAATACACATGACACAAATGTACACAACTTATCAAAACAAACTTAATAATTATTAATAAATCATATAAAACTAAGCAAAAGTAGAGTAAGCATGCTAAAATTGGTTTAAACATCATAAATTGGCTTTTAACTAAACTAAATTAACTACCCTAATAATCCTAAATATCCTAATTGTCTTTTAATTAAACTAAATCATTTTAATAATCCTAAACTTAATTAAACTACGCATCTTAAAAATTGGTTTAAGCATCCTAAATTGACTTTTAACTAAAGTAAACTACCCTAATAATCCTAAACATCCTAAATTGGATATTAATTAAACTAATTTATTTTAACAATCCTAAAATTAATTAAACTAAGCATCATAAAATTGAGTTAAACATCCTAAATTGTCTTTCAACTAAATTAAACTATCCTAATAATACTAAACATCCTAAATTGGCTTTCAACTAAACTAAACTATCCTAATAATACTAAGCATCCTAAAATAAACATAATTAATCAAAATAATAACCATAAACCCTAATCAATTAAAATAATAAAATAAATTAAACAAACCTTATGTTAAATTAAGTGAGACAAGGAGATAAGGGGAGGGAGGAGCACGGCAGGAGGCGGCGGCGGCAGTGTCAAGGGCGGCGACAGAAAAGAGGAAAGGAGAAAGGAGAAGAAAGGGGAAAGGGGAAAGGGGAAAGGGGAAAGAGGAGGAGAGATGTGCGAAGTAGGGTGGTGGTGGGAGTGATTGGCGTCAGAATTTTAGGGGTTTTTGGAAAAGATTTGGGTAAAAATAATTGAGGAGTGATATGAGGGAGACGGGTTTGTCACCCGTGTATAAAAAAACCCTACGACGGAATTTCCGTCGCAACAATAAAATAATAATAAATCTTGCGACGGAATTTCCGTCGCACCATTAAAATAATATTAAAAATCCAGTGTGCTGTGAGCTGTAAAAGGGCACATTAAAAAAACCCTGCGGCGGATATTCCGTCGCAGGAGAAATAATATTTTATTATAGCGACGGAAATTCCGTCGCAGGCTTTATTATTATTGGCGGTCTAGGAGACTTGGCTTTATTATTATTGGCGGCTAGGAAATTCCGTCGCAGGGTTTCTGTGGACAGCGGGCCGCCCACGGGGGCGCTTGGTGAAGGTCGAAAAACAAGCGTTTGCATTTTGTATGGAGTCGCCACCAATTTTTATGGGAAATTGGAACCGTTCGAATACCTCGTGTCATGTCAAGACACAAAGTAGTGACATGAACACTAAGCAATCATTACCCTTAGCATTCTATGTCTAGAATGACTCTCGTGGATGCCAATGAACACGGGTGCTCACGGAGATCTGGAGTAAGGGGTGAGGGTACGTATTAGGAAGCTCTTTTGATCGAACACCTAATCCCGCCCGCCTCGATAGCGGCCTCTACTAATGATTAGGGAAGTTATTCATACTCGATATATCGTCGGCTATATGCATGCAATGCAACATCCAAGTTTTAATCCTAGCATGTGAACATTTAGACTAAGTCGGTTGACACGTAATTTGGTATACAATTGGGTCGAAGTTGGATTTAATGTCGATTTACATGTGGAAACAAACAAACAATAAAAGAAATACAACAAAAGAAATACAATAATGAAAACTACATTAATTACAACGGATAGGCGATTTATGTCGAAAATACCTTTAAAACGGATGATTTGAGAAAAAGAAATGAAAGAAAGAATTACGAACAGGAATTAGCGTGATATTACGGATAATAGTTAATTAATACGTAAACTAATTAAACTAGGTCAAGGCAGAAACGGAGTTCAGGGACGAACTCGGCCAGAACAAAGCAGCAGAGCTGCGTCCTTTGGAATAGGCGCAGCAGACGCTGCGTCTGTTCCCTGGCTCAGTTCTGGCTGTGAAGCCGTAATTGCAAGCCGTTAATGTCGATTGGTGATTTAAAGGACTAATTGATGATATTTACTCGGATGAAAGTGATTAACAGGTTAATTACATGTGAATGATGGTCATAAAAGCGATAAACATGAATGGTACGGATGTAAATGAATTAATTACATGAAATTAAGATGAAAACATTAATGAGTCCTCTGTTGAAATAAGTCAATATGGCTAAATACGACGGATATACAACGAGTATGTGAATAAGCAGATGAAAACTATATCAATGACGAATTCCAGGAACTCAATATGATCAAATTGAATCTCTAAAATCCGGGTTTGAATTTAATGACGAAAACCCGCAAATATGAATTACTTAGGATTTAAGTCGGATTTGTGACGATTAAGACATGCTAATGAATGATGAATCATATGATACAATATACATGTGAATTATCAGTGACGATTATATCAAAGAATTAACGGACGAACAAATAACAAATAAAAAAGAAGCGAATTACAGAGGACGAGGAAGAAGAAAAGAACCAGAATCAAGTAGCCCCTCACGAAGAGGCGCAGCAGGAACTGCGCTCCTTCGAAGAGGCGCAGCAGTTGCTGCGTCTTTTCTCGACGTCTGTCTACTGGAAATCCGCAAAAACAGAGTTTTAAAGCACGGTTTTAAAAATCGGTTTTAATGGTGTTTTCGACATAAATCTTACAATGGTGATACGATAAATGAAATACGATAATTAAATAAGGATTATACACCCTCAGACTTACATGTTGACGAAACGAGATGAACTAAGATATCGACTAGTGAATGCTCGACGCGAATGCAAAGAGAGTGCCCTCGTAAGAGGAAAACGATTGATTAATTAAGTTGATTGAGTGTAGTTGGTCAAATTGGTCGGTCATGCAACGGAGAGGCTGGTACCCGGAAAGATCCGAGCTTACGTGGTCGAATGTTCAAGCACGTAGGCGCCAATTAGTAAGAACAAAGTCTAGAATGCAAAGGGAGAAGAGAAGGGCGGACACTCGCGTGAGAAATATGAGGAACGAAGGCTCCTATTTATACTAATCACGTGAAGGAATAGGGTTTCGGAGACTCTTTGGAAGTGAATCTCGGAAAGATATGAAAAAGATACGTAAGACATGCAAAGAAGGGCACGGGAAAAGGCGCAGCAGCCCACTGCGTCTCTTGGAAGAGGCGCAAAGACTGCTGCGTCTATTCCCGTGAGGTTTCCTCTGTTTGAAGAAAGATTTCCGCGTTTGAGTTATGGTAGGACGGAAATAATTCGACTATCTTATGAATATTACGGGATATTATTTGGCAAAAGATAAAATTTATGAAATATGGAATAGAAATATCCTAACATTCCGAATATTCCGACTCGGGATTTAACAGATTATCGAAAAATGGAGACGGTTTTTGACCCGGACTCCGAATGTACTCTAATTACTGCCAAAACGACCGTATCGGGACGTAGATGACAACTAAGAGGTCGACATTTAATATTTGAGCAATCACTTGACGATAATCTTACGAACTGTCACAAATCGTTCCGCGTATCAAACATGCGGCCCAATCATCACCGGGTGGTTTGCGGGAGGTGCAGAAATGAGGTATCTACAGAGCCCCCACTTTGACTGAGGCTTGGACAAGGCGAAAGTCAAAGTATAGCCATCAGGTCAATCGAAGATTACAACCTGACGACTATGGCGACGCGAGGCGGTTCAAGGGGTCTGAACCAAGGACCTGTCGTCGGGAACATTTTAGAGTCTGTCGACTATCGGGGAGGGTCGTTTAAAGTCCATTAGACTACGTAAGGAAGCTCGCCAGCCATAAGAAGAAACCATACCTGAGATACCCCTGGGTGAAACGGAACTGAAGACGCTTCGGCAAAACTCTTTGGTCTGAAGATAACTTGGTGTCTGAAGGCATTAGGGGTCACAGGGATTATGAAGAAACTTCTTTCTCGAGATGCTTTCGGAGAATGACACCTTTGCCAAACTCCGTGAAGAAACAAGAAATATTAAAAGCAGCAGGACGTCGGTAGAAACTGCCGGGGAATCCGCTTGCGTCGGTCTCAAGCGAACTCTTGCAAAAAACTTGGGGTTGAATCTGCTTGCGTCGGTCTCAAGCGAACTCTTGTTGGGAGATATATTGACGATTAGGAACATCTTGATCGTCGTGAGAGAAATCTTGAGTGAGCAGTGCTGCAAAATACTGCTGCGCTGGGGACAAATGTTTTGACGACTAGGAACATCTTGATCGTCATGGAATAAATCTTGAGTGAGCAATACTGCAAAATATTGCTGCGCTGGGGACAAATGTTTTGACGACTAGGAACATCTTGATCGTCATGGAAGAAATCTTGAGTGAGCAATACTGCAAAATATTGCTGCGCTGGGGACAAATGTATAATAATATGCAACAATCCATTGTGGGGCCGATAAAAATGCGGGCCGGAACGAAAGAAAATCATCGAAACGGACCAAAAGAATATAACAGCGTCAAGGAAGAGGCGCACCAAAGATGGGCCCACAAATAACGAACTCATAACGAATTTTTGAAAATCCATATGGAGGGAGCACAAGGAAGAGGCGCAGCTAGAGCTGCGTCTCTTGGAAGAGGCGCAGCGCCTGCTGCGTCTTTTCCCCAATTTGGCTTTTCTGCGTAAAAACGCGAAATCAGAGGGGTTTGTGTTCATTATTTCGAAACACAATTCACTCATTTCTCTCTCAAATCTTCACCATTTCCGCCAAGGTTTGATTCAAAAGCTTGCTTTAAACATGACTAATCGAGGTATGTATCTTAATCTTGTATTAATCTTCTGTATTTGTTGAATTTTGAGCCGCGAAATTTAGGGTTTTCGACCCCTTTGATCGAAAATTTGGGGCTTTTCCCCCAAATGGATTTGCCTTGCCAAATTGATACTAGAAATGGATAGTAGGTGATGTTAGGAACATAACCATGTATTTGTTTCGAATTTTCATCAAGTTTTGAGCCTTTGAATGAATTTTGAGACGGTTTTACAGCTAAACCGTAAATTGCTTCGAAAATAGCCTTAGGATTGCCCATTGGCGATGAAATTTGATATTTGGGATCCTTGGATGATGGGTAAACTTTCTACCATCTCGGAATTTTGGTTTGTGACAACTTTTTCAGGACACTCTTTAGGGCATAATCGCCGTTATAACGAAATGCTGCCGAATTTCCGACTCGAACCCAGAACTAGGCTTCGAACTGGACTTGACTCGACCCAATTTATCACATGAGTAATCGGGTTGGCGGGAACGTGGCCAAGGATGGCACGAGAGGAGCAGTTTTAGAGCTTTGAAGGCTCGAAAATCCCTTAACAAAGGCTTGTCGTCGTGTGACGCGGCCTGAATTTACTTTAATGTCGTAGGTGATGAGGCTTCTACTTCTGGGAGAGCTCCCATGGAGATAGACGCTGTTACTGTTGAGGAGGCTTTAGAGCAGGCCTTCACCGCTGCGGTGATGGCTGCTGGAGGCGAGGCTCATGAGGAGGAGGCTGCCGAGGAGGAGGAGGCCCCGAGACGGGCCAACGTCGGGCTAGGAGGCCGTCAGCTGAGAGGAGCTCCTGCGTGGGCTGAGACCTGGGAGAGTAGGCACCTTGTGTGGGCTGCAGAGGGTCACCTGTCCTACAGGACGGTGAAGAGCTTGGTAAATAAGAATTCACTACTCATTACCTATTCTCTTTCATTCTTTTTGTCCAATACTTCTTTCAAATTTCAAATCAAAACTAAAGATAGCTTTGTTTCAAATCATAATAGGAGGCCGGAACATCGGTCGTTCTCGGGTTACACGACAAATGATGGAGCACTACGAGCACCGTCGGCAGAGGAGAGGGCCATGATCGAGCGTGGAGCGTTTGGTCCTCTGGTTCAGTCCTGAGGGATATCGTGAAGAGGAAGTTTCGGGCTAACCTTAGCCTGGTCCGCGCTTTCTTGGATCGATTCTGGGATACGACTTCCACGTTTCACCTACCTTTTGGTGAGGTGGGAGTCACTTTGGAGGATTACGGCATGATTTCTGGTCTGCCGTGTGGGACCGAGGAGATGGTGTGGCCGGAGACTGCTATGAGGGCGGACTCGGCCGAGGCGAGGAGATTGATCGGTGGAACTTGTCGCCGAAGGTCTGTTGCGATCTTGCGGGTTTGGTACCCGACTTACGTCCGAGACTACTTTGCGGGAAGACCCCGGCGCCGTGACGATTGATGGGAGGGAGACAGCTCCTCCTCCTCCTGTACGGGTGACGAGCGGAGGGCTCGTCCGTGGCTTTGGTGGTTCCGGTCTTGATTTACCTCGGAGACAAGGGCGAGAGGCTATCGACGAAGCTCCTTCCCTTTCTTTCGACTCCGAGTTCCCAAGGGCGCCGGGACCGGGTCATCTTTGCTGGTTTTGCGGTCCTCATCCGCTTCATGAGGGCCATGGTTCGTCCGGAGTTGATGGAGAAGGGGACTTCTCCTGGAGCTGTCGGACCTGGACTACTGTTGGAGGTATGAACCTTCCTTTAGACCAAAGTAAATTCCTTTCTTTATTAAATCACGAAAGATCGTCATTGATTATTCTTTTTTTACGGCGTGGGTGTATTCTTACTTCCCGAGTCTCGCGCCCAAGAGGACGGAGCGCACCGGAGAGGGCCTATCCCGTGGTGAGGGATTGGGTCATGTGCCGGACGAAGAGCAAGCGTTCTTCTCACAATGTCTACCGGCGGGACGTGAACGCCCTTCAGCTGAGCAGCGTGAGTATCCCATTTACTCTTCTTATACTTTGCTTTTAATTGATCATAGGAATGATTTTTGCCTTCGTATTGTCGCAGTGGGTGCCCAGACCTTGGGCGGAGTACGCTGGAGCGCCTCCTTTTGTCGCTGAGGTCCTTCGACCTAGGAGCCCGAGCCGCCGTCGTTGAGGACGTCGATGGGTCCTGTGTGGTACTTGGGCGAGCGGTTGGCTCGTCAGTGCTCTCGGGACGCGTTGACGGTTCCCGTCGATCCTCCCAGGACGATGTTTAGGGAGCCTTCTAAGGCTGAGAGGGAGGCGGACTTGGCTGGTGCCAGTGGCGACGACCTTCTTCTGCCTGGCGAGGACTACTCGGCGTTCCTTTACGGGAGGTTGGCGTACTGGCCGGTAGTGGTGAGTATCTTTTACTTTTGCTTGGTTTTGATTTTGAGGATTGCGACGAAAGATCATCGATTAACGAGAGCTATTTGTCTTTGGAGGAGGTTGAGGCGGCGGGCATCGAGCCCCCAGAGTACCCCGAGACCCTTGAGTACACCGACGCGACCGGGAGGACGATGATCTCCGAGTTGCGTGACTTCGACGTAGCTGTGACGGATGCTGACTTAGATGACTGGAAGCATTTGATTCGGAGGGTAAGTCTCCGACTTGTATGACTTTTGTGTAAGAACACATTTGATTGAGTTTGCTCAATTTGCTGAGAATTTCTTTTGGAAGTGCAGGTCGCACCGTCCCGGTTCGTGGCATTATGGAGGGTGGCCAACCGGCTACGAGCTACTGCCATCGAGGCACTCGTCGGTGGTCGAGGTCGTCAGGTATGAACCTTATTTGATTTTTGATTTTGATTTTTTTTTATTTCCAATTTTGCTTGAACCGATTGATATGAGCCAATTTGTTTCTGTTTACAAAGTGACCGTGAGCTGGAGCGAGAGTTGTCCCAGTCTCGGGAGGAGACCGCTCGCTTGCTGAGGGAGCTCGAGGTTCGGGACGTCGAGATCGCCGTTCTGGTGGCGAGAGTTGCCGAGTTGGAGGGCGCCCAGCAGTAGCCTTGTGTAGTTTTGTAGACTTGTACATTTGGACATTTGATTTTTGAACATTTTTGGACTCTGTTTGGGGCGCAAGCCCCCAGTTTGCTTGTACATTTGCTTCATTTGGTGTATATACGCCGGCCTGAGTGCCTTTGCTGCTGGGTTGTGTTGCTTGTATCTGCAGGTTAATTCTTTGAACAGGTTTGGTAGATAACGGTTTGCGCCGTCATGCTGCCGAAATTTACATGGAAATTACGCAAAACATATATTTTATATACATAAGGCCTTTAATCAGCGCAAAATGAGACTCAAAAGAGCACGACGAAAAGCAAAAAAATTTGCCGGAAATGACCGGACGGTAGGGAGGGTTACCCCCTAAAAAAAACAAAAAGAGAAATCTGTAAGTGTAGAAATGAAATGTTGAAATGAAAACAAAAGAAAATTATTTCCCAAAAAGAAAATGAAATTTACTTCCTAAAAAAATGACAAAATGAAATTCATTTCCTAAGAATAAAAAAATTTAAGTGTCATGAAATGGCGAAGGTGTCGATGTTGCCTCGAAATGCGTGCCCGCGAAAATAGGAAACTTGAAACATGGTAAACTACTCGTATTTACCAAAATAAAATCCCGTAGGAATAGGAAATTATTCGTTATAGAATTAGGAAAGATCCAAACGCGAAATCACGAAAAGTGAGCACTGGGAAGAGGCGCAGCATGAGCCGCGTCCCTTTGAAGAGGCGCGAGGGGCGCCGCGCCTGTTCCTGCCGGTCCGTTCTCGGCGGATTTTTGGAAACAAAGAATTAGTATAAATAGAAGCGTCGACGGGGCGTTAATTTACACAATTCTTCCGTCTCTTCCTCGTCTATTCACATAAAACTCTCAAAATAAATCTTCAAGAGAAATTTGTCATCATGAATACTTTGGAGATCCGCCTGAAGGAATGGACCAACGAGTTTTCGAATATGGAGAAGCACGACATGGGTGCTTATAACCTTGGGTCTTTGTTGAGTTTGAAGCTCATTAAGGTAATAAAACCGTTCTTGGATGCTTGCCTTGACTATTGGGACCCGAATTATCATGTTTTCGCGTTCCCGGGAGGCGATATTTGCCCATTTCCTGAAGAAATTGCCGCTATTGGTGGGTGGGACCCCGAACATTTACCTGCGATTCCTTCTACTTCACAAGGGTATAAGAGCAAATTCAGAGACTTGCTTGGACTGACTAGACTTGAGGTGGATCGCTTAGTTACCCCGAAAGGCGTGAGAATGTTGGACTTTGTAGACCGATTCATTAACAGGGCCGACCCTACTGTTTCCCATGTTGCCAGGAGGAGGGCATTTGGCTTTTGTTTGCTGCACGTGCATGTCTTCCAAGGACACGTTGATGAAGATTTGAGAGGTGATCCCCGTCTTTTGGGTCTTATTGAGCAAATGGAGCTGCGCAGGAGCCCAGCTTGTTTATGCTTAGGGGAGATTATCTTGGGTTTGGATAATAGGAAATCCAACCGCGATCTGGCGTTCTTGGGGAGTCCCGTCATTTTGCAGGTAAAAGACATCATCTTTTCTTTTTCTTTCTTCTTTTCTTTTTTTCGTTTTTTTTTTTTTTTTTTTTTTGTGTTTTTCTTTTTTTTTTCGTTTGGTGTCTAATACCTGCTCTTGGTAGGTTTGGCTTATGGAACGGCTCCGATTAATCGAGCCCCCAGTTCATGCACTTTCCTATCATTCCCGTATGATTGCGATGAGGACGCGGTTGTACATGGTGGACTTCACCCGGGTCTGCGATTATTGGAAGAACAAGCTGAAAAGTGATGATGGCCCGTTGATTAGGTGGGTTGTACCGTGGTGGCACCTCAAGTCTGTCACTGGAGTGTCTTCTTTGGATCCCACTAGGTCCGTGCGCATTCCGGGATTGGAGTTCATGGTATGCATCTTTCCGGAAAGATTGATGAGGCAAGTTGGGTTGAAGCAGACGATCCCTAGGCTTGATACCGTCCCGCAGACTGCTATGGCGCTTACTACAGAGAGCCGAGGAGAGTGGGCTATCAAATGGGCCCAAAGAAACATGTGGTTCTTGAGTTTCTCCGCCAATGCTTTGTGGGTGTCGGACTCTTATCTGAGGTGGAGAAAGGTTGCAACTCCGAAAGAACGCGAAAGACTGAGGAAACGCGAGCCTGTTGACTACAAGGTGCGCGAGGGAGAGAAAGAGAAGGAGAAGCATCTGACAGAGGGAGAAGAAGAAGCCGGGTTTCAGGTCATTCACCCTTCAAAGAAATCAAAGACTACTCCTGTTGCGGAAATGGTGGTTAGCAAGAATGGCAGAGTCAGGCCTCGAGAAAGACCGTTGGTGATTAGGTCTGAAGTGGTGCAAGAGCGCCCGGCTCGAGGTCGTGACAAGAAATATGACAAGAGTGACAAGGGCAAGGGGAAGATGGAGGAATAGCCCGAGTCCTTATTTATTATTTGATTATTATTATTATTGTTGTTGTAATAAAAAGGAGGGATTTTTAGAATCCTAGCCTATTCTATTTTTATTATGTAACGTACTATTACTATTTAGAAATTGAATGAAATAAAAAGGTTAAATGGTTATGAAACCGTTGAGATTTTCCACTTATTATTCTTGTCGAATTTCAAATGCAATGCAGATGTCCTTCTATTTACATTTTTTTAGATATAATGGGTTGAATCCCGTGAAGGATTGCCTACGTATTCACTTAAAAAGCGAAATCAAACCCTTGCGCGTAGTTCAAGTAAATGTAAAAGAATAATTGTTCGAAGCGAGAGCTTGTAATGAACATAGAAAATAAGCATGAGCTTTTGCTTACTCTGAAGGTGCGAATTTAGTTTATTTGATGATATGAGGATGACAAACTTGTCAAAATGCAAGAGCACAGTGACATTTAGCTTATTTCAGCTTGGCCAGGGGCCGTTTATTTAGTGCCACAAGAGCGACACATGGGTTTACGCGAGGCGCGTTTTCGTCCTATTCTAGGCATAGTACCGTTTCAATTGGTCGAGGTTTGTGGGGTTTGAAAACTCGTTCCCATCTAGGTCTGTGACTCTAACCGCACCCCCTGGGAGTATGGATTTGACTAAATATGGTCCGGCCCAATTAGGTTTGAATTTTCCCCGTGGGTCGACAGGTAAAAGAGCTCTAACCGATTTGAGTACTAAGTCTCCTTCTTTGATGTTTCTTGGCCTAACCCTTTTGTTGAAAGCTCGTTTGATACGGGCTTGATATGTTTGGACATTATGTAAGGCGCGTAGCCTACGCTCATCCAGGAGGATGAGTTCTTCATACCTATCCTTCTTCCAATCGGCCTCCGGGATTTGGCTTTCTAGTAGAATATGCAAGGATGGTATTTCTAGCTCGACTGGTTGTACGGCTTCCATGCCGTAGGTCAAATAGAAAGGAGTAGCCCCAGTGGGCGTCCCCGACGATGTACGATACCCCCATAAAGCAAAGGGTATCTTGCTTGGCCAATCTCTATAGTTGTCGGTCATTTTCTTGAGAATTGTGACAACATTCTTGTTTGTCTTTGCTTCTACCGCGCCGTTAGTCCGTGGTCTATAGGGCGAAGAGTGGTGATGCTTAATCTTGTATTTGGCTAGCAATTGCTCGCCGGCTTGAAAGTGTGACCCATTATCGCTAATGATCTCGTGTGGGCAACCATATCGACAGATGATGTTGTTTTGTATGAATTTGGCCACATTTTTAGCCGTAAGACCAGTGTAGGAAGCCGCTTCTACCCATTTGGTGAAATAGTCAATCGCCACTAGGATGAAACAGTGACCTCCTGTTCCGGCTGGGGTTATTTTCCCGATTATGTCAATTCCCCATGCGGAAAATGGCCAAGGAGATGTCATCGTGTATAGCAACGAAGGAGGGACATGTTGTACATTCCCGAAGATTTGACAATTGTGGCAATGTCTCACGTATTTGATGCAATCGGATTCCATTGTGGTCCAATAATATCCCAAGCGTGTGATTTTCTTTGCCATCATGGGCCCACTCATGTGAGGACCGCATTCTCCGTCGTGGACTTCTTCCATCACCTTTCGTGCCTGTGAATGATCAAGGCATCGCAGGACTACACCAAGAGGTGTTCTTTTGTATAATTCTCCTTGCATCAGAATGTATTGGGAAGCTAATAGGCGTATAGCACGTTGTCCCCTCTTGTCCATATCCGGCGGATAGGTACCATTAAGCTTGAAATTCAGGATTGCTTGGAACCAGGGTTCCTGTGCGATTTCTTCTTCATCGGTGATTTGATGGACATAAGCCGGCTCTGACCGTCGTTCGATACACAAGGGCATTTCCACCATGTGATCTGGCATATTTATCAGAGATGCAAGTTTCGCAAGAGCGTCTGCAAATTGATTTTCCTCCTGAGGTAGGTGTAGGTATGTTACATGATCAAAGAATTGAGCGACTTGGTCTATCCTAGCCTGATAAGGTGCGAGGCTTTCACTTCGGATTTTCCAAGATCCCGTAACTTGGTTGATGATCAGCGAAGAGTCCCCAAGTACTCAGAGGTTTTTGATGCCTAAGCTTACTGCCGCTTGTAGTCCAATGAGACAAGCTTCGTATTCTGCAGCATTGTTTGTCACCTCAAAGTCGAGTTTGACCGCAATCGGTGTATGCTCACCTTCAGGAGAAATGAGCAACACTCCTATTCCGAATCCTCTTAAGTTTGATGCTCCATCAAAGTATAGATCCCAGGAGTCTACATCTGTTTGAAGTATATCCTCGTCGGGAAATGACCAAGTATCTATGGTTTGTGCGTCGTTGATGGGGTTTTCTGCGAAGAATTCGGCGACGGCGCGACCTTTTATGACTTTGAGTGGCACATATTTAAGGTCGAATTCTGAGAGCATCAGAGTCCATCTTGCCAGACGTCCGTTGAGAACGGGTTTCTCGAAGAGGTATTTGACTGGATCCATTTTGGAGTATATCTTGACGGAGTAGCTAAGCATGTAGTGACGTAGCTTCTTCGTTGCCCACACAAGAGCGAGGCATGTCTTTTCGAGTTGGGAGTATTTGCACTCATATTCCAAAAACTTCTTACTTAGATAGTAAATAGCTCTTTCTTCGCTTCCTACAGTTTGAGCCAACATGGCACCCATGGCGG
The DNA here is from genome assembly GCF_048544455.1 of Silene latifolia. NCBI lineage: Eukaryota > Viridiplantae > Streptophyta > Magnoliopsida > Caryophyllales > Caryophyllaceae > Silene > Silene latifolia. Next base: position 110,593,678 of record NC_133533.1, read on the forward strand.
TTTCAGCACTGTGAGATATAAACCAAGAGGTTGATCTTGTTGTGGCGGCATGAGCACTGGTGGTTTAGCCAATATCGCCTTGATTCGGTAAATGCCTTTTGACAATCATCATCCCATATGGTGTGGTCTGTTTTCTTGAGTTTCTTGAAGATAGGCTCGCAAATCATCGTGAGTTTCGATATGAATCGACTTATGTATTGTACTTTTCCCAGGAATCCTCTGACTTCTTTTTCTGTTTGAGGTTGTGGCATTTCGATCAGAGCTTTGATTTTGGAAGGATCTATTTCTATACCGCGTTGGCTAACGACATATCCCAGGAGTTTCCCAGATGTCACCCCAAATGTGCATTTCTGGGGGTTGAGTCTCATGTTGTACTTTCGTAGCCTTGCGAAGAATTTGCGAAGGTTTGCAATATGTCCCTCCCTTTCCTTGGACTTGACGATCATGTCATCTACATATACCTCAACTTCTTTGTGCATCATGTCATGTAGGAGTGTAGTTGCGGTGCGTTGGTATGTAGCTCCGGCGTTAATCAATCCGAATGGCATTACCGTGTAGCAATATGTTCCCCATTGGGTGACGAATGCGGTCTTGTGCATATCTTCCATGGCCATCTTGATTTGGTTATAACCCGCATATCCGTCTATGAAGGATAGTAACGCGTGGTCTGCAGTATTGTCTACCAATATGTCAATGTGAGGTAGAGGGAAGTCATCTTTCGGACTTGCTTTGTTCAAGTCCCTGAAATCAACACAAACACGGATTCTCCCATCCTTTTTGGGCACGGGTACTATGTTAGCTACCCAAATCGAATACTCGAAACTTTGATGAACCCGGCTTTGAATTGCTTGTCCACTTCTTCCTTAATCTTTAGAGCCCATTCTGTTCTCATTCGTCGAAGCTTCTGTTTTACAGGTTTGAAACCTGGCTTAATCGGAATCCTATGTTCGGCGATATCTCTGTCGATCCCTGGCATGTCTTTGTAGGACCAAGCAAAAACGTCTTTGAATTCATTTAGGAGGTCTATGAAATCGGCCCTTTCGGTTGAGCTCAAGGTAGTCCCTATCCTAAGTTCTTTGGGTTCTAGTTCGGTTCCAACATTGATGGGTTCGGTGTCCTCTATTACAGTCCCCCTTCCCCTTCCCCGTAGTATTTCTTTGGCTACGTAGGAGGTATTTCGGTCAAGTCCGGGTCTTGGTCACCCTCGCATCATCGTAAATAGAATTGCACTCAAGATAACGCAAAGAGTAAGCAGAACCCGATTTATTCATATTAAGATTTGAGTAAAGTTGAAACAAAGAAGCCAACCGATCCATGGTCGGTGGCGGCAAAGGGACAAGAATGGGGGGCATTTCCCGAACTACCGTGACTACTCGAGGCTAAGCTAGGAGAAACAAAGGGAGTGGGGATGACAACAGGAGTTGACTCTCTAATGACTCCTCTAGACTCTGACTCTGACTCCGACTCCGACTCCGACTCTGACTCGAACTCATCGTCTTCTGGTTCTCCTTTGAACATCTCTCCTTCTCCAGTAGTGAGCTTGAAGAGTCTTCCTTGGTTGTTGGTCCATTTGATAGATTTTCTCCATCCTTTCTGCTGCTTTGTGTCGGTTTCTGTGGTCCCAAGCATAGCAATGATCTCATCTATGATGCTTTCGGCGCTTTAGATTAAGGGGAGATCTTGGAGATAGACGTCCTCCTCACTATCCGTCCATATCCCATTAATGACCTCTTCTTTCGGGGAGATAAGATGCGAGCAATCTAAGGTAGATTCGTCACTTGTAATCACTAGAACTCCAAGAGGATTCTGAGTGTTGTTGGGCTTACCTCCTGGTGGAATTGGAAGTCGACCGTCTTCAATCATATCTTGAAGCACGTGTTTCAACTTGTAGCATTTTTCTGTGTCGTGCCCTTTGCCCCTATGGTATTCACAGTATGAATTTTCATCCCAAAACTTGGACTTCTTTTCGGGTTCGGGAGTAGGTCCAATGGGTTGGAGTTTACCTTGCTTCATTAGCCTTTTTAGAGCGTTGGAGTACGTATCCCCAAGGTTTGTGAATTTCCTTGGTGGAGTAGTTTTCTTAGATGGTTCGAGAAGGTTAACTTCGTCGGTCTTGCTAGTAGAGCCGTATGAACGACTTGTGCACTCTTGATATCCTCGACCTACCGTTTTGGACAAGAGTCCTTTACGGATGTCATCTTCAATTCGCGTCCCTAGTACGGTTAAGTCCTTGAAAGTCTTGATGTTTTGATATCTCAAATGGTTGGCATATATGGGCTTGAGATTATCCACAAACTTTTCCACGAGAGTAGCCTCATCCGGGCGTTCAACTAGTTGAGTACTAGTCTTCCTCCACCTACTTAGGAAGTCGGTGAATCCTTCTTTGTCATTTTGGGTAAGAACCTCTAGAGTACGCATGTTGACTTGGATCTCGGCATTATCCGCATATTGTTTAGAGAACTCGATTGCGGCGTCTTCCCAAGTAGCGACCTTCTTGTGATCTAAAGTGTAGAACCATTGCTTCGGGATGGTGTTAAGAGATGAAGGAAAGATCCTTAAGAACATCTCGGGTTTGATGCCTTTGATAGACATGTAATCCTTGAAGGCACGGATGTGGTTCAAAGGGTTCTCATGTCCTTTGAACTTAGGGATATCCGTCATGTTAAAGTTAGTTGGCAATTTGGAATTGACGGATTCATACTTGCGATTGTTTTCCCTATAAATGTCATCCCCCTTAAGGTACATCAATTGCTCCTCTAGGTATTGGATTCTCTTCTCGGCCGCAGTTGTCCCTATGATAGGATTCTCATCCCCAGACTCGTCATCGGAGAAACGTAGTACTTCACCTTTAAGGGGAGGCAACCTTCCCTCTACATCAAAGATACGGCCTTCGATGAGCTCAACGCGGTCATAGGTTTGGTTTTGGGTAACTTGCATTTGGGCTAGCGCGGCTAGGATTCGATCATTACTATCTTGAATTTGCTGGAGATTTGTTTCTTCACTTGATCTGGGCATCTTGGAAACTGGATAGGAGATCGGCGACGAATCAAAACACGATCGACCATTCTATCACACTTGCTAAAAGAGGAAAAGTTTTGACTCGTGAAGTGGGTGTGTGCCACTTGTGTTGAGTGAATTTTGAAGAAAGACAAGGTCTTTGAAAATGGGTGTCCTAGTCAACTGTGGTGTAGTTGTAGGAGTGGACTCAAAGTGAGGTTTGAAATGGGCTTGTGGCCCGAATTTTGACACGACAAACGGACAGAGTTTTGACCGGATTTTGCGCTAATTGAAGGCCTTTTTTTTTCGAAATTTTGTTTTGAAATTGGGTTTTGATTTTTGAAAATTCGTCATGATTTGTTTAGAAATGGTGATCACGTAAGGTTTACATATTTATACAAGCATTATAACGGGATGCTGAGTGCATTTAGAAGGGTTTTGGTTTAAAGGGTAGGTTGCCATACTGAACCATCAAACCCGAGGTCTGTGGAGAGGCTCGTGCCAAACAAGAGTAAGGCCGATTCCTAGTCCATTTCCTCCAGTAGTGAAGGCCCTTGATACAAACAAGAGTAAGCATCATGGTATGGATGACGTCAATCGCTATCCATCCTTAGGCCCAAATAAGAATTAGGACCGTTTAGACGGGACGATTGGTCGGATGGGTTGGGTTGGGCCTAGGAAGGCCGAATAAACGATCTAGGAAGACCGAGTTATGAAAACCGACAATTGTCTTGTACAAACTTATTCCCTAACCTTGTTCAAGTTTCACCCTTGCTACACGTAAGTGTATTATCCCCAATGAGTCGCCAAACGTGGACAGCGGGCCGCCCACGGGGGCGCTTGGTGAAGGTCGAAAAACAAGCGTTTGCATTTTGTATGGAGTCGCCACCAATTTTTATGGGAAATTGGAACCGTTCGAATACCTCGTGTCATGTCAAGACACAAAGTAGTGACATGAACACTAAGCAATCGTTACCCTTAGCATTCTATGTCTAGAATGACTCTCGTGGATGCCAATGAACACGGGTGCTCACGGAGATCTGGAGTAAGGGGTGAGGGTACGTATTAGGAAGCTCTTTTGATCGAACACCTAGTCCCGCCCGCCTCGATAGCGGCCTCTACTAATGATTAGGGAAGTTATTCATACTCGATATATCGTCGGCTATATGCATGCAATGCAACATCCAAGTTTTAATCCTAGCATGTGAACATTTAGACTAAGTCGGTTGACACGTAATTTGGCATACAATTGGGTCGAAGTTGGATTTAATGACGATTTACATGTGGAAACATACAAACAATAAAAGAAATACAACAAAAGAAATACAATAATGAAAACTACATTAATTACAACGGATAGGCGATTTATGTCGAAAATACCTTTAAAACGGATGGTTTGAGAAAAAGAAATGAAAGAAAGAATTACGAACAGGAATTAGCGTGATATTACGGATAATAGTTAATTAATACGTAAACTAATTAAACTAGGTCAAGGCAGAAATGGAGTTCAGGGACAGAACTCAGCCAGGAACAGGCGCAGCAGAGCTGTGTCCTTTGGAATAGGCGCAGCAGACGCTGCGTCTGTTCCCTGGCTCAGTTCTGGCTGTGAAGCCGTAATTGCAAGCCGTTAATGTCGATTGGTGATTTAAAGGACTAATTGATGATATTTACTCGGATGAAAGTGATTAACAGGTTAATTACATGTGAATGATGGTCATAAAAGCGATAAACATGAATGGTACGGATGTAAATGAATTAATTACATGAAATTATGATGAAAACATTAATGAGTCCTCTGTTGAAATAAGTCAATTAGGCTAAATACGACGGATATACAACGAGTATGTGAATAAGCAGATGAAAACTATATCAATGACGAATTCCAGGAACTCAATATGAACAAATTGAATCTCTAAAATCCGGGTTTGAATTTAATGACGAAAACTCGCAAATATGAATTACTTAGGATTTAAGTCGGATTTGTGACGATTAAGACATGCTAATGAATGATGAATCATATGATACAATATACATGTGAATTATCAGTGACGATTATATCAAAGAATTAACGGACGAACAAATAACAAATAAAAAAGAAGCGAATTACAGAGGACGAGGAAGAAGAAAAGAAGCGAATCTGGCGGCCTCACGAAGAGGCGCAGCAGAATCGCGCTCCTTCAAGAGGCGCAGCGATTCTTTGCGTCTTTTTCTCGACGTCTCATTTTCGAAATCCGCAAAAACGAGTTTTAAACACGGTTTTAAAAATCGGTTTTAATGGTGTTTTCGACATAAATCTTACAATGGTGATACGATAAATGAAATACGATAAATAAATAAGGATTATACACCCTCAGACTTACATGTTGACGAAACGAGATGAACTAAGATATCGACTAGTGAATGCTCGACGCGAATGCAAAAAGAGTGCCCTCGTAAGAGGAAAACGATTGATTAATTAAGTTGATTGAGTGTAGTTGGTCAAATTGGTCGGTCATGCAACGGAGAGGCTGGTACCCGGAAAGATCCGAGCTTACGTGGTCGAATGTTCAAGCACGTAGGCGCCAATTAGTAAGAACAAAGTCTAGAATGCAAAGGGAGAAGAGAAGGGCGGACACTCGCGTGAGAAATATGAGGAACGAAGGCTCCTATTTATACTAATCACGTGAAGGAATAGGGTTTCGGAGACTCTTTGGAAGTGAATCTCGGAAAGATATGAAAAAGATACGTAAGACATGCAAAGAAGGGCACTGGGAAAAAGGCGCGCAGCCCATGCGTCTCTTGGAAGAGGCGCGACTGCTTGCGTCTATTCCCAGGAGGTTTCCTCCTGCTGAAGAAAGATTTCCGCGTTTGAGTTATGGTAGGACGGAAATAATTCGACTATCTTATGAATATTACGGGATATTATTTGGCAAAAGATAAAATTTATGAAATATGGAATAGAAATATTCGGAACATTCCAGAATATTCCGACTCGGGATTTAACAGTTATCAGAAAATGGAGACGGTTTTTGACCCGGACTCCGAATGTACTCTAATTACTGCCAAAACGACCGTATCGGGACGTAGATGACAACTAAGAGGTCGACATTTAATATTTGAGCAATCACTTGACGATAATCTTACGAACTGTCACAAATCGTTCCGCGTATCAAACATGCGGCCCAATCATCACCGGGTGGTTTGCGGGAGGTGCAGAAATGAGGTATCTACAGTTTCCCGCTATGTCAGAAAATTTGGCGGTCTAGGAGATTTGGCTGCTACGGAATATCCATCGCAAGTCCGTCGCAGAATGTGGGATCCATCGCAAGGTCCGTCGCAGTAAATTATTTGCTACGGACTATGTGTCCGTCGCAAGGGCTCCGTCGCAATGGAACCTTTTTTTTGTAGTGACACCACCATGTAGTATCCTTCCTTGAGTTGTGGTTGTCTGACTTCTTTGGCCACTTGACAATGTCTCCCATATGGTCAAGTCTCTTGATTAGTCCTGCAATGTCAACAATGAAGTTATATTCTTGGATAGGAGGATAAGTATAGGAATTACCTCGTTGTTCATGTGTATAGTTGACTTCAGATCTGTCAGGCCTTGTGTAAGGAGATGGCCTGGAACTGCTTCCTCTGTGGTTGGAACTTTTCATGTTGACTTTGTCATATCCTGAATTGCTGTCAGTGTTGTCTGCCTTGTAGCCTTTATCTTCTTCCAGCCGAATGTAGCCTATGGCCAACGCCTGAACATCTTCAAAGGTGCGACAGGGCTTCATGGTCATTGCATCGTAGAAGTCACTATCCAGGGGTAACCCTTGCCTGAAAGCTTCCACGGCTGTTCCAACATCACATCTGGGGATTGAGACCTTTTCCTTGTTGAATCTTGTCATGTAAGATCTAACTGACTCTCCAGGCGTTTGCTTGATCCTGTATAAGTCACTAGATCTCTTCTTTAGTTCCCTGCTGATGGCAAACTGATGGTTGAAAGAGTTGACCAGGTCAGCAAAGGACTTGATGCTTCCATTTGGTAGGTTTATGTACCATTGCAAGGCAGGTCCGTTCAGGGTTGTTCCAAATCCTTTACACATGCAGACTTGACGTAGTTTACTGGGAATAGATGCTGCCAACATCCTTTGCTTGTAGTAGGCAACATGATTTTGTGGATCTGTGATACCATCATAGATTCTCATTGAGGGAACCATAAATTTATTTGGCAGGTCTATCTTTGTTATTTCATCCACAAAGGGTGAATCAGCATAACTTTCTGGATTTGCTTCTTCAATTGGGGTAGGAACTCCAGGAATCTTTTCAAATCTTTCATGGAGGTTTGTATTTCCTGGAGCATAGCCATCATGATTGATGTGTTGGTTTGATCTGGTGAGGTTTCTTCATTTTGGAATTCTTCTGAGTCTGTTTCTTCTCCTACTTTGGACTTTGGTGGAGTAGGAGTGCCAAAATTGGAGAAATCAATGTTCCTGATGATTGAAGAGAATGGTGTGCCAGGCTGAACTTTCAACTTTGATCCTGAAACTTTTTCTCCCAACTTTAGTTTCAGGCTGGATTATTTCTCTTTTAATTTTGCAACTTCTGCTTCAGCCTGGGCCATTTTCTGTTTCGGCTGTTCTATTTTCAACAATTGTTGTTGGGCGGCAGCCAGTTGTTGTTCAATGCTATCTCCTGCCATTTCTTAAGTTTTTGTGTTATTTGGTAATGGGTTTTGATTATTTATGAGCTAGATGCCCCACGGTGGGCGCCAATTGTTTTGGCAGGGATTTTGGTAACTGAGAACGCCCTGCCAGGGGATTTAAAGTAGGGTGATCTAACTCAAATAACTTGCCTGACTAGTTTTGTTAACTAAATAAACAAACGATAAATAAAGACACAAAGATTTTATACGTGGAAAAACCCCGGGAATAAGGGAAAAAACCACGGGCACCAAGCCAGGAGTGATTGTTATTATGATCTTAGATAGCCTGACAGAGTATCCGTATATCAGGCGTAATAGGCAAGGCTATTGCTTAAGAATACAAGAGTGGAAGTAAGAGTGAGAGTGTGTTGAATGTCCTTTCTGTTTTTTCTTCTCTTCAATTTATACTAGCTTCCCAAGTCTCCCCTTTCTGTCGTTTAGGGTTTCCTGGTAAATAGGGCTTGTGCCCTATTTACCCGGGAGTGGTTGTCGTCCATTTAACCGTTGCCTTTGACTATTCCCTATATCTTTTCCTTCTGAATTGGTCTTCCTTGTTTGTAGGGAGGATATATGAACAGCTTGGTTGTTGCCTGCAGCCCTTTTCTTGTGCATGTTGTGTTCTCCTTTCAGGCTGGTGGTTATTTATTGCCTGTCTTGTATCAACTCCTGCTTGATACCTGTCCATATCCAGTTAGTGCTTGATTTCTGGTGTCTTTTGCTTGAATCTTAGTTTTGATCATCGCCTGGCCTTTGTCAGGTCAGGCAGGGTAATTCTGGGCCCAACACTCTCCATTCCCAATCATGTCCCAATAATGACTACACCCTTAGGTGTGTAGTCCTGCCAGTGGGGGACCGCAACCTTGCCCACCTAAGCCCCGCTCATCACAACGAGCAACAACCCATGTTCCTTAATGTGCACATCCCCTCTTGTGGCGAGTTCCACAAGGGGCGAATCAAGGGCGTGAAGCCACTCCCGCAAGTGACTCCACTCAGCCGTTGACGCACCTCGCAATCATCATCAATCCACCACAACTCTAACAATTAAGAATACAATCAACAACAATACTTATCATATCAATTAAATCACAATATCACAACTTAAATCAATTATACATTCACTGAGTAGGAAAACTCTACCTTAGCACAGATTCGATTACGAGTCAACAAACGAAGCTAGAATTGCTCTTCTACAAATCCTCCACCTAACAACAACCATACAATACAATTATATATAACATGCATTCATCCCTTTTCCCCCATTTGCAATACTAGGTAAAACCCTAAAAGACGAAACGGACAAAAGGTATAAGACTAATTATTTACCGACACAATCGACGCAAGAGAGACATGCACAAGGACTCACGAACGAACAAGATCTTGGGAGATATTATAGATGATTAGAGTACGTAGAATGTTTTAGGTTTTGATAAAAGTGAAAAGTGAAACTGTTAAACGTAATTTATAACTCTAATCATCTTTAATGAAACCGTGGAAATAATTCTCCTCATACCGGATACTCGGTCTAGTATGGAGCATACTCGGCTGAGTATTACCATACTCGGCCGAGTATTCCTGGACAGTAGCCTGACCAGAAACACAGGACGCATTACTCGACCGAGTAAGCCCTATTCGGTCGAGTAACAGGACTTAGAAAAATGTGTTATACATCGGGTTTACTTGAGTTCGAGTTGGGTCCTTTCAGTTCTAGGCGTGTCTATGGGTCCGAAATCATACCAAATTAGTGGAACGAAAACCAAACATGGGTAAAATACTTGACCCTGTACCGGAGTAAATAAACCAGATAATATATTGCTTGTTACTTTATTATTTCAACGATTACTTTAATTTATATTACCTAGATTAATAGAAATGTCAAAACAATACTCCCGTTGTCATGGTAATTTGTATACCATTTTTATTTTAGGGTGTCTCATTCATTTGTTTATCTTTCTGATTAGGCATGCCTCTAATGTGTTATTTGATCATCTAATTTTATTAATGTCCACTTGTCATCTAATAACACTACTCTCAAATGATGTTTCCGTTTTCTTGATTTTTGTGTCAAAAGTATAGGTAAACAAATGACCGAGTCAGAGTGAGTATATAACCAAGTAATATTTACCATACTACGAGAAATATTTTAACAAGTCATACAGTTTTAAAGATTTCCGTTACAACAGTTTTGTTCATAGTCCAGTTCGCGGTCCACGACTACGACTAGACCAAAAACCAAACTTGTGTAAATAGGTGGAAACGTGGACCGAACCAAATAAAGTATAATCCGGTCTGAATCAAATTGCGCGATGAGGTTTGGTCTTTGGCCCGGACCCTTGAATGAACCCTTATAATCGTGGCCTAATATGTAAACAACTAACCACAGTTGCCAGTCTTCACATAGATATCACACATGATTTATATCGTAAAAACTAGTGAACGTTAAGAATTCATAATGAAATAATATAATGCATCTAATAACAAAGAATAACAATCATATTAACCCAATCATAAACATTACTTGTTTTTTTCTTCTTTGGCACGATTTTTGCCTACTGACTTATCCTTCCCTAACAAAACAAGACTATCCAAAAAGGTCCATGTAAAACAGGATTTATAAGGTTCAGCATAATCACCATAAGGCCACCCATGAACTGTAATTCTCTCAAATGTGTTGTTACCCCAAGAATACCAACAGAACGACGAACCATTGTTGAATTCGAGCAAAACCCGTTTCTTATCTTTCGAGTAAACAACAGCTCTTACACAGGATCTTACACGGGAAAACCCATAAAGCATAGCCGGGTCACTAATACAAAACAACCTAAACCAAGACTCCTCATTTCCATACTCTTTCATTACCCACAAATCGGCTTGTTCTAAACCCTCAAGAAATTTTTGATAGTTCACAAACACACTGAAACACCCACCTAATTCCCTAAAATAGCTGCTCATCATCAAACTAAACCTATCATCTAGCATCATAGGAAGGTCGAAAATTGAGAAAGTCTCGGTTTTAAGATTAAAGCATTTAATCTTAAGCTTATGATCAGTAGTATCAACTACAATAAAATGCAAAACCTCATTAACAAACACCACCCTATCTTTCTGAAGAAAAAATTGCCCTAACAATGTTTGATCATTTACACATTTCCATGAATCATTTTTCAAACTATACACACTCGATTCGCGATACACCGTCACGTTATCCTCACGAGTCTCAATCATCCTCACCGGCTTATAATCCCTCGTAACCGAATCAAACCCGAACCCGTAAACGACAATGTTGAAAAGAATATTAACTGGGTTGCCATCGTGTCCTGGGCTTTCCTTAATTTCTTGGCATTGAAGGTTTGTATAAGGAGAAGGGGTAAAAGGTGGGATTAAATGATGCGTTTTGGTAGAAGGGTTACACAAAACGACAGAACGATGGTCAGATAATGAAATGCAAAGGACGCCATTGATGGAACCAAGGATTCGGAAAAAGCGGTGTTTGTAATGGTGATCGAGCTTGGAAAAGTGGAAATTAGGGTTAGTATGATCGTCTGAAATTGAGGAGGAGGAGGAGAAGAGGGAAAGGACGCCATTGATAGAACCAAGGATTCGTTGGACAAAACGGTTTTTGTGAGGGTAATTGTCGGAAATTGGGGAGGAGAAGAGGGTATCTTTGCAGGTGATTAGATTGGGGTAATTGTCGGAAATTAGGGTTTGAGATAGATGGAGATTGATGAAATAGGGGGAATTGATTATTGAATACCATTGTTTGGAGACGGATTTGAAGCGAATTAGGGTTTTGGATGGTAATCGACTGAGGATATTGGTGATTATATCGGAAGGTAGGGTTGGGATCACCATGGATCAAGTTTAGGTAGGAAAAATAGGATGTAAGTTGGTCACGGTCACAAGCGAGATTTGCTGCGGAAAATATTTGAGTTTGAGCAGCAGGACTTGTACTTCCTTTGTAATAGGGGAGAGTTTTGTTGTAAGTAAATGGATTTGGAGATGTTAGGTTCTTGAGTGAGATATGAAAATAAAAATATAAGGGAGGTGATGTTATATTGTAGGAAAATGAGTTGACGTTATAGGAATATAGGCTCTGACACCCAATCTCGGCGTCACTCTGTCACATGGAATAAATGGGGACCCCTTCAATAAAGGATGCATGTGAGGTGAGAGGGTGACATTCAATCTCAGCGTTACCCGGTGACGCTCTATCATTATCCTATATTATATGCATTTTTATAATTACTCTAACAAGTCCGCGTAAAAAAAAGAAAAATAATTACTCCAACAACCCCTACTAATTTGGGTAAAGTTTTGAAATTAATGCAATCCTAAATACTCCAACCACTCTACTAATTTGGGTAAAGTTTTGAAATTAATGCAATTCTTATGTGATATTCTGGTTGGACCGCGTCATTTCAATTTTAATACATGTTTCTAGTTCAAAATATTTCCTAGTTTGTACCCAAAATACGCGTGATAGAAAGGTTCCCTAGGAAAACATCTTATTACAGATATCTTGATACCTTTGGTCAACAAATTTGATTCATTACCATGTGAAGTGAAGCATGAGTTAGTGTATAGGATGAACAACAACGTCCAAGTAACCATTCGTCTTTGAGCCGTCAATATTGTATATGGATTATTCATTTGTATGCTCGACTATGTCTCATCGTCTTTCGTCTAGGTCGCCTTCCTATGCAAAATTGTCATCTTAGGCCAGCATTGCTAACTTCCACAGTTCCACATCAACGGTTATCCATAACAGATTATTGTCATCTAATTGAAACAACTCCAATGACAAATTATAGGACACATGAGTAAGTTGTCTACTGAAATTGGCTACTAAAAACTAGCAAGTTGTTAATTAAATAACCATGATTACAGAACATTAGAAGAAAATGTGCATTTGAGTATTTGACCATGCATGCATGTTACTACAACTCGTTCGCAAGTGTGGGATGCGATACAACTATTTTGGGGAAAGGATACGTATTAGGAGAATGGGCCTATACTATGCCCGGCTACCATTAAGGTTAGCCAAATTAGGGTTAAGGTTCTAAGATGAGAGGTATTATAAATACTCTCACCATAATCATGTAAACCGACAACCATTATCAATACAATTCCCCTTATACTATTCTCCCTCTATTTTGGACTAAAATGAACTGTTGGAAATTCGGAGTGTCAGAAGACCGTAGTATCAGACATATTACCCGTAACCAAAGTGAAGGGTTGAAGCCCTAAACTTAGTTTAACTTTACGAAATTTAATTAAAGTTAACTTGAATTAATTATAAACTAAACCATAATAATAATGACAAAATCATCATTCATATTCATTATTTACTAATGCCGACAAAATGTAAATCAATCGTTTCTGAGATGAGCCTGACATTCTGACAATGAACATATTGCTATACGCGTCATTACCATACAAACCAAGTAATCCATGTAACTGTTGGTGATTTAAGAGTAATTACCGGTTCATTTGGCGTAATTAAGATTGGTTCATAGATGGGTAATTTCTAAATAATGTAATGCGAGTTCGGGAAGTACGGAGTGTACACTCGCTTAATTATTTACGGGATTACGGTATAGTTTTCGGTTCGAATAACTATGAAGGGGGTCTCACTACTCGGATTTTTAATTAATTGTACCCGGAATTTCTGAAGAGTTGTAACTCTTCAGAAATACATCTCCCTATACCCTGTTTTGTCATTATAAATAGACAAAGGGAAGAGAAGTAAAAAGTTACAGTATAAACAAAATCTTCTACTGCATCAAAGAACATATAACATTCTACAACAAAATACTTCTATATTACGTCTCTGTTTTTGTGTGCCAAAAATCAGTCAGAGGGCACCGTCTTATCTCAATAGAAAGTTCAATACAACCCAGGCACTAAAGTAAGGGTCGAATTGTTGTATTAGAAAAGCATAGCGATTCGGTGTGGTTTATTATTGTCAATTCCTGTTTCGTGCATACTCAATTTTCTAACAATCTAATAGAACAATTATCGAAATCTTTCAAGATGACGAATGTTAATTATGGAAATGACAATGAAGAAAATATTCTTAAAGAGTATTTTTCGTTTGTGATAATGACGGAATTGATACGCACGAGACGATATCAACGTTGGAAAATAAAGGACCTTTGCAAGTTGGGGTTCGTGGATTTATTTGGTGTTATATATTTTAACAAAATAATATATAATATTATCGGTTTTAAAAGATTATAAATCTTATTGTTTTTATTACTAGTCAAAGACATTTACATGGTAAATATTATCATTTAATTTTGAAATATGGTGAAACCGTAATTTTTTAATGCATGGTTTTTAAAGAATCTTTTCTAGTTGCAAGCTTTTGTGTTTATCCGTTATTTATCAATGGGCAACTTTGTAATGTGTAATTATTAGTGCTTTACTACACTATTTAAATTGTTATGCTAACGTCTTTTGGCTTTAAATTAGATGATTTATTTTGATTCTTTGAATAACGTCTTTGTTTGACGTTTTAATGGTGGAGCTTATATAAATATGGGAGTGAGTTGTGAATATACAAATGCATAAGAAAATATACGGTTGTCTTTACATAAAAAAGCTAACATTCTTCCAAAGTTTTTACAAATTGTCAAGTGTTCCTTGTGTGTGAGCTTCTCCTCTCTTATACGCAGATAAGAGAGTATTATTTTAGTTGGGGTTTTATCCTGGGGACGACGCGCTGTTAACTCCCTGCAATATTTGGAGGGCGTGAATCGTCTTGAGGAGAGCTGATTTATTACGCGACTCTCCAACAAATTTCCAGGTGGTTTTATTATTGTACCGGTCCGTCTTCCTTATCATTCGGAATTTTTTCCAACAATCTCAAGACGATTCATGGATCCCATGGCGACTCCATTACCTACTTCCACTCCAACCGACTTTAACAAACCTTTCAAGTTCACGGGTGAGCATTTTAAGCGTTGGTCAAAGAAGGTATTGTTCTATCTAAAACTTATGAAGGTAGTGTGGATTTTAACCGCTAAAGATCCTACTAAAAAAGACATAAGTAATATGACCAAAGAAGAACTTGAAAAACATGAAAAGGAAGTTGAGAAGTGGAAAAATGATGAGGAGGATTGTAGGAATTATCTTCTTAATTGTCTTTCTGACGAGCTTTATGACTACTATGCTAGCTTTTATTCTACTGCAAAAAAGATTTGGAAAGCTTTGCAGAAAAAAATATGACACGGAGGAAGCCGGTGCAAAAAAGTTTGCTTGTAGCAGGTTTTTCAATTTTAAAATGGTGGATAACAAATCAGTGGTGACACAAACACAAGAGTTGCAAAAATGTGTACATGACATACAATCCGAAGGCGTCGCCGTTGATGAACAAATGCAAGTTGCGGCAATAATAGACAAGCTACCTCCATCATGGGGGGAGTTCCAAAAGAATCTACGTCGCAAGCAAAGTGATTTGACCGTCATTGATCTAATTACAAGAATCCGAGTTGAGGAAGAGTCTCTTAAGAGAGACAATGTCTCTAACAATGGTAATGGTGAGTCGGCGAAGGTAAATTTTATTACTACTAACGAGGACATCCATAAAGGTCATAACTTTAATAAAAATGGTGGTAAGTTCAAACCTAAAGGAAAGTCTTTTAAAAATAATTTTCGTAATCACACTAATAACCAAAACCATTTTAAGAATAATAATACTAATAATTTTAGGCATACTAATAATAATAATAATGGTCACCATTTTCGTTCTAACTCTTTTGGCAATAATAATAACAAATTCAATGGTAATAACAATAATAATCAATCCATCAAACCACAATGTTTTGAGTGTGGAAAATATGGTCATATTGCTAAATTTTGTAATAATAAGAAAAAGGCAACCACCTCACAAGCTAATATGATAGAGGAACCTTTGGTTGCTATGGTGACTGAAATTAATATGGTGGAAAATTATGATGGTTGGTGGATTGATACGGGAGCCTCAAAACATGTGTGTCATGATCGAAATTGGTTTAAAAGTTATAATCCTGTTGATTCCGATAGGAAAATACTTTTAGGTGATTCACACACTACTAAAGTTCTTGGTATTGGTGATGTTGAACTTAAATTCACTTCCGGTAAAGTTTTGACCTTGAAGGATGTTCTCCATACTCCTCAAATTCGGAAGAATCTTGTTTCTGGCTATCTCCTCAACAAGGCAGGTTTTGAGCAAGTGTTCAAGTCCGATAATTATTCTATCACTAAGAATAATATGTTTGTTGGCAAAGGCTATGCTTGTGATGGTATGTTCAAATTGAATGTTGAGATGAATAAAATTGTTGATGGTTCGGTTTATATCGTGAATTGTGTTAATGTTTGGCATGCTCGTTTATGTCATGTTAATAGTAAATATATCAAAGACATGAGTCACATAGGATTAATACCAAACCTAGTAAATAAATTTGTGCAATGTGAAATTTGTAGTATGACTAAGATCACTAAAAAACCTCACAATAATGTTTATAGAAGTACTCAATTTTTAGAACTTATACACACCGATATATGTGAGTTTGAAGGAATATTAACACGAGGTGGACAAAGATATTTTATAACCTTTATAGACGACTATTCAAAGTTTACTTATGTTTACTTGATGAAAAATAAGAGTGACGCTTTTGATAGGCTAAAAACCTTTATAAGTGAAGTTGAGAATCGTTTTGAAAGGAAAATAAAATGTTTTCGTAGTGATAGAGGATTAGAGTATGCTTCTTTGGGGTTAATAGATTATATAAAATCTTTAGGAATAGTTCATGAAGTGACCCCACCTTATTCACCCGAGTCAAATGGCGTAGCGGAGAGGAAAAATAGAACATTAATTGGTTTGACTAATTCTATGTTGGTACATGCTAGTGCACCTAAAAACCTATGGGGAGAAGCTATTTTGACAGGTAATTATGTGATGAATAGAATACCTCGGAAAAAGACTTTACTAACACCATTTGAATTATGGAAAGGTTATAAACCCAACATTAGTTATTTTCGTATTTGGGGTTGTTTGGTTTATGTTCGAAAGACCGATCCTAAAATTCACAAGTTAGGAATTAGAGCTACTAGATGTGCTTTTATTGGTTACTCTTATAATAGTAAAGCTTATAGATTTTTGGATTTGGAAAATAATGTTGTTATTGAGTCATTAGATGCTATTTTTCATGAAGATAAATTTCCTTTTGCAAATAGTGGGGGTGATAAAGTTTCTAACGAAAACTTTGTGAGCGATCCTAGACCATCAGTTACACGTGAACTAGTACAAGAAAAGGACTTAAGAAGGAGTAAAAGACCTAGAGTTGCAAAAGATTTTGGCCCTGATTTTGAGCTTCATTATGTAGAAGACAGTTATCTTTTTGAGGACAATATTATATGCATGATAGATAATGAACCTAATTCCCTTGTCGAAGCTTTTTCATCACCTGATGCTAATTTTTGGAGAGAGGCTGTGAATGATGAGATGGACTCTTTGATGTCTAATAATACTTGGGTTTTAGTTGATTTACCACCCGGATGCAAACCTATTGGAAATAAATGGGTACTTAGAAGGAAAAGGAAACCAGATGGTAGTATTGAAAAATTTAAAGCTAGACTTGTTATTAAAGGTTTTAGACAAAAGGAAGATATTGATTTTTTCGATACTTATTCTCCGGTTGCTAAAATTTCTTCTATTAGGACTCTGATTGCGGTTGCAGCTGTTCATAACCTTTTTATTTATCAAATGGATGTAAAAACTGCATTTTTAAATGGGGATTTAGATGAGGAAATTTACATGGAACAACCTGAAGGTTTTGTACAACCTGGCTTGGAAAATAAAGTATGTAAACTAACAAGATCTTTATATGGGTTAAAACAAGCTCCGAAACAATGGCATAAAAAATTTGATGATTGTGTTTTGACCAATGGTTTTTATGCTAATGAGAGTGATAAGTGTGTTTATTATAAAAGAGTTTTTAAAGATAGTGTGATAATCTGTTTATATGTGGATGATCTTCTCATTTTTGGTACTAACATGACAATTATAGTAGATACTAAGAAAATGCTTTGTAAACATTTTGACATGAAAGATATGGGAGAAGCTAGTGTAATTCTTGGTATGAAAATTCATAAGTGTTCTAATGGAATTTTTCTCGATCAATCTCACTATGTAGAAAAAATGTTGAAAAAATTTAATTACTTTGATTGTAAACCAAGAAATTCTCCTTTTGATTCTCATATTCAATTATATCCTACCATGAATGACTATGATGTGATAAATCAGAAAGAATACTCTAGAATTATTGGTAGTTTGAGATATGCTGCTGACACTACTAGACCCGATATTAGTTATGCCGTTGGTGTGTTAAGTCGTTTTACTAGTAGACCGTGTCATGAACATTGGTTTGCAATTGAACGCTTAATGAGTTATTTAAAGAAAACTATTAACTATGGTATTATGTATAAAAGGCACCCTCCTATACTTGAAGGTTATACTTGACGTTGGAATTCTTTAGCCGGAGACACCATGTCTACCAGTGGCTTTGTGTTTTTGATAGGTGGCGGTGCAGTGAGTTGGCGATCAAAAAAGCAAACAATTATATCTCATTCTACTATGGAGGCAGAGTTGATAGCTTTGTCAAATGCTAGTGATGAAGCAAATTGGTTGCGTAATTTATTACATGATATTCCTATGTGGGATAGACCAAAGTGCCTCCTATTTTACTTCATTGTGACAAGATCTTTGCACTATTGGCAGTACATAGTTTGTACTATAATGGTAAATCCCGATCTGTTAGACGGATGCATGGTATTGTGAGAGGACATTTGTCCAATGGCGCTATAAATGTTAGCCATGTACGATCAGAAGAGAATATAGCTGATCAATTGACTAAAGCTCTAGCTAGAGAGAAAATTTGGAAAGCATCGAGGGGGATGGGACTTTTGCCCAAAGATGAGTTTAGTCATGTATGAGGATACCCTACAAAGGGAAAAACGAATCATATGGTGACGGGTGACATGCCTATGTATATATTTTATATAATGATGATTATTATTTCTTATGTCCCTCCCTATGGTGCAGGCATGTATACTTGTGGCATTGACAAGGTTGAGCAAAGTGCATTTTTATATGAGAAATTTGATTAATATTGTTTTTGGCTTTGCTCTTAATGACCCATAGCTCGTGTGGGCGGAATGCTTGGCCACGAGTGCATTCTTGATGGGTCACCTATATGAGTGTTGGAGTGAGGCCGCTTCTGTGAGAATGGGGGCACATTCTCTAAATACACTCATGAATACCAGGATTGTGCACATGGCCATAACGTGCAGACCTTTGAAGCTTGGAACACTTAAGATATCATGTGTGTGAGGTTTCCTACGTGCCTTTGAGAAGTCAAAGTTTGAAGGCGGTGCCACTTTGATTCTAGTACGAGGCTAACCAAAACACTAGTAGAGGTTTAAAGGCGGAGCCACCTCTATGATGCGTGATATCTTGTGACATTTGTGAGTTAGTTTTTTTGTTAAAATAAGTGGGGGAATGTTATATATTTTAACAAAATAATATATAATATTATCGGTTTTAAAAGATTATAAATCTTATTGTTTTTATTACTAGTCAAAGACATTTACATGGTAAATATTATCATTTAATTTTGAAATATGGTGAAACCGTAATTTTTTAATGCATGGTTTTTAAAGAATCTTTTCTAGTTGCAAGCTTTTGTGTTTATCCGTTATTTATCAATGGGCAACTTTGTAATGTGTAATTATTAGTGCTTTACTACACTATTTAAATTGTTATGCTAACGTCTTTTGGCTTTAAATTAGATGATTTATTTTGATTCTTTGAATAACGTCTTTGTTTGACGTTTTAATGGTGGAGCTTATATAAATATGGGAGTGAGTTGTGAATATACAAATGCATAAGAAAATATACGGTTGTCTTTACATAAAAAAGCTAACATTCTTCCAAAGTTTTTACAAATTGTCAAGTGTTCCTTGTGTGTGAGCTTCTCCTCTCTTATACGCAGATAAGAGAGTATTATTTTAGTTGGGGTTTTATCCTGGGGACGACGCGCTGTTAACTCCCTGCAATATTTGGAGGGCGTGAATCGTCTTGAGGAGAGCTGATTTATTACGCGACTCTCCAACAAATTTCCAGGTGGTTTTATTATTGTACCGGTCCGTCTTCCTTATCATTCGGAATTTTTTCCAACATTTGGTGACTTTGCATTAACGGTTGGATTAATGGATGATAAGTAACGATGATTTATATCACTAATCAAATGTGGGCAACAGAACTTCAAACAACCCCAACAATACAAGGTTTTGTTACTGTTGATGGGTAACGTGGAATGACATGAGAAACAGATGAGTATTGCTTTCAAGTTTCTTTTTGTGCATTGTTTAAACATCTAATGTTTTTAATCTCAATGCTAAATTGCTGTCATGAATGACTTTGTCTTGTTGCATGGTCTTTGGTGTGTATTATACTCCTATATTTAATTACACCATTGAAATACAATGCTTTTGTTGATGATCCCAACCGTAACATATGTTTTTGATGATGCATTTCAAGTATTTTGAGTTGGTCTTAATTTGTCATTTGTTAATCATGTTTGACAAATAATTCCGGGGCTCTGAATTTACACGAACTAAGTCTTGTGATTTGCTAGTATAGACTTTGTTAATGGCAATCATGACATGATCATGTTTGACGATGTTTAGTTTATGAATGTAATGCTCATAGTTTGGATAATAATGCAAAGAGTGGCATGTTTGATACAATGATGATGACCTATTATTTCATTTTGATTAGGGAGGATATATTTTGGTAATTATGAATCTTGGAATGCCACATGATAATTAACTTTTTGTTATATGTGAATTATTTGTTGCAGTCAATTACGTTAATTGTGAGTGACATTTTCAGATTTGTCTGATGTATTTTGGTTGTTACTTATTATGCATGTTTCATTGGAAAGCACATGCAATAACTTAACTATGATTAATTTGCTTTCGATTTTGGCATGTAACAATCATGGGGAATATTCATTTACACGTATAAATTGATCAAACGTCTGTGTTTGCTATTAGATTAATCTGTCCACGTATGTATGCTTTCATTTTGATGATTAGCAATTTTGTTCTTTTCTTCATGCCTAAGACTAACAACTGTTGAATATCATGCATGGTGGTTATTATAAAGAGGCTAGTGCATAAGAAACGCTTGTAAACCATGAAGTCAATGAGTAATAACATGGATACAATAATTAATGCATGATTTTAATGACTGGCTTGTTTCATGGGTACCAGACTACCAGATGTTTATATATTTTATTAGCATGTAATATTGGTGTCTTTTGATGAAGTAGTATGCATGGTCATATACTTCTGTTGTTATCACATGGCTAATGTAAAATTTCGATCAATGGATATTTGATCGGTTGTTTAATATGTTGTTAGTGTACTAACTGTTTTGTAATGATTGTTTTAACATATTTATGTTTTGTGTAAAGCATTTTAAAGTTTGATTATGTAATTGATTTTACCATATAATCTCGGAAATGATGGTTTATGATAACCATGGTGAGATTATGGAGTCATGTTGGTTTAACCATGTAATAATACAATCACTAGTATTGCATGTACAACTTTTGACATATCAGGTAATGGAGCAATCTTTTGTTGTAAGATGAATGACAATTTAATTTGCTAAACTCCCCATTTCCTAAATAAGTCAAGTACACGAGTCAAAAGAAAATCATACAAACCAGCCAACCTTAAGAGGTGATAATGAAATAATGCATCTAATAACACACAAAAACAATCATAAACAGTACTTGTTTTTGTTCTTCTTTGCCCCGACTTTTGCCTACCACTCATCCTTATCCTTCCCTAACGAGACAAGGCTATGTAGAACCACAAGATTGATAAGAGTCATCATCAGAAGGCGGCCATCGTTGAACTGTAATTCCCTCATATATGTTGTTATACCAAGAATACCAACAAGAACGTCATACCATTTAAATCGAGCAAAACCCGTTCCTTATCTTTCGAGTAAACAACCAGTCTAATTACATAGTAAAAACCATAAGGCATAGTCGGGTCAATAATACTAAACAACCTCAACCAAGACTCCTTATTTCCATACTCCTTCATTACCCACAAATCGACTACTAAAACTCATATACGTTTCGATAGTTACACCATCACACTAAAACTCCCACCTAATTCCCCAACACAGCTCATAATACTATACGTATCATCTAGATCTAGCGTAGGAAGGTCGAAAATCGAGAATCTCTCTGTCCGAAGATTAAAACATTTAACCTTAGGCTGATCATTGGTATCAACTATATTAAAATGCAAACCCTCATTAAAAAACACACCCGCTTCACTCCGAAGAATAAATTCGCCCATCATTGTTTGATCACTAACACATTTCCATGAATCATTCCTCAAACTATAAACACTCGCCTCGCGATGAATAGACACATTATCCTCACAAGTCTCGATCATCCTCACCAGCTTATAATCCGTCCTAACCAAATCAAAACCGAACCCAAAAACGACATGATTAACGATGTTTTTCATAATTCTTACGTGAAATGGAAGGATCTGAGAGGGGCATGTACTGCTTCATAATGTCGTTCGGCCTCAAGAATGCCGGTTCGACCTACCAACGTCTGGTAAACCAAATGTTCAAAAATGAGATTGGGAAAATAATGGAAGTTTACATAGACAATATGGTGGTCAAGTCAAAGCACGCAGAACAACACATGGCTCGAAACTCAACAAACAAAAATCAATCATCTCGTAAGAATCTCTCTAGACAAAAGGAAATTACAAATAGTACACAAAGTCAAAAGATAAAAATTCTACAAAGGCATAATTTGGATGATTCTCCGAAAGAGAGGTGTATTCATGATATCCATGACATTCCTGCTTTAGATATTGCTGATGGGATTGTGGAGGACATTGAAGATAGTGATCAGGACTCCAGTGAGGCAGAGAAAGAGGAGATCTGGTATCAGAGACATGGAAAAAAAGTGATGGAATTAGTGGAAGAGGACCCTGTGAAATTGCTTCAGCTGACGGATGAGGATGTTAATGGGGAACTTGAGTACTGGAAGCAAGTTGTCCATAGTTTTGTTGTGGGTGCCAATCCGCCCTGGCAAATTTTTGAGGATTGCCTGAAAAGAATATGGGGTAAGTACAAAATTGATAGGTTCCGTTACCGGGCCTGGGCCGCACCCGCATGGAGGAGAGAGAGTCCAGCTTATAAGTCCAAGGAGGTTCCATCCCAAAACCAATTGACAATGGGTGGAGTAACTCCTTGGTTTATATGATAGACAACTCTCTCCTCTTTTTCCAATGTGGGATACTCACATGTGCCTTTATCATGGGTGAGGTGTATCTTGACACTCCCCCTCACATAGTTCCTGTTCAAGCAGATTGGATTTTTTTTAAGTCTTTTGTCCAACTGCAATTTTTCTGGCCCAATTTTTCTTTTTCTATTTTTCATGCCCAGGTCTTATATCATGATAAGTTCCGTTATCGGGCATGTGCCGTACCCGCATGGAGGAGAGAGAGTCTGTATATGATAGACAACTCTCTCCTCTTTTTCCAATGTGGGATACTCACATGTGCCTTTATCATGGGTGAGGTGTATCTTGACACTCCCCCTCACATGTGAGGTTCCTTAACTCCTTGGTTTATATGATAGACAACTCTCTCCTCTTTTTCCAATGTGGGATACTCACATGTGCCTTTATCATGGGTGAATTGTATCTTGACACTCCCCCTCACATGTGAGGTCCCTGTTCTGGCAGATTGGATTTTTTAAGTTTTTGTCCAACTGCAATTTTTCTGGCCCAACTTTTCTTTTTCTATTTTTCATGCCCAGGTCTTTGTTTTTAGTTTTTTCGACCATGGGCTCTGATATCGGTTGACCTCGTCTTCGTCGCCTACTCATGCAAAAGACCTAAGCACTTGAAAGAAAGGATTAGTAACAAAGGACTTAGTCTAAACTAGAACAACAACGATTAATATCAAGCCGTACTCCCCGGCAACGGCGCCAAAAACTTGATGGTCTCAAGTTAAACCTCGCAAGTGCACGATTTTATCGTTGTACACTTAAAAGGGTCGATCCCACAAGGAGTAGGTGGAGTACTAATCGTTCTAATTCACCGGTTTAGCTAAGTCGATAAATAACAAAGTGGGTAGTAACAAACTAGCGCTAAACTAATCAAATTTAAAGACTAAAAACAAGGTAGGGTAAAAACAAGCTAAAGATAAAGGATAGATCAAATAAAGAGAAGGACTAGAACTCGGTCCGACATGAATATGAGTAATTCCACATACTAATCGTCTAGGCTAATAAAAAGGGGTAGGTAGGTGAGGGGGAGATGGCTCTAATTCGCCTAAGACCTCCCTCTCGGGTTCGAAATAGGACACTAGCTATCCCGGCTAACCCCCCTCTCGGGTTCGAAAGCCGGTATCCCTAACTCAAAACCCGACAACCCCCAAGAACATGCATTTTCCCAAGGAGGTCAAGTAAATGGTCAAGGTCATTAAACCCTCATTGTGTTCCGGGTCATCCCACTCCCTCTCTCGAGGGTCGATTTCAAACACTAATCTAGAGGCACCCCTCCTCGGTTCTCCCTTTCGGTCTCAACCTTAGTCGGTGACAAGGATGGGTTCCCAAATACCCAACTAACAACCTAACCAACTCTCGTTGGTGGTCAAGGGTCAAAAGTCGACAATACTAGAGAACCAAACCTTAAACAAGCAAATCCTCTAGACTACCCTCACCAATTTCCCCCACAAATTAGCCCTTAATGATAATTAGTTAGTGAAATTACCCATATCGGGTCAAACCGAGTCCTAGAAGGAGACTACTCACTAATCATGGTCCTAATTGCAAAATAAACAATAAAGATGGAAACTTTGGTCACAAACATGGTGAGGAGATGAATCTTACTACTAAACATGCAACAAATCAACTCTAATTAAGAGAAAAAGAGATTTTATCTAATAACAAGGTTAACTAATCTAAAAGGCACAATCTTTAACCAAATCAACTCAAAGATTAAGTCTTTGAGGACAACTATCCGAGGATAAACAAATGAAAGAGAATCAAAGAAAAGAGAAACAATGAAAAGATGAACAATGATGAAAATAACAACAACAAACAAACAACAATAACAATTTTAACATAAACAATCAAACAAACATGAAAGAAGAACAAAATGTAAACAAATGAAAATAGGGAGAGAATTAATACCAACACAATAGTGAAAGAGGAATTTGGATAGAAATAATAAAGAAGGAAATCCTTCAATCTTCTTACAAACCCAAGTTCAATCACTAATTGATTGAAGAACTTCTCTAATTAAGGAAAGATTAACAAAGAGATTAACAAAGTTTTAAGCTTGAAAGGGTAAAAATTCTGGATCTAGGGTTGTGTGTCAAAAAGGGTTTAAGAGGGGGTATTTATAGGCTTTTACAAGATTAGGAAGAAAAGAGGAAGAAAAGAAGGAAAAGCCCAAATTCTCGTCTTTCTTTGTGTTTTTAGGTGCAAACCTCTTTCTTGCTCCTCCCAAAACCGTGCAAGGATTTAAAATGTCCGGCATCCGTGTTTTGCCGGTGGGCGGTTCTTGCCGGCCTGCGGCCGCAAAAACACCTTCTTCAGGACTTATTCTTCTTTGTTGATGTGTGAAATGCCGGTTGACCGGCTGCCGGTGCTCCTACCGGCAGCGAGGTCAAGCTTGTATTTCACCAAATTCTTCAATTAATTCCACTTGCTGTGCTTTACCGGGGGGCCGGTTGTCGGCCTGCCGGCAAAGCACCTTCTTCAACTTTTCTTCAAAAACTTGAGTGATTCTCTGGGGTGTGTTTTGCCGGTGGCTAGACCGGCTGCCGGTCTGCCGGCAAAACACACTCTTCACCATTTCTTCACCTCTTCTTCATGTAAAGGCAATGGGGTGCCTTTCTTGCCCCAATTTCTCTATACTTGGGTCGTTTCCTACAAAAGGATACTCAAGGTAACAAGTATGGGCATTGGGCACAAAATGCAAGGAAGAACACCCGAAACCGACTCGATACGAGTCAGTATGCATAAAAGAAAGAGGGAATTAAGAGTAAGTTAATCGTATATCAAACCTCCCCACACTTAGACCTTACTCGTCCCCGAGTAAGTCCCAAAACCAAATGTACAAAGCATTATTATGATAGATATGGAGAGTGGATGCACAATGTAAGCATCACTCAACTAAACTACTACTTAAGCCGATCGAGTATTAGCGCACTCAACGCCCCTTCAACTCACAATTTGACACCCATGAGGGGAGAGTGCCCTATTGCAAGGCAAGTTGGGTCTTGCTACAAAACTTTCGACACATTCACCATGAAAGCACGTAATCAACAAATAGAATGCATCTAACAAAATGATCCACTTTCCTCATCTAAGTGGCCGAATTTCTCAAACAACAAAACATGGTCTCGGTCGGGAGTACCGTCTCAGAAGTGCCAATTGAGGTGCCAACCCCCTAAATGTGACAAAAGCAACCCTTGTGTGACCAATGCTCAAGAAACAAATTCAAGAGCGGGGAAAGGGAAGAAAGAGCAAGTCCGCCGAGAATTACAAAACCGACACAAGATTCAACCAAAGGACCCATGACTAAGGGGACCAAGGCAACGACATCCTCACGGTTTTCACTCGTCAGTCAATGAAAGAACAAGGTGATTTTTGTGACAAAAAGTAACCAAAATCACTCAACTAACTCGACTAGCGAAAACGTGCCCGCAATCTAATGTGTAAAATCGTCCTATGTCCAATGAAATGCAAACAATGGGAAAATGCACAAAACATGAAGCAAGGGTTACAACGGGGCTAAGGAGAAGGTCGAAACGGGATTGGTGCAAGCACCGTTTGGACATGTGGGGCTCAAATCAAGAATCGTCGACACATCACATCCCATCTCTTATTGCAACACATGAGACACGTCTATGCCCTAACATAGCAATGATGACCAAAACTATACAAAAATTGCATAAACCCAACTCAAGTAGGAAAAATTTGACAAAACTCCTTTTATTTCAATAAATGGTAACGTCTACACCGTAACAACGACTCGGTTTCCCAAGTTATGCAAAAATTGTGTAAACCCGACTCATTTTGGAAAAACATCAATTTGCCCCTTTTTATTTAGCAACGGCTTTTTCTACCCCTTTAAATGATGAGTAGGGGTGTTGCTTGCCTTTTTCTTTTCCTTGACAACAAACAAATATATACAACACAACTCATTTTTTTGATTTTTCACGACTTTTTCACTTTTCTATTTTGTTTTTCGTTTCTCTTTTTCAAAACCTCTTATTTACATATATAATGCCAAATCATACCAAGTTCCGACCCAAATGGATATGTGTACTATCCATCACTATGCCCCAAATTACCTCCTACAACACAACTACAAAACCGACCAATTCTTGATTAAGGAAGGGTGGTTATGGGAATGTAGCTATTTAGGTGGGTTTGCCAAATGAAAAGGGCTAAGCTCAAGGGGGTGAATCAAAAAGGGGAACAATGTAGGGAGTAAAACAAGGCTATTTGGCTATGTGAGGTTCATATAAACTAATTTTTGCTTCATATCATATGCACAAAAATGTAATGCAATTTCATGATCTAAGGACGATGCGACACACTTATGCGTAATGATGTGACACGCCTCGCGAGGAGACCTACTCTCGAACCTAGATGAGGGCGGGGTATGAATGTACCCACCCTAGGAGGCTCTACCTTTACCTTTGAGTAGCTAAGTCGAGCCAAAGGTCTAGTCTACGGCCCTAGGTCTCACAAGATCGGTCCAAACTCATTGGTCAAGCCCTCCTTCCTCGGCTAACTAAGAGGACACGGGTGCGAGTCACGAGGAGGGGAAAGGCACAATTGGGCACATTAGTTCATCATGGGGGTACTTGGTTCCCTTCCCTTGACCATGTTCTTTCCTTAAAAACTTATTTACAAACTCAATGCAAAAAGAAAGAAGTGCAACAAGTATTTACATGTGAACAAATGCATGCGGAAATTTAAACAAACATGAAATGAAACGTGCAACAAAATGGCTAATCCTAGCAGCACATCAACACCAAAATTCCAAACGGTCTCCCAAGGAGACACCCAAAGCAACAAAATTCCCATTCTCCTTCAAAATATCCAAGATACCAAAAAGAAAGAATAGTAAAAGGAGAAAGAGATAGGAAGGATTATACCAAGCGGTCTTCTAGCTCCTTTTTGCCTCAAGTGGTCAATGCGCCAAGCCAAAAGGTTAGACAAAACATATATATACAATGCAATTTTTTTTGAATTTTTCAGAATTTTTTCAATTTTTAGGCATTTTATCTAATTTATAAACATTTACTATTATAAACAAATATTCACAAGAGTGATATTTCCCTCCCCACACTTGAGATGTACATTGTCCTCAATGGACAAAAGCATAGGGAGTGAATAACAAAAAGAAATGAACATATTTTTTGGATTTTTGATTTTTCAAAGGGAAAATAACATATTTTTGTGATTTTTGGTTTTGAAAAAAAAAAAGAAAAAGACATATTTTGGGTTTTTGATATGAGAACTCCCTCCCCACACTTATTTATTTACATTACTTTCAAATGGAAATAAATGTGTGGAGGGAGTACAAATTAAAAGACATGTTTTTGTTGGTTTTTTTTAGGCCCTCCCCACACTTATTTATAGACATGGGAGGGCAATTTAGTGAAATAAAATAACATGTTTTTGGTGGTTTTTGATTTTTTCAATTTTTAGTTGGTTTTTATTTTGAAAATGCAATGCATGCTCTATTCTATATGCAAAATTGAAATGACAATGCAAGTTATGCTAAGTGAATGCAATTACTAAATGTGACAATATATTACAAAATTGAAATCTAATGCAATCCTATATGATGCAATTAAGTGAATTATCAACTAAATGCATGCGAAAAATTAAACGTGAAGGAGAGAATTTGGATAAAAGGGAGAGATCGTACTTGTCATTTGGATTGATTGTGAGGAGCATACCAAAGGCTTTGGATTGAAAAGGGAGGATAAAGACCATCAACTCGGGGACTAAGACCCCATCTCATCATCATCATCTTCATCATTGTTATCTCTGGTAGTAAAGTCGGAGCCTTGAATCAAATCATCGGGGTTGAAGGTGAAGTTACCTCCACTACCGCCGACACCCGGGAAACCACCCGTGAAATCGCCACTCATATTCATCACGCCGCTATCTCCTCCCGTGAAACCACCACCGGACCCCGACGCACCCGCATCACTAGCAAAATAGGGCCGAACTCCCCCTAACAATTGGGCATCATGCCCCTCCGGTCTAGACTCGGGCATAGGCGGGAAAACGGGGTGCGCAAAGTAGTCCGGTTGGAGGTTAAAACCTCCGCGGACCATACTCCCATCCTCTCTCGGGTAGTTCCCATCGGGCCAAGTGAAATAAGAGGGGTGAGGATCCTCATAGCCCACGTAACTCCGCCGACAAAAATCATCGTAGATGGGATAAGTACCGGTAGCTTGTTCATAGTATATCCGGTCCAACTTTCTCCCCAAAATGTCACGCTCACTAGCGGCTTTCGCCGTGGCAATGTCCATCCTCTCCATCCACTCGGTGAGAGATGGTGGTAAGGGAGGGTAGGAAGAAGGGTTCGAGGAGGACCCCTCACCTTGTTGAAATTGCCACGGCGGAGGTTGATGAGTTTGAGGTGCGGTGTATCGAAGAGAGGAAGGGGTGTCCACTCGACGGTCTCTAGAATAAACACGTGGAATAATAGGAGGAGGTTGGTCGGTGGGTGGATCCTCTTGAATATCAAGGAGATAGAATTCCTTGTCTTTCTCAATTTTGACCGCGGTAACATTTGGAAGCCGGATGGAGTTCTTGTGATTGATTTGCCAATATTCAAGGCCGTCGGCGGGGTTCTCTTTGAGCCACTCAAGCTTTGTAGTCAAGTAGTGCTTTGTCAAGTAAGTGTCCCCGGGTATCCAATTCATCGTGGAAAGGTCAACCGGACGGTCCATGTTACGGGAAATTCGGGTGATCATGCCACCCACATGTATCGGGACTTTGTGCCCCGGAGAACTTGCAATCTAGGATAGGTTAAGGGCTAGGTAGTGAGCCACATTAATTCGGAAGGGGGTGGGTTTCGTGAACAAGTAGGACCCCAATATTTCAAGCTCGTGGGTCCTAAACACCAATGGCTCATCCACCGCAAGAACGGTGCACCCCATACATCTATGCCACACCCGAATGACAGGATTGTGGCAACTTATCGCGGGCCTTTTCACCCCAACTTGATCATCAATGCCCGAAATCGCCTTCCATACACGGGAATAGTGAAAATCAGCGGGCGGGGTATGCGACGTCGCATTTTCCACCCCAAAAATTTGAGCCAACCGACCCAAAGTAATGTTATGTTCCCGGTTCATGAGTCTAAAGCTAAGGGTAGCCACCATGTTCGATTGCCGGTGCTTGGTAATCTTAAGACTACTCAAAAATTCCCATGTGATCCGAGGGTAAGTATACTCATGCATGGTAAATATGCCCCTCATACCACACCCCGCAAAAAGAGCTTCCGTCTCCCTAGCAATCCCAAGGGTAGACAAAGACGGATGATGAAGAAACTTAGTAGGGGTGAGGGGGCGATTTTTGAAGAGAATAAACTTACCCTTCTGAGTTGGTGTGGCAAACTCGACTGTAGGAAAGTCCGGATCGGGGTATGTATCGGTCGCCGCTTGAGCAATCAATGCCGCTTGGTCCCTTGCTATGTCGGCTCTTGTTCTTCTTCCGGCCATCTTGATGATTGGAGAAGATTGGTGAAGGTTGGAGGGAGTTTTAATGGAGTTAGGGTTAGAAAGGGGGAAAAATTAGGAGGAAAGATGAAGGAGAAATGATGAAATGAATTGGGAAAATGGGATTCTCGGGTTTTAATTTGTGGTCTGCGTGTGCGTTTTGCCGGTTGGCGAACCGGCAGCCGATCTGCCGGTAAAACGCACTCCCTCATTTTCTAATTTTTTGAATTTCTCCTTCAGAAAATTGGCCTCATTGCTTAGGTGGACAACCGGCTGCCGGTCCACCCAAGAAAACACTCTCCTCAATTATTTTTTCCTAATCCCAGGTGTGTTCCGCCGGTGAGCCGGCTGCCGGCCTACCGGCAAAACACACTCCATACTCAGATTTCAACTTCCCAGCTTTAAGGCATGAGTGTCTTGCCGGTGAGCCGGCTGCCGGCCTACCGGCAAAACACTCCTCTTCACCAATTTTCAAAATTTTCCAAGTCTTCATATGTGTCATGCCGGTGGGCCGGCTGCCGGCCTGCCGGCAAAACACACTCCTCATCATCAGTTCTTCGTGTTTTCATCTTGCCAGGTGTGTTATGCCGGTGAGCCAGCTGCCGGCCTACCGGCAAAACACACTCTTTCTTCAATTTTACAACAAATGAGTTTGGCCTCGCTACCGGTGGACCAACCGGCTGCCGGTCCACCGGCAAAACACAACACTCAGCTATTTTTTGTTGTGTTCTTCCAATTTGCTCAATTTTTCTTCAACTCGGGATTCGAGCTTTTTCATTGACCCCGGGATTCATGTTTTCCACAACTACTCCGACGCATGATGTCGGGATTTCGGGTCAACGAAAATAATGCTTGTGTTCTTCAAAAGTGACCTCCGTCACCAATCAAAATAGACAAAATACGACTCCAAATCTCTCACTACTAGTCTAGAATGCAAGTTATTTACAAAGATGCATGGGTTGCCTCCCATGAAGCGCCCTGTTTTTATGTCGTAGGCTCGACGGAGTTAAGAATCACAATCAATAATTTGGAAGAGAGGTGGCGATGGAGCTCACATTCTTGATTATAGGGGTTTCGGCAACATAGTGCTTGAGCCTTTGTCCGTTCACCTTGAAGGATTGATCTCCATCGGATATTTCAACCGCGCCATGTGGAAAGACTCGGACCACGGTGAAGGGCCCCGACCACTTAGACTTGAGCTTCCCCGCGAACAACTTGAACCTTGAGTTAAAGAGGAGAACCAACTCTCCCTCCTTGAACTCTCTCCGAATTATGGCCTTGTCATGGAATCTTTTGGTCCTCTCCTTATACAATCTAGAGCTCTCATAAGCCTCTAGTCTAAATTCTTCAAGCTCATTGAGGTCAAGTAGCCGCTTCTCTCCGGCGCTCTTCAAGTCAAAGTTAAGGAGTCGGATGGCCCAATGCGCCTTGTGCTCCAACTCAACCGGCAAATGACAAGGCTTCCCGTACACCAACCGGAACGGTGAAGTTCCTATTGGTGTTTTGAAAGCGGTCCGGTAAGCCCACAATGCATCATTTAGCTTGGTAGACCAATCTTTCCTTGACCGGCTCACGGTCTTTTCAAGGATCATCTTGATTTCGCGGTTAGAGATTTCGGCTTGGCCGTTAGCTTGTGGGTGATAGGCAAGACTCCGCCTATGTTGCACCCCATGTTTCTTAAGTAGAGCATCAAGAGTCCTTTCCCAGAAATGAGTTCCACGGTCACTAATCACAATTCGTGGAACTCCAAACCGTGGGAATATGATCGTCTCCATGAGTTTGGTCACCGATTTTGCGTCACAAGTCTTTGTTGGGATGGCTTCAACCCATTTACTCACATAATCCACCGCAACAAGTATGTACTCGTATCCATTGGATGATGGAAAAGGACCTTGATAGTCAATTCCCCATACATCAAACAACTCTACCTCTAGAATGTAGTTCATTGGCATCTCGTGCCTCCTTGAAATATTGCCGCTTCGTTGACACTTATCACACCCTTTGACGTAGGTTGCCACATCATGGAATAGGGAAGGCCAATAGAAACCGCATTGGAGCACCCTTGCGGCGGTCTTTCTTGAACTACCATGCCCTCCACTTGGCATATCATGGCAATGTGAAATTATCGGCTTCACCTTTTCACTTGGAATGCACCTCCGGATTATCCCATCCGCACAAGATTTGTATAAACAAGGCTCTTCCCAAAAATATTGCCTTAGATCATGGAAGAATTTCTTCTTCTTGTGCGAGTCATAGTCATATGGAATTATTCCGGAGACCAAATAATTCACTATATCCGCATACCACGGTGCTTCACCCAAGCCTAGGGACAACAAGTGGTCGTCGGGCAAGTAATCATTGATAGGGAGCCCATTGTCAACATTGAGGTTGATTAGCCGGGATAAATGATCGGCCACCACATTTTCAACTCCTTTCTTATCCCTAATTTCCATATCAAACTCTTGGAGAAGAAGTATCCACCTAATCAATCGAGGCTTGGACTCCTTCTTTATGAGCAAGTGTCTCAAAGCAACATGATCGGTGAACACTATAACCTTAGCTCCCACTAAATAGGTCCGGAACTTCTCCATTGCAAAGACCACGGCCAAGAGCTCCTTTTCCGTTGTTGAGTAATTTGTTTGAGCATCATCAAGAGTTTTGCTCGCATAATGAATTGCATGCACCTTTCCATCCTTCCTTTGGCCTAAAACCGCGCCCAAGGCATGATCGCTCGCATCACACATTAACTCAAACGGCAAGCTCCAATCCGGAGGTTGTATAATAGGAGCACTTGTCAAAGCTTCCTTCAACCTATTGAAAGCATCAAGACAACGGTTAGAGAACACAAAAGGAGTATCTTTGGCTAACAACTCGGTCAAAGGTCTCGCAATCTTAGAGAAGTCCTTGATGAAGCGGCGGTAAAAGCCCGCATGTCCAAGGAAACTTCTCACCCCCTTGACATTGGTGGGGGGTGGGAAACTAGCAATGACTTCAATCTTAGCCTTATCAACTTCTATCCCACGATTGGACACTATGTGTCCCAACACAACACCTTCTTGTACCATGAAATGGCACTTCTCCCAATTAAGCACAAGGTTAGACTCTTGACACTTGCTCAAAACTTTCTCCAAATTCATTAAACAACTTTCAAAACTTTTCCCAACAACCGAGAAATCATCCATGAAAACTTCCATTTCTTGTTCAATGAAATCGGAGAAAATTGACATCATAGCTCTTTGAAAAGTAGACGGAGCATTACATAGTCCGAATGGCATCCTCCTATATGCATAGGTGCCAAAGGGACAAGTAAAGGCGGTCTTTTCTTGGTCGCTTGGATGGATGGGGATTTGGAAAAATCCCGAATAGCCATCCAAGAAGCAAAAATAGTTGTGTTGAGCTAATCTTTCTAGCATTTGATCCATGAACGGTAAGGGAAAGTGATCCTTCCGGGTGGATTTGTTCAACTTCCTATAGTCCACGCACATTCTCCACCCTTGCTACCGTCCTTGTAGGAATCAATTCATTCTTGTCATTTCGCACTACCGTCATGCCTCCTTTTTTGGGAACTACATGAACCGGGCTTACCCACCTACTATCCGAAATAGGATAGATAATGCCCGCGTCAAGTAGCTTAAGGACTTCTTTCCTTACAACCTCTTTCATGATGGGATTAAGCCTTCTTTGTGGCTCAATTGAGGATGCATCCTCATTTTCAAGAAGAATTTTATGAGTACACAAAGAGGGACTAATCCCCTTGAGGTCACCAATAGTGTACCCAAGGACACCCTTGAACCTTTTGAGCAAAGAAATGAGTTTTGAGGTTTGGGTGTCATCAAGTGCACTATTGATGATGACGGGAAAAGTGGAATTATCTCCTAGAAATTCATACTTCAAAGAAGAGGGAAGAGGTTTAAGTTCAACCGTAGGAGGAGGCGTGGAACTCTCCTCCTTCTTACCGACTTCCAACACTTCAAATTTGGGAGCTTGTTCATGAATAGGAGCCGAATCCAACATCCATACATATGCAAGAGTCTCAACATCTTTGTCATCGACCTCATACCCACTAACAAGACAAGTCTCCAAAGGATCCATAGAGGAATCTTTTGGGTCATGCTCCTCCATGGGATTCTCAAGAATGTCGACAATGCAACAAGTGTCACCGAGAGACGGAGCTTCCATGGACTTGTGGAGTTCAAATTCCACCCTATCCTCACCCACTTGCAAAGATAGTTTCCCACTCTTTACGTCGATCATAGCTCCTCCGGTGGCAAGACAAGGTCGCCCCAAAATAATTGGCACATTGTAATCCTCGGGCATATCCATAACAAAGAAATCACAAGGTATGACAAGCTTACCAACTACCAAGGGTACATCTTCAATCACACCAATGGGAAATTTGACCGACCGATCGGCAAGTTGAAGTGAAACTCTAGTTGGTTTCAAATCCCCCAAATCAAGCCTCTTGAAGATTGAAAGTGGCATGAGGCTCACACTAGCCCCCAAATCACACAATGCTCTCTTAATAGCCACCCCTTGAATAGAACAAGGGATTGAGAAGCTACCCGGGTCCTCTAACTTGTTTGGAAGCTTGTTGGTGTGCGTAAGAATAGCACTACATTCCTTGGAGAGGTTGATGGTTTGCACCTCTCCATTCTTCTTCTTCAAGGTGACAAGTTCCTTAAGAAACTTGCCATAAGATAGAATTTCGGTAATCATATCAAGGAAAGGAATAGTGACATTCATTCCCTTTAAGATCTCAACAAACTTCTCATATTTCTTTTCAATTCTAGGCCTTGCAAGCCTTTGTGGAAAGGGCACCGGTGCTACATACTCCCTTGGTGGTGGAGTACATTCTTTGGCCTTAGTTGCAATAGGCTCATCTTGCTTTGGAGGATCAACCATCTCCACCTCCTTAGACTTCTCCACCACGATCTCATCTTCTTTCACAATCTCAACCGGGTGCTCTTTCACAACTTCATTAGTCACCCTCTTCCTCTTCCACTTAGGAGATTTCTCAACCTCCTCCAATTGCTTACCACTCCTCAAAAACACCGCATTCATCTCCCTTGGGTTAACCGTATTACCCGGAAACTTCCCCGGATTTTGAGCCAATTGACTCAATTGTTGAGAAATTTGGGCCACATGAGTTTCCGTAGCCTTTTGTGATGCCCGTATTTCATCATTCACCCGGTTTTGTGAGGCAATGTGGTTATCAAGCTTTGAGTCGGATTTTTGATTTGCAATAACCAATTGTTCAAAAGCTTGTTCCCAAGATGGTTTTTGAGGGGTTTGGAAGTTTTGGTTTTGTGGTTGGAAATTTTGGGTTTGTTGTTGATTGAAATTTTGCCCCTTGAAACCCCCAAATGGTTGTTGGTTTTGGGTGATGAATTGTTTCCCTTGGAAACCGGGTGGAATTTGTCTTTGGAATTGAGAGTTTTGATTGAACCTTGGTTGTTGTTGAGGTTGGGAAGTGGTGGGATTTTGAATGTTTTGTGAAGCATAAGACAAGAAAGGGTGAGTTCTTTTTCCATTGACAAATTGGTTGTTGTTATTATTGTTGAACCCTTGTCTTGCACTTGTGGACTCCCAAATCCCATTTACTTGCTCATAGCATTCCTCACCTAGGGGTTCAATCAAGGGACACCCAATGGGAGTGTGCCCTTGTTCACCACACAACTCACACGACAAGACTTGCCTCATATCGGAGCCCTTAGGTTTTGAATTTAGCAAAGCAACTTGTTGGGTGAGTTCATCTAGCATACCCTTAACTTCCACATTCAAAACCGAATTAGAATCCTTGCTCTTGCCTTTCCTCATTTGCCTATCACTTCCCCATTCCATAGTTCTTGAGGCCATCTCCTCAATTAGTTCCTTTGCCGCTTTATGCCCCAAAATGTCTAAGGCACCTTTCCCCGATCCCGCATCCAATGAAAGCCTAAGGTCTTGAGTCAACCCTTTGTAAAAATTGTTCACTAGCTCGGCCTCGGAGATGCCATGGTGAGGTCATAACCGTTAGAGCTTCTTATACCGTTTCCATGCCTCATATAAGGTCTCATCCTCTTCTTGAGTAAAGCTTTGTAGTTCACTCTTGACTTTGGCCGTTCTTGAGGGCGGGAAATACTTGTTCAAAAATGCCGAAGCCAACTCATCCCATGTCTTGAAGGAATCCGGGTCGCAATTCTTCAACCAATCCTTGGCCGAACCCCTAAGAGAACGGGGGAACAACCTAAGGCGAACCGCGTCATCGGAAACCCCATTTGATTTGTACATATCACAATTTTCAAGGAAATCATTTAGATGATCATTTGGGTTCTCCAAGGGACCTCCTCCAAATTGGTTGTCTTGAACAAGGTTGAGCAAGGCATTTTTAATCTCAAAGTTATTAGCTTGAATTCGTGGCCTTTGGATGCTTGGATTGACTATGTGCTTAGGAGCCATAGTGTCTCTTATCGGAACCGGATCACCCATGGTGTTAGGCTCTTCTTCTAAAACCCCAAAAGGATTTTCAAACACTTTGGTAGCTTCTTGGTGGTTAATTTCTTCAATCGGTGGAATATCAAGTAAACCCCTTCTTCTTAGAGAATTAAGTCTTCTTGCCGTGGCTTCAATTTCGCGGTCAAGTTGATATATCGGTTGACCTCGTCTTCGTCGCCTACTCATGCAAAAGACCTAAGCACTTGAAAGAAAGGATTAGTAACAAAGGACTTAGTCTAAACTAGAACAACAACGATTAATATCAAGCCGTACTCCCCGGCAACGGCGCCAAAAACTTGATGGTCTCAAGTTAAACCTCGCAAGTGCACGATTTTATCGTTGTACACTTAAAAGGGTCGATCCCACAAGGAGTAGGTGGAGTACTAATCGTTCTAATTCACCGGTTTAGCTAAGTCGATAAATAACAAAGTGGGTAGTAACAAACTAGCGCTAAACTAATCAAATTTAAAGACTAAAAACAAGGTAGGGTAAAAACAAGCTAAAGATAAAGGATAGATCAAATAAAGAGAAGGACTAGAACTCGGTCCGACATGAATATGAGTAATTCCACATACTAATCGTCTAGGCTAATAAAAAGGGGTAGGTAGGTGAGGGGGAGATGGC
Organism: Silene latifolia; assembly: GCF_048544455.1. Taxonomy (NCBI): domain Eukaryota; kingdom Viridiplantae; phylum Streptophyta; class Magnoliopsida; order Caryophyllales; family Caryophyllaceae; genus Silene; species Silene latifolia. The sequence continues at coordinate 110,631,302 of NC_133533.1, forward strand.
TCTAATTCGCCTAAGACCTCCCTCTCGGGTTCGAAATAGGACACTAGCTATCCCGGCTAACCCCCCTCTCGGGTTCGAAAGCCGGTATCCCTAACTCAAAACCCGACAACCCCCAAGAACATGCATTTTCCCAAGGAGGTCAAGTAAATGGTCAAGGTCATTAAACCCTCATTGTGTTCCGGGTCATCCCACTCCCTCTCTCGAGGGTCGATTTCAAACACTAATCTAGAGGCACCCCTCCTCGGTTCTCCCTTTCGGTCTCAACCTTAGTCGGTGACAAGGATGGGTTCCCAAATACCCAACTAACAACCTAACCAACTCTCGTTGGTGGTCAAGGGTCAAAAGTCGACAATACTAGAGAACCAAACCTTAAACAAGCAAATCCTCTAGACTACCCTCACCAATTTCCCCCACAAATTAGCCCTTAATGATAATTAGTTAGTGAAATTACCCATATCGGGTCAAACCGAGTCCTAGAAGGAGACTACTCACTAATCATGGTCCTAATTGCAAAATAAACAATAAAGATGGAAACTTTGGTCACAAACATGGTGAGGAGATGAATCTTACTACTAAACATGCAACAAATCAACTCTAATTAAGAGAAAAAGAGATTTTATCTAATAACAAGGTTAACTAATCTAAAAGGCACAATCTTTAACCAAATCAACTCAAAGATTAAGTCTTTGAGGACAACTATCCGAGGATGAACAAATGAAAGAGAATCAAAGAAAAGAGAAACAATGAAAAGATGAACAATGATGAAAATAACAACAACAAACAAACAACAATAACAATTTTAACATAAACAATCAAACAAACATGAAAGAAGAACAAAATGTAAACAAATGAAAATAGGGAGAGAATTAATACCAACACAATAGTGAAAGAGGAATTTGGATAGAAATAATAAAGAAGGAAATCCTTCAATCTTCTTACAAACCCAAGTTCAATCACTAATTAATTGAAGAACTTCTCTAATTAAGGAAAGATTAACAAAGAGATTAACAAAGTTTTAAGCTTGAAAGGGTAAAAATTCTGGATCTAGGGTTGTGTGTCAAAAAGGGTTTAAGAGGGGGTATTTATAGGCTTTTACAAGATTAGGAAGAAAAGAGGAAGAAAAGAAGGAAAAGCCCAAATTCTCGTCTTTCTTTGTGTTTTTGCGGTGCACCGGCTGGTGTCCTCTACCGCAAACCGTCAAGGATTTAAAATGTCCGCATCCGTGTTTTGCCGGTGGGCGGTTCTTGGCCCGCCGCAAAACACCTTCTTCAGACTTCTTCTTCTTTGTTGATGTGTGAAATGCTTGGTTGACCGGCCGCCGTGCTCCTACCAAAGAATGCGAGGAGGTCAAGCTTGTATTTCACCAAATTCTTCAATTAATTCCACTTGCTGTGCTTTACCGGTGGGCCGGTTGCCGGCCTGCCGGCAAAGCACCTTCTTCAACTTTTCTTCAAAAACTTGAGTGATTCTCTGGGGTGTGTTTTGCTTGGTGGCTAGACCAATTCTTGGTCTGGTCTCACAAGAAACACACTCTTCACCATTTCTTCACCATTTCTTCACCTCTTCTTCATGTAAAGGCAATGGGGTGCCTTTCTTGCCCCAATTTCTCTATACTTGGGTCGTTTCCTACAAAAGGATACTCAAGGTAACAAGTATGGGCATTGGGCACAAAATGCAAGGAAAAACACCCGAAACCGACTCGATACGAGTCGGTATGCATAAAAGAAAGAGGGAATTAAGAGTAAGTTAATCGTATATCAGACAACTTTGTTTTCTCCTTCCCCAAAGAAGAATACTGATGTGAATGGTAGTGTCTCCCCCAACCTGAATCCATGATGAGTCTAGGATTTTGGAATGTGAGGGGGTGAATGGAGATGGGAATCAAAGAGAAGTGAATAATTTCTTGCATTATCATTATATTAATTTATTTGGATTGCTGGAAACAAAAATAAAATCTGTTAATATGAATAAAATTATTAATGTTATGTTTAAAGATTGGAGTATATCTACTAATAATGCTTATCATAAAGGTGGAAGGGTTTGGGTGTTATGAAAACCTCACATGATTGATGTTCTTTTCTTGGAGTATGATGCACAATATATACACATGCTGGTCAGAGACAAACATAGCCAGATTCACTTTGCTCATACTCTTATATATGCTTTTAATGGGGTTGCTGAAAGAGAAACTTTGTGGGCTAATCTAACAAGGATAGCTATCTCCACTAATGGGCCTTGGGCCTTGGGCCAATCATTACCGAGTAACGATGAACAACTGACAAATAAATAATAAGTCCCTTATATTCCTTGTACGAGATTTAATAAATAAACACACTTATTGTGGAGGACACTACTCCAACACAACCAAGCTTATATACAATACATTACCTTTAACTTAGGTAAACTATCACTACGTTTATGGCTACAATATCGCTTCTAATATTACAAGAATATTAACTTGACGTAATACAATATTTAGGCAACCGTAATGATTCACTAAATATTCTTTCATCCATCACTACTTACATTTTTTTTGTTATGCAAATTTCACTCCGGCCTGAAGCCAAACAGGTTTGGAGCGATATCAAAAACAGATTTTGTCAAAGCAACGAGGCCCGGATCTATCAATTACAAGCTGAACTTCTGGCTTGTTGTTAAAGCCCGACGGAGTCACTTATGGCTATAATATCGCCTCTCCAGCTATCATCTTCTGGCTCGGGCCATGATGAGATAGATTTCGAGTTCCTAGGTAATGTTTCAGGGCAACCCTACACAATTCACACTAATATCTTCACCAAGGGAGCTGGCTAGTGTGAACACCAATTCAAGGCACTTTGGTTTAACCCTACTAATCGATGGTTATCACAACTACACCTTTCAATGGACCCTTTATTCTGTTACCTTGAACTTATCATCTTGTTTGCTCCTGCACTATTATATTTGGCAGTTTTTAATCCTCTAGTCCCTTTTTTCAGACGACTGGGCTACTCAGGGTGGCCGAGTTAGAAATCAACTTCCCAGACTCACAACCAATGAACGTGTATGCCAGTCTTTGGAATGCAGACGACTGGGCTACTCAGGGTGGCCGAGTTAAGACAGACTGGTCACTTGCACCATTTGTAGCCAATTTCCAAACCTACAATCCTAACTCTTGCTACTGCCCTGATCAAAACTCGGTTTAGAAATGTTCTAGCTACAATTCCGCTAACTAGTGGACTGACTTGAGTAAATACTAGCAATTAACTGAAACTCAGTACTACCAGATGAAATGGATCAGAGACAACTACATGATTTGACTATTGCCCTGCCGCCAAGGCTGTTGGGAAATTCCCCAGGGAATGTTATCTCCACCAAAACTAAGATGATATTGCACTAAACCAAGATCTTCGAGCTTGAGTATTTGCAAAAAATTAATTTAAATTTCTTCCTATTGTTTCCAATATTATCTTGTATTCCAAAAACAATATTCTTTTGTATTTACATTGCATTTTTCCTCAAGTTATTGCTTTTGTATTATAATATACCGTATTTGACCTGAATCTATAATTAAGTGGTAAATGTGAAACTGACCCTAACCTGACTGGTCACTGGCCTTTCTTTTTTCCTTGGCACCAGTTTTTGCGCTCCTCCAGTCCCTGCAGATCATTTTATTGCAACTCCATGCGGGATCCATCCATACACTCGAACTGCTGTCCAACTAGTTCGCTACATGTGCCATACTGTGTTTCCAGTAATCCATGCATACAGAGACGGTGTTGGTGTAAAACCAGTGGCAAGAGTGGTGGACTGGTGGTTATCAGCACTGAAAGCAAGAGCAGCAATACTGCTAGCCTCCAGCTCATTAAAACTGATTTATCATTCCTGTTTTTGTGTTGAAGTGAATAGTTCTTGTGACAGTGAAGTTTATATAAGGGAAGAGTAATAGTTCTGGTGACACGTTCATGCAATGAATGGGTGTTTTCAGATACTAGTTGTACGCGTACCCAGTACTAAAGATACATGATGCAGCATTCTTCATCAATCTCAACAACATGCAGTAACTATGAAGTAATGAAACGACGAATCCCAAACATTGATTCAAATTGGCCGTTTTCAACCTCATTACCTTGAGAGTTCATGTAACTACCGAGGTAATTGTAGTCAGTGTCTCAGACCTTCTGTTAATAGCAGGGTAACGGGTCAAATCTGAACATTTTAATCACGAGGTAATTGTACCCTGTTCATTTGAACATTTTAATCCTAAATTCAAAAATTTAATACATACTAGATGTTTGATAGAATAAAAAGGGTGACCTTTGCAGCATTATGTCATGAAATTTAATACTCCACGATTTTACAGATCTACTTGCTACTGGAAAATGCTTTCACAATTTTACTACCATCTTCGATTAATACGAGGTTTAATAACTCCCTGATCTCCACTATTCTAAACTGTATACATCATACTCGAACCTCCAAAATCGACTGTCGATTTTAATAACTACGATTAATACGAAGTTTAATACTCCACGAAGTAACGATTAATACGAAGTTTAATACGAATTAACTGTCTTTTCTTAGCCATACTATGAAAGAGGGAGAACTATATTCTTCATTCTGAACTTCGTTGTTGCGGAGTTCCACACCAGATTAAGGGGCCAATTATATTAAATGTAAACTTCTACAAGTGAGGATAGTTACAAAATCGACTGTCGATTTTAATAAGTACTATTAATACGAAGTTTAATACTCCATGAAATAACGATTAATACGAAGTTTAATACGAATTAACTGTCTTTTCTTAGTCATACTATGAAGGAGGGAGAAATATCTTCTTCATTCTTAACTTCGTTGTTGCTGAGTTCCACACCAGGTTAAGGGGCCAATTACATTAAATGTAAACTTATACCAGTGAGGATAGTTGGAGGTGCAAGCAGGGCCGGTTCTAACGTCTAGAGGGGGGGTAGCCTAAGAGCCAAACTAGAAAAATGCGCATTCTTCTAAGTTATAAAATAGTAACAGTAACAAATGAAAACAAAAAATCTAATTTTCCAAAAACAAAGCACTAATTTAGAAAAGCAAAATTCAATATCTAGATTATCGAGTACTTTCTTCTTTAATTAGTATACTTAATTTAGAAAACTCCTCTTTTAATTTTAAAGCAACAATTTCTTAATTTCAATGATATAATGTTAAGATATATGACTACCGATTGAGACTGTCTTTTAATATGGTACTAGTTCTAATAGCCGTGAAATTTATGAGATTAGCTATGTTTTGGCGTTGGTGGTGCTTTTAAAGCCCGAATTTGTGATCGCATTGGTCCTTGCGGAGAAAAGAACTTCATAAGAATTTTTTTCTTCTATTATACAGTACATATATTGCCATAATATATCGTCAAAGTATAATTATATTATGTATATGACCACAATTTATTAAAATTTTGTCACGGATTATTAGTATTTTGTCATGAATATTGTTGCAATATTAGTGTTTTGCCACGATTATTATTCTTATTGTAGTTGTATTCGAATTTTTTCGTTTTGTTTATTATACTTCTTTCCTCCGGTCATTTGTATATTAAAATAAAAATTAATGTTGATTTTGTTCCTAAGATTGATTCAAACAATAAAATCTCTAATAGTATTTATTTTGATGTTTAATGATTGTTTAATTTACTTTAGAATGAAAAGCCAAATTTTAATGATTCTGTTTAATATTACAAATTTTGTCAACATTTTCTCTTTTTTTAAAAAAAAATAAAATAAAAATAAATACATGATGATTTGCCTTGCTAATTTTTTTAAGGGCCCCAATTTACAATTTCGTGTCTAGGGCCCAAAAAGCCTAGGAAAGGGCCTGGGTGCAAGGTGCAGGCTTGTAGAGCTTGTAGACCAAATATTCCCCCAGTAATAGTAATATTCTGCAATCCATTGTTTGAGCAGACGAGGGTCATGGCTGTCGGAGGAGAGTCACCTCTCTTACCCATTATCAGTACCTCCAAGGTCAGACTCTCTATTCGTGAACAATGAGTAATCAGATTTGACATGGAATTCCAGACTTCAGGTTTGTGGATCGCATGTTTGAGAACTTTGAGTTCGGGAGCTTGATCATGGTTGGTATATCAGCTATTTTTTGGGATGACAAGGTTAGCGAGACCAAAGACGATGTTTGGTAGAGGATGTGAGGGATCACGAAAAGACTGTGTTTCTCAGCCACCTTAATACGGATGTGACTGACCTTTCTTATGTTCATCAGGTGTAGCCATCCCCAAAAATAGGATAGAATGGAACTGGAACATTGTCCGACCACTCTTCCCTATTTTCACAGCCCTGATTTGATTCCATACTTTTAGTGTGACATAGAACAGATGTACGGGCAGCCTCACTAAATTCCAAGTTTGAGATGATGCTTGATAATATTTTCTTGATAATATTTTCTATGGCAGTTATTATCGTCGCCTGGTAAAGAGGCTTCGGTATTTGTTACATTTAGGAGTAGTCCACACCCCATGATGTCAGTTTTAGCAAGAATATGTCGCGAATGAAGAAGTTTGGAAGTTTGTGGAATGGGACTGACTCGAGTGTATCCATGGATTTTCTTGATACATCAAGTCCAAACACTAGAGATAGAATGGAATCTCGGTTTAAGAATAGAGACTTGGAGTATAGTTGGAAGAATGAGTCTTTGATATATAAGGAAGATGAGAGGAACTAAAAGCTAGTTAAATCCCTTACAAAAAAAAAAACTAAGCAAGATATATAAGGAAGATGAGAGGAACTACTGTAACTTTATCTGAGATGAAGTCGATGTTGCTTAATGGGCCTGCTTCTTCAACCTCAATGGTATGCGATTTTTGATTTTATATTAAGGATTGGGAATGTGTTTTAGTTGTTAATACTTCTAATCTTTTGACTGATAATATTAGAAGCGGAAGTGGTCTTCACCTCGTGATCGTGAGCTTGTCTCTGCAAGCGTACGGATCAAGAATGCCCCAGTACTAAGGAGCTTTCCAGATTTGCACGCTCCAGTTTTTCGAAATGCCTCTGTATTCAAAAGGTAAGACAATTTGTTTTAATGAAGTTATAACGAATGCTTCTGCAGGAGTTATGAACTGATGACGCGTCTACTCAAAGTATATGTATATAAAGAAGGGGAAAGGCCCATATTCCACGGGCCAAGGGTACGAGGAATATATGTTGCAGAAGGATGGTTCATGAAACTGGTTGAGAAGAGTAAACAGTTTGTCGTTAGGGACCCAAAGAAGGCTAATTTATTTTACTTACCTTTCAGCTCTAACTCACTGCGCAACACCCTTCATGCTCATAGTATGAAAGACTTGGAGCGATATCTCTCTGGGTATGTGGATATAATCAAGAAGAAACATCGGTTTTGGAACAGAACTAATGGAGCCGATCAAGGAACTATGCAATTAGGCATGTTACTACATGAGTTTTTTTTCATACCCATGATACCTTCCTGCCTTGCAACCTTTTCAGTGTTATTTCCAGTGTTACATCCTTTACTGCTGCTGATCAGAACCCGTCTCATTTGTCAGCTTCGATAACCTTCAGAAGCCTTACCCATTTGCAATTCAAGGTTTTTTCTGAATTGGGCGGGCTGACCTTACTCCAACAGTGCCCTCTCTTAGAGGTCCTTACCTTTAATAAGCAGCACTTACAATGACATGAATGCATCACAACAAGTGAACTACTAAACTAGACAACAAATCTAAAACAAAATTAGGATAAATTATTACTCACTTAATACCTTAAAAAAACTTACGTTTTACAAATTAATTAGTACCTAAAATTTTTTTTAAAAAAAAAAAAAAAAAAAAAACATTAAAACTTATAAAGCAGTTTTTTTTTTCTTTTTTTAATGAGATGCATTAGAGCTCTCACAGTTGGTATTCTAATTAGCCAATGCATGATCAAAAACGTTCTGTATACCCGCTAACGCACTTTTGTAAACTTGGTCGAAAAAAGCTCTTGCTTCTTTTGACCCTTGTTTTGACCGTTCGCCAAGCCAAACCTACAACATAGTAACGAATAAGTACAACGGTCAACCGAACGGTGATAGAGAAAATAGAGAAAGATAAATATTCTCTTCATCTCATTCATTTGTTTACCTTTGTTATTCTTTGTAAACAAATAAATAGGACGGAGGGAGGGAGGGAGTATAAAATAACAAGAGCACAAGCATATTAGATAACATGAGCCTCCATTACCCTCATTTTCATCATATGTAATATCATCTTTAATACTGTCCAGCATCATCGTCAATCCTACAAAAAAAAATAAGCTAAAGACGGTGATGGGGCATATTCTGCACCCGCTGACCGAGTCAACATATTGAGCAAGGTCAAAGGTATCCACAGTAAGTCAACTACTTAGACAGCCTAACCGACGCAGCCCGTCGGCCTGTCACTTGGGTCTCGGCTGGGACAACTAGCCAGCCGGGGCACATATCCGCGTACTCATATCCAAGACCCCTCGGCGGCGAGTCAACAGGGTCCGCCGGCTTGCCATGGGTCCCTCGGCCGAGGGTAGATCAGTCTTTCCACCTGCTAGCCACTTGGCCACTTGGCCACTACGTGACAAAAGGTGAAAGTCTATAAATACTCCTCAACCCTCATTGAGGAAAGGATCCACATTTTATCCGAAATAACCTAATACCTCATAATCTGGTTATATCTTCCTTATCTCTCTACAATACATACTTCGCCAAGTAACACACAACCTATCTCTTTAAGTTCACTGACTTGAGCGTCGGAGTGAGTACGCTCGGCCAAAGCCGAGCCCTCAGTTTGTTCATTGTTTCAGGAGAGGCCGAAAGGAGGATTCAATCAAAGACATCAAGCCACGAGTGGTAACAAATAACTGCTCCGTAATTACACCCGGAACAATTGGCGCCGTCTGTGGGGAAAGATACTAGAAGCTAGTCACATTCATTCCGAAACAAAAAAAAAAACACAAACAAAACCCACCCAACAAGCTAAGAAGATGTCAAAACAGCAAGAAGTATTTGTGAGTGACGAAACCGAATTCCACCAAGATGATACAGTCCCTAATTCAGGGATTGGCCAGTCCCCCGCCAGCCAGGTAATTCAGCCGACGTACGGGATGCCAATAATACAAGATACACCGCTGCCCGCCGACCAAGTCACCATCATGGGACATGTGGTTGATGCAGCTAAACTGAAGCTACTCTTGGACCTAATAGGTAGCACGCCGACTCACACTGTCACAACGACAAGAGCGGCGGCACCCCTACAGGAAACCAGGGCCCAAAAAGTGACTCCGAGAAACTTGAACGGAGCATTGGAGGAAGCTGAAGCTGTCAAGACGCCGGGGGAGCCCAGAGTGCTAGTGGTAGACCTGAGTCCTTCCCCCACTCGCGGGAGGACAGCGTCGCCGCGGCACCAACGAGGCCTGCCCCAGAGGAGTGAAAGAAGTCCGACTCGCCAGAGTCGGAGAAGAAGTCCGACTCGCCAGAGTCGGAGAAGGAGTCCGACTCACTCGAGTCGGAGAAGAAGCCCTTCCCGCCACGGGGAGAGAAGCCTGACTAAGGATGCGAGGAGCCGATCGCCGCGTGTCGTTCGACACGTGGTCAGACAGCCCCTCAGTGCCTATGTCCTAGATGTCCCGGTGCCGACTAAGCTAAAGTTGCCGCCCATATCATACAAAGGAGAAATCGACCCAACCGACCATGCCGAGGCTTTCGAGTCTTACATGTCGGTGTGGGAGCAACCTGATGAGGTTTGGTGCCAAGTCTTCCCAACGACTCTGCATGGGATGGCACAAAGTTGGTACAAGGGGCTGCCCAATGGGTAGGTATACTGTTATGGCGACCTAAGAGACATGTTTCTGGCCCAGTATTCTTGCAATAAGAGGAGGGCCGTCGAGACATCGGATCTCCTGACTATCAAACAGGAGGGAGACGAGACTCTCCGAAGCTATGTGAAGAGGTTCGACGCCAAGGTTCAGCAGATTCGTGAGCTGAACAGCGAACTGGCGGCCTTCGCACTGATGAAAGGCCTCCCAAGGGGGGGACTTAAAAAACGAGCTCATCAAATACGGCGGCCTGGGCCTAGACTCCGCCAGGAAGATGGCCGACCAAGCCATAAAGGTGGAGGACTATCATAAGACCTGGGTAGGCCACAGCGAGGCTGGGCACTCAGAGAAGAAGAGCCACCGGGAGGACAACCCGGATGAAGGACGCCGTGACAATAATAGGTCACGGCCTGACAAGTCCGCCAGGAAACAGAACTCGGCGGGCGCCGGGGGGAGTTCGGGACCGTACTACCAAAAGCGGTTCAATGGTCACACCCCCCTGGTCGTATCTGCTGCCGAGGTCTTCTCCCTGAGCACAAAAGGAGGGTCAGAAGTGGGAAAGGCCTCCCGGGCCGAGAGGGGACGGTGACACGAGCCAGTACTGTGAGTACCACGGCCACACCGGTCACTTAACTGACAACTGCCGGCATCTGAAGAATGCCATTGAAGAGCTGATCCGGAAGGGGAGCCTCAGCAAATATGTTGCCGGAGGCCAAAAGACTAATACCGGCGGCTCAAACAAGAAATCCGTCTTTTAACGGATAGGAGTAATCCATGTTGTCATCGAGGGCAACGAGAACGGTGGGTCCGCTCATGGGCACAAACGGCACCTGAACGAGCTATATCAGGCCATCAACTTTGTGCCCAAAACAGCGATCCCCGCTTCCAACATCCCCGATATGACTATTGGGAAGAAGGACTACGAGGGAATCATCGCCCCGCACAGCGACCCACTTGTAGTCCACTTGGACATAGCTAACCACCTGGTCAAGAGGTGCCTGATTGACACAGGCGCCTACACGAACATCATGTTCAGGGAATGCTTTCTCAATCTCGGTCTGAAGATTGAGGACTTGAGCCCCTGGACCAATCCGTTGTATAGTTTTTCCGGGGCCGGCCTGGTACCCCTGGGGCCAGTCAGGCTGCCGGTGATGTTCGGCGAGGGGAACACGGCTAAGAATGTCCTGTCTGAGTTCGTGGTCATTGACGGCTCGTCCGCCTACAACGTTCTCATAGGCCGAGTCACTCTGAGCGAGGCCGATGCAGTAATGTCCATCCGGGCCCTGACACTGATGTATGTCTCGGACCGGGGGGAAGCGCATTTGCTCATCTCAAAGGACGAAAAAGACGACGTGGTCAACGTCCAGATATCTGCCAGAGGATGCAACATGCAATCCCTCAAAGTGGCGAAGAAGTCAGAGAAGGGGAAAAGCCCATCCTTACAACATGAAGGTGATCCAATGAGCACCAACAACGTCAGCATGGTCGAGGGGGCCGAGACCGAAGAAGTGGAAATTGACCCAGGGCGCACCGTAATTGTCGGTGTCAACCTGGAGCCAAAATTCAGGGCCGCTCTCCTAGACCTGCTGAGGAAGAACAAAGACGTCTTCGCTTACTCAGCAGCCGAGATGCCAGGCGTGAGCCGGGAGGTAATTGTTCACAAACTGAACGTACTCTCCACCGCTCGCCCTGTCAAGGAGAAAATGAGGAACTCCTCAGCCGAGAAGGATGAGGCCATCAAAGCCGAGGTAGACAAATTACTAGCGGCTGGCTTTATCATGCCTTGTACTTATCCTGAGTGGTTAGCTAATGTTGTAATGGTGAAGAAATCATCGGAGGCGTGGAGGATGTGTGTAGATTTTACCAATCTTAATAAAGCGTGCCCCAGAGATTGATATCCCTTGCCTCGAATAGATAGTTTAATTGACGCCACGGCAGGCTACACTATGCTGAGCCTGCTGGACGCCTTCTCAGGGTATCATCAGGTATTCATGGCCGAAGAAGACATGCCTAAATGCGCATTCATCACCGGTAACGGCACATACATGTATAAAATGATGCCGTTCGGTTTGAAGAACGCCGGCGCAACCTACACAAGACTGGTAGACAAAGTGTTCCAAAATCAGAAAGGGTGAAATATTGAGGCTTACGTCGACGACGCTATAGTAAAAAGCAAGTCTGACAGTGAGCACTTAGCCGATTTACACGAGACATTTTGTTCACTAAGGAAATACAAGATGAAACTTAACCCAATGAAATGCAACTTCGGTGTCCGATCAGGTAAGTTCCTCGGCGTGCTTGTCAGCGCCAGGGGAATTGATGCCAATCCAGAAAAAGTCCAAGCAATACTGGACCTGCCGGAATCGAAGAATCGAAAAGAGGTTATGATGTTGACCGGGAGGATGGCGGCTCTAGCCCGTTTCATCTCTCGGTCAGCCGACAAGAGCACCCTGTTCTTCAAAGTGTTAAAGGGGAATAAAGACTTCAACTGGGGGGAGGAACAGAGCACAGCTTTCAGGCAACTGAAAGCTCATCTTCAAACTCTCCCAACCCTGTCCAGGCCGATGTTGGGGGAGACGCTATATCTATACATAGCAGTTACCTCGGCCACAGTCAGTTCCGTGATCATCAGAGAAGAAGACAAACAGCAACACCCAATCTACTTTGTCAGCCATACATTGTTGCCCGCCGAAAGAAATTATCCACTGATTGAAAAAGCAGCCTTAACCATCGTCGTTGCCGCAAGGAAACTGAAACCTTACTTCGACGCACATCCCGTGACGGTCTTAACCGACCAACCATTGGAGAAAGCATTGGAAAAATTTGAACAATCCGGCAGGCTCATCAAATGGGCAGTAGAGCTATCCGGCTTTGGCATTCAATACAAGGCGAGGCCCTAGATAAAGGGACAGGCACTGGCAGACTTCCTGGCCGAGTGCACATATCAAGAAGAGCCAAACCCCGGAGTATGGGAAGTATACACCGACGGGTCCTCCACGGCGAACAGTTCAGGAGCCGGCATCCTTATCATCAGCCCAAACGGGGACGAGTTTGAGTACGCCTTGAAATTTACCTTCGCGGCCTCAAACAACGAATCCGAATACGAGGCGCTGATAACTGGAGTCGAGTTAGCTAGAGCCGCCGGGGCGGAACACGTCATTTTGAAAACAGATTTACTTTTAGTGGCTAATCAAATCAGAGGAGAGTACGAGACTCGAGACGACGGGATGGTAAGATACCTGGAAAGGGTAAAAGCTGACACTTCAAAGTTGAAATCTTTTCAGATACAATGCATTCCCAGGTCTGAAAACAACCGAGCCGACGCTCTCTCAAAGCTTGCCAGTTCAACCATCAAGAATGTCAGCCGAACCGTGCTGGTGGACATCAGGAATGCCAAAAGCATTACTGAGACCGTCGGCATGGTGGGTGACATAGAGACCGAGACGACGTGGATGACTCCGATAATGAAATACAAATTGATAAATAAGTTACCGGAGGACCGCAGTCTCTCGCAGAAGATAAAGAGGATCGCAGCAAGGTACTTGATGTTTGAAGGAGAATTATACAGGAGGTCCGTTATAAGGCCACTCTTGAAATGTGTCGGCCCAGCCAACGCGGAGCTAATACTGACAGAGATTCACGAAAGCATCTGTGGTCATCACATGGGGGCAAGAACATTAGCCCACAAAGCTCTCCGAGCCGGCTACTTCTGGCCCACCATGCTTGAGGATTCCAGAGCCAAAACCAAAAAGTGCAACAACTGTCAAATGCATGCTCCGGTGATACATGCCCCTTCCCGAGACCTGCAACCGGTACTTATTCCCCTTCCTTTTGCACAGTGGGGGATGGATCTACTAGGGCCATTTCCAACGGCATCCGGAGGAAGAAAGTACTTGATTGTTGCCATCGACTACTTCACCAAATGGATTGAAGCTGTAGTGGTACCTGCGAAGACCACGGCGGCCGTAAGAAAGCTAATCTGGGAAAATGTCATAACTCGTTTTGGGCTACCCCAAGTCATGGTATTTGACCACGGCCGAGAGTTTTGGAGTGACACAATAATGAGCTGGTTAGAAGAGCTTGGTATCAAATTTGCATACTCCTCCGTCTGCCACCCACAGAGCAACAACTGACAAAGTGAGGAAGCGACCAATAAAACAATCCTCAACGGTTTGAAGAAGAAAGTTGAAGACCTAAAGGGAAGATGGGCCGATGAACTACCCGGCGTCCCGTGGCCCCTTCGAACCACGGAGAAAGAAGCAACGGGTGCAGTCCATTCCACTTAGTCTACGGTCCGGCGATCCCGCCAATTGAAGCAACGGTGCCGACATTCAGAACGGCCACCTTTAACCCGGTTGAAAATGAAGAAGGTCTGAGAACCTCCCTAGACCTGGTCGAAGAAAACCGAGATACAGCACGCCTTAACTTGGCAGTATACCAAAACCGAATGAGAAGAGCCTACAACTGAAGAGTCCACAAAAGGGACTTGAAAGTAGGGGATCTAGTCCTAAGAAAGTCGGCCGCCACCAACAAAGGAAACATTCATGGTAAATTGACGGCGAACTGGGAGGGTCCCTACAAAGTGGTTGAAGAAATGAGGCCGGGTACATACCGACTGACAGACATGGAGGGTGTGCCTTTGATGAGCCATTGGAACACTGATAACCTAAGGAAATACTTTGTATAGCGGCGGAGGTGTCCAAAACTGTTGTTGGCACCCCAACGCGTGTTTATATCTAATGAAGAATCATCCAAGTTTTCCATCAAAGTGTTAATCCCCTCCGTAGTCATATCGAGGTAGACGCCACGGCCCAAGCCGGGCAGTCACCCCAAGAAGTAGACGCCACGGCAGTCACTACCAGCGCAGTTGATACTCGCGAAAGCGACCAACATGCCTTAGGAACGTATAAGTACAGTTGAGACGCAAATCTAGCCGCCTCGGCCAACCGAAGGCCTGGCAGAGGAAGCGATCAATATGTCTACAAATACGAACGCTGTCGCGCCGTAACCTCTAGCCGGCTCGGCCAACCGAAGGCCTGGCAGGGGACACAACGGTCGATACGCTAACATGTTCACAGCGGCGGTTGGGAAACGCAAGTCGGACGCCTCGGCCAGACCGAGAGTGAAAGAGGAAGCGACCAACATGCCAACATGTTTAAAAAAACGTTAAGTACAGTTGAGATACGCATTCTGACTGCCTCGGCCAGGCCGAGGTAGAAACAAAAGAAGCGCTCAATTAATAACGTAAGAAGACAACTCAGACAAATACAAGAAAAGACCTCGGCCAAGCCAGAGGCAAAGTAAGCAAACTCTTATTAAAAATGTTAACAGGTTACAAGGAATACAGACGACGGCCGTCTCCATAGGGATAAGCCAAACACAACCTACCAAAGTTTTACAAAAAAACAAGGAAAAGAAAAGCAAAAGGTTACAGACATATCATTTGAAGTGCCAAACGATGGCAGGGAGGAGAGGCTTAATAATTGGCCCCCGAACAGCTGAAGCTATCCGAGATGGCGGGTGAACCTGGTGACAACCGCCCGTCTCCCTATGCCTGTTGCTGCTCGCCACCGGCGACATCAGCAGCATCATCTTTGGTGGGCGACCCGAGCCGATCGTCACTTTCACTTCGCCTTGACCTCTCAGCCTCTTCCTTGGCCGCCTTCGCAATTTCAGCACGGGCCGCCTTCTCCGCAGCCTCATCCTCCTCTTTCTTCACCTTTGCCTCCTCAGCGGCCTTCGCCTCCGCGGCCTTCTCCTTAGCTTCGAGCTTATCATCCAACAGCTCGTCAAATTTTTGCCACGGAAAGGAGCCATCAAGAAAGATGGACGCACATGTTAGGAAGGACAACGCTTTGGAGCGTCTCAATGTCCTCCTCCCTCTCGGCGATGATAGCCTCCTTATTCCGAACCACCTTCCCCTGGGCCTGAAACATGGACCTCCATTCCTCCCTCTTCTTAGCATTGAAGTCGGCGACGGCCTGAAACTTGTCACGCTCCTCCAGCAGCTTAGCGGCTTCAGCCGCCGAAGCCTCAGCCTTGGCTTTCTCAGCAAGGACTGCCTTTTCAGCATCCTCCCTGAGTTTTTGCTCAGCAAGGACCGCCTTTTTAGCCTCAGCCTTGGCTCCCTCAGCTTCCTTCTTCGCAGCAGCGAGCTCAAGCCTGAGCTGCTCAAGCTGTGGGGCAACTTCAGCCATGACTTTTTCCTGCTCCATAATGTGAGCACCGGCCACGTCAACCCACTTCGCCAATATCCTGGACAAACTTATGCCCTCCGACCTAATCTGGGCGGGGGTGGGCTTCGGGAAGGAGGAAACGACGGTGGCATCTTTGCCACCCGTCTGCACAGGTCGCTTCTCAGCAAGCCGTTCAGAAGGACCGGTAGACGGCGGCGGTGGATCTACAAAAAATTCAATCAAGGCATCTGTGTCAACATATGTGGACATGCCAGAGAGACTGTCATCAGGAATGCCTAATGAACCAGCTAAATCTGAGCCACAGGTTAGATCCGTACCAGTCTTGGCCTTCTTAGCCGGAGGATCCATTTCTTTGTCGGCCTCGGCAACAGCAGCAGCGGCAGCAGCAGTCCCTTTTCTCTTGCGTAAGAGAGGAGATTCCATTGCCACGGTGACCTCATCCTCGGCGGTGATATCGACGATCTCCACGGTCTCCTTTTGGACTGCGGGGATTGGAGGTGGAATTGAAGTTGACGCCGTCGCCGCCGAAGACTTTGTTTTTCGCGTTCGGCGCGGTATGTTACCAGCAACCTTCGCCTGGGCCGCCGTCGTATCTAGGCCCTTCAACTCCTGGTCCATAAGGTCGGTTGGCGCCGGCCTGCGATCGCTTTTATCGGCCTTCAGATGCTTCTGAAGAACGTTCTTGCCTTTGTCGAGCCCCATCTTCAAGAGGAATTCCTCAGACAGATCTGGGCCAAAACGGTCTGCAAAGGAAACGAAGCAAGAGTTAAGTGAAAGAAATAAATCAAAGTTCAAGAAACAGAAACATTGAAAGCAGAGATGGGCCTCACACCGACCCCACTCACCCTGTGCTAGGGCCGGTATGAGGCCGACGTGGCAGAGCGGCTCGTCTTGAAGAATGATCTGAGTCGGGGGCATCCATCCCTTCGGCGACCCATCCTTCTCTGTCTCAAACAGCCTCATCGCCCGCTTCTCATCCGCATTAAGAGGGACCATGCTGGCGTCCATCTTAAGCTTACTCCGGGAGACCCATTTGTCATGCTCCCCCTTACTCTCGCATCGTAAATTGACTTGGTGCTGGAAGGACCGGGGCAGTGGATAATCATCCGGCACCTCAACGTATACCCACCGCGCCTTCCAGTCCTTGCAGGAAGAAAGCTTATAAACGGAGATGTAACCCGACTCCGTCTGCACGCTATACCATCCCCTGCCACCGGCGACGTTCAGTCGAAGGTGATGAAGCCGACGGAATAGATTCACCGTCGGAATCTCCCCCTTGAACTGGCATAGCCACACAAAACCAATGATCGTCCTAACGGCCAACGGGTGCAGCTGTGCCACAGCGACGTTCATGGCTTTAATAATGTTAGCAACGTATACATTGAGAGGAAACCGGAGCCCATACTCCAGGTGTCTCATGTACACGCCGATACAGCCCGGAGGAGGGCAACAGACAGCCTGACCCTCTTTGGGAATAACAATCCTATACTCCCTTCCAAAGGAGAAATGATGTTCGAAGAAGTTAGGGCCAGAACAACTGGCAAACTTGTGGGTCCAAACACGGTCAGGGCCGATCTTACAGGCCTCGCCGTGATCCATGACGTACGGTCTCTCGTCATCAGAATGAGCCATTTCCTCATCATCCCCGTCATCATCATCCTCCCAATCCTCCAGAGCTTTTGGATCGACTTCGGGAGAAGGAGACCTAGGGCCCCCGGACCTTATCGGAACGGCGGCTAGTGCCTCCTCTTCATCGAGACACGACGGGGAACCCCCCGGCGCAGGCTTACTAGGTCCGGCTTCAGCAGAAGACATGTTCACAACAAAAACTTAAACAATTAAAATTTGGAAAATTTGTTTGTTTACCTTGAAGAAAAGTGCTACGCCGAAGTAATGATTCTGAAGATTAGAAGAGAAAGAAACCCTTGAAAATCTAAGAGAGAAGAAATTTGGAGAAAATGAATTTGGAAGGCCAAATTCAGGGGGTAACTGCCCTATTTATAGGGTAAAGCCCAATCAATCCGACCAATCAGGGCAAAGCCCATGAAACGTCAACCAATCAACACAGAGACACGTGTCGAGCATGCAACCGCGAAATGTCGATCGTCACAACAGTTACCAACCTTCTTTGACACGCTACTTAGCGGAATGCCAATCGACATATCTTCTTCAACAAACTCCTTGGTATCTACTCGCCAAACGGCCCACTGATTCAACCAAGCCTGGCAGCACCGGCTGGGGGCAATCAAAAGCACACGGTACTCACAACCTCGGTCTCGGCCAGCGCCACTTTCTTTTCCACATCTGATGTCCATTACACATCCATGTGGAGGGGGGATATGATACGGTACGGCCTAAGCAGAACCAAGCCGAGGTAGAAGAAGCCGGGGCAGAAAATTTTTACTTATGCAGAATACGCTCAACACTCATCGAAGGTTCATACCACGGCATAGACTACGCTGGGGGCAAATTGATGGGGCATATTCTGCACCCGCTGACCGAGTCAACATATTGAGCAAGGTCAAAGGTATCCACAGTAAGTCAACGACTTAGACAGCCTAACCGACGCAGCCCGTCGGCCTGTCACTTGGGTCTCGGCTGGGACAACTAGCCAGCCGGGGCACATATCCGCGTACTCATATCCAAGACCCCTCGGCGGCGAGTCAACAGTGCCCGCCGGCTTGCCATGGGTCCCTCGGCCGAGGGTAGATCAGTCTTTCCACCTGCTAGCCACTTGGCCACTACGTGACAAAAGGTGAAAGTCTATAAATACTCCTCAACCCTCATTGAGGAAAGGATCCACATTTTATCCGAAATAACCTAATACCTCATAATCTGGTAATATCTTCCTTATCTCTCTACAATACATACTTCGCCAAGTAACACACAACCTATCTCTTTAAGTTCACTGACTTGAGCGTCGGAGTGAGTACGCTCGGCCAAAGCCGAGCCCTCAGTTTGTTCATTGTTTCAGGAGAGGCCGAAAGGAGGATTCAATCAAAGATATCATTCTACAAGCCACGAGTGGTAACAAATAACTGCTCCGTAATTACACCCGGAACAGACGGATATGTTTGTCTTAAGAGAAAACGATTAAAAAACACAAAATATTTTCATGAACTGCATAAATATCAAAGTCGATACCCCGTTCGCCTAATACGCTGCCATCGGGACTATAAAATTCAACTTGGGACTGTGGAGAACTCCTAGGAACCTTGAAGACTTCCTTGATCAAGTGTAATTCATTGTATCCCCTTGCTGAACTATATCCTGTCACGTCTCGATGATGATGAGGAATGATAGTGATTTTAAGCAGCTCCAGAACCCCGGCATTGGGTAACAAGTAGTTGAGTAAGGGCAATAACATATCCTCAAGCCCAACAACAAAGCGGTGTGCTAATATCTCGATTCTCTTCACATGAGTTACTAGACATTGAGGCGCGGAATCAGGTAATAACCAATTATGCTTTGTTGGCTGTAAATATTCTGATAAGTCCAAGGTAAGTACCTCTAAGATAGGGCATTGTTGGAGTAAAGCCAAGCCTTCCAGGTCCTCCAATTCGTTTAAATCACGACGCACCCTAAAGCGTAAATGAGTCAGGCTCCTGAAGGTTATCGAAGCTATGAAAGGTGTCGGATTCTGGTCAGCAGTAGTCAATGATCTTACACCGGAAATAACGGTAAATAAGAGTCGATTTGTGAGGTTCTCTTCGGGAAATAATTTCCTAATAGCGTTGTCTTTATTTCCTAATTAGACTAGATCTTTTATTTAGGGTGGAATAAATGTATATAAAGGCGACCCTTGTATTAGTCTAGGTTAATTAAGGAGGTGGAGATAGTATTTGTGAGCACAATCTTATAAGAGTCGATTTGTGAGGTTCTCTTCGGGAGGAAGCTTCAGTTTGTTCCGGGCTCAAGTTGATTGGCGTTCGTCTGAATTTGGAGATCGAAGGAGTCTGTTTGGATCTTACTGACCTCAAGATTGTTTGTCCTTCATCTCGTTTGGGGTAGTCTCTTTTGTTCCTTTGAGATTACTATTTTGTTGGTAGAATAGGGTATACTTTTGGCTCATATTGAGCGCGTGTATACCGGTCTACTTTTGTACTATTATCTCCACAATAGTAAATTTGCTCTCCTTTAGGGTGGACGTAGCCAGTTATTTTACTGGTGAACCACGTATATCTGTGTGTCACTTTATTTATTATTCGCTATATTTTGTTCTTATCACCATAATCAACTAACTATTGGGTAACAGGACGCCTCTGTTACAACATTAAGCAAGGAGTCTTTCGGCGGAGTAGCCCAAAGCAAAAGTCTTGGAAGCGGAGTAGCTTTTAAGCATTAGCAACCGGAGTAGGTTGGGGAATTGTTTTATTATTCGGGGTGGTCTTAGTTTGTATGAGTTTACTTCTGAGACGTTTAATAAAATAGCGCTGGACGTAGGTCGCGGAGTAGTGACCGAACCAGTTTTAAAAACATCGTTAGTCGTGTCTATTTCGTTTTATTTCCGCTGCACACTCTACTCACGTTTTTATTTACAGAATCAACTGTTGAGTTCTGCTGGCTAAATCGTTGTTGAATACTTCTAACTCTCTAGTTCTAAGTATTTCTCCTTTCTTCTAAGCATTGTTAAAGTGTTTAAGAGTTTTAAAAGAAGCTTTCATTAAGCTTAAATTTTTAAATAGACACCTAATTCACCCCCTCCCCCTCTTAGGTGCCCTTGTCCGTGACTCTTCATATTTTAAGAATGAACTTGATGAGTAATTTGATCATTCACACTCAATTTGTTCCACTTGTCATTTAGCTATTGGCCTTCTCCTCTTTCCTTGGTCTTTGTGTCAAAACCAAAGGACAACAAATGACCGGGACGGAGTACTATTTTGCAACATATCAGTTATTATCGACTAGGGTCGCTTTATAGTCATCTCAAGAGATTACCAGCGTAGATAGCAGTAAATAGTTAATGAATACGAAGTCGGACAAATTGAGTTCCTTCAAGTTAACTATTGAAATGCTGGAACTGTGACCAGCAATCGACTAAATAAGCAAACTTGGCCTCAAGATTATGCGCTCTACCGGCTTCAGACAGTGACCAGCGATCCTATACAATTCTGTTAAGATTGTTCTGCTGATTCAGCATCAGAAAAACAATAAGAAATTCAGCATCAGAAAAATACATTACGCGGATTCACCAATTTCTCCTTGTCGAGCAACTGTTCCATTCCCTGCAAGGTTGCAAGAATAATGTCCACTCAAAGACGTGGTAAACCGCATCTTAATTGTTTCGAGCAGTACTATTCACAACCTCAAATAGGCCTACATGGTTTCGAGATCTGATCTTAGAGATACTTGTTTATGCAACTTTCTGGTTTTCCTCTTGTTTAAAGCTTATTTAAGTCGAAAAGCCAAGAGACGATTAATAAGCAGCACTTTCAAGTTTCAATGACATCAATGCATCACAACAAGTGAACTACTGAACTAGACAACAAATCTAAAACAAAATTAGGACAACAAATCTCACAAATGGTATTCTGATTAGCGGACGCATGTTCAAAAACCTTGGTAAAGAAATGGTAGACACGCGAGACTCAAAATATCGTGCTACAGACCGTGGAGGTTCGAGTCCTCTTCAAGGCATAAACTCGAGAATGCTGATTGAATTCCAAGATCTCGAATTGGTATATCAGTAGACCCGCTGACGCACTTGTGTAAACTTGGTCCATAAAAGTTCTTGCTTCTTTTAACCCTTCTTTTTACCCGTCGCCAACTCAAATCTACAACATAGTAACGGATAAGTAGAACGGACGGATGTATGGGCACGAATACCAATGTAATGATACAGAAAATAGAGAAACATAAATATTCTCTCCGTCTCATTCATTTGTTTATCTTTGTTATTCTTTGTAAACAAATGAATAGGACAGAGTCTTAATCCCAAAATGATTTGGGGTCGGCTGACATGAATCATCCTTTAGGACCATCCATGAGTGAACGCACACCTCAAAATGCGAAAAAAAATAGAAAAACAAAAGAGTGAAAAACAAAAGTAGAATGAAACATAATAAAAAAAGTCAGGTAAACTTAGAGGTTTGAGGCTACTAATTAAAGTAACAAGGATGTCATGGAAGGAGCAAAATCGATACCTTCTTCAGCTAATACGCTGCGATCGGGACTATAGAATTCAACTTTTGACTGTGGAGAACACCTAGGGACCTTGAACACTTCCTTGATCAATTGTACTTCATTGTAGTTTGCTGAACTATATCCTGTCACGTCTCGACGAGGAGGAATGATAGTGATTTTAAGCAGCTCCAGAACCTTGGCATTGGCTAACAAGTACTTAAGTAGGGGCAATAACATATCCTCAAGCCCAACAATAAAGCGATGTGCTAATATCTCGATTCTCTTGACATGAGTTACTAGACATTGAGGTGCGGAATCAGGTATTAACCAATTATGCTTTGCTGGTTGTAAATATTCGGATAAGTCCAAGGTAAGGACCTCTAAGATAGGGCATTGTTGAAGAAAACCCAAGCCTTTCAAGTCCTCCGTCTCGTTTAAATCACGACGCACCAAAAACCGTAAATGAGTAAGGCACCTGAAGGTTATTGTCGAAGCTATGAAAGGTGTCGGGTTCTGATCAGCAGTAGTCAATGATGTTACACCGGAAATAACGGAAAATAAATTCGAAGGGAGGAAGATATCTCTACCGTGGTGATCAGTCCATGGAGAAATTGAACAAGTAAGCAACGCGGTTGGGGAATCCACAAACGATATTTTGTAAGACAACGTTGTGCGGTAGCTGGACTTGTTGACATGTAAGTACAGGTACTCCAATTTAGGTGCATCGATTACTATATGGATTGGATGAGACAACTCCATCACCAATTGTTTCAGATTCCGACTTGACAAGTTAACAATAATAGGATTATCATTCAGAGTTGGCGGTAAATAAATTGAACAGGACAAAATTTCAAGCAACGGGGAAGAAGATACAAGCTTTTCCAAAATCCAAGGATGGTGACAATATAAATTGACAAAAAGTTTTTTCAAATTAGGGAGATGAAACGATGAATTACGATACTTAATATCAAGGTCATAATCGAGCATAAACCATAATGGAGCAAGTTCAAGGACTTCCAAAGACGGTGTTTGAAAAATCCAAAGCGGAGGAACCGGAAAAGACATACCCGGCCCTGGTTTGAGTAATATTCTCAGTTTACGAAGATGGTTTTTATGACGAGATGCCCAATCATACCATGAAACTATATTATCAATGTTGTATTTCTCTTCTTCTTTATTATCCTGATCATGATTTTCAAATCCGTCATAACGGAGGTGGAAACGCAAAATTCGAATGAACGGAGATGTTAGTTTCGGGAGGACATTCTGTACGAGAGACGGTAGGTTACCAAGACTATTAGGGTGAGTGTAAGTAGGGTACGAGGTGATATCGATGTTGATGTCAGTGAGATGGGTCCATAGCCATCGCCATCGTCGTGATAACACGGCTGTAGCCATGGCGGTTTTTAAAGGAAGTAGAGATAGTATCTCCATTAATAGGTGGTCTGGTAATCCGTTCAATCTCTCGTTGCGTTTCATCCTCTTCTGTAGAATCGGGTTTTCTTGAATTAGTATATTTGAATGGAGGGTATATATATAAATATCGGTATTCCTCCTAGTTAGGTTATAGTTTATATTAATTTTATTTTATTTAAAAGTTTATAGTATTATAATTTGATGAAAAATTTATATATAATGAAATAATAAAATTTTAATTAAGAAAATCTAATTTATTTCCTTATTTAAGTGGTTGCACTTAGGAAAACTTGTTATGTTTCCTATTCTCTTAGTATAGAGGAGATTATTATTATCTACTTTAATACTCCGTATGATACTTCTTTGACATCGATATGGATATTGACTATGTTGAGTTATTTACTCTACTACACGTCTTTCCTAAATTATCTTCGCCTTACATCCGTTTCTTGGGCTTTGAATCTCCGTCTTAGGCAGCACTATTCACAACCTCAAATAGGCCTGCTTGGTTTTGAAATCTGGTCTTAAAGCATACGAGTACTTGTTTATGCAACTTTCTGGTTTTCGTCTTGCTTAAAGCTTATTTAAGTGGAAAAGCCAAGAGACGATTAATAAGCAGCATTTTCAATGACATCAATGTATCACAAGAAGCAAACTACTGAACTAGACAACAAATCTAAAACAAAATTAAGATAAATTATTACTCTTAATTAATACCTTAAAAAATACATACGTTTTACAAATTAATTAGTACCTAATAATATAAAAGCAAATCCGTCAACAAGTGAACTACTGAACCTCGAACAATCTCTCGATCAAGGCTACTTGATCATAGTTCATACGGCCCTACACCATACAGGTCCTTGTATTTTTTTATGAGATGCATTAGAGCTCTCGCAGTTGGAATTCTAATTAGCGGATGCATGTTCAAAAATGTTCTGTATACCCTCCAACGCACTTGTGTAAACTTGGTCCATAAAAGCTCTTGCTTCTTTTGACCCTTCACTTTGCAATATCAGGTTTTCAAAATTGCACAGAATTTCCTTTCGCCAACCCAAACCTACAACATGAATCAGAAAATATAGTTACGATTTTGTAGTCAGTATAAGTGTACAACATAAATATTCTCTAATAGGAATATTTATAATAGTTGGGCCTCAACCATCACCTTAAGGTTTTGGTTGAGTTGGTACATCTATCATGGTATCAGAGCCAGTGTGACCGAAGGTCACGGGTTCAAATCCTGGCAACCTCAAAACTCCTCAAAAACTCGAAGTGGAAACCCAGCACCCGGTACGGGGGAGCCGGTGCACAACTATCCACTCTTCAAGCCCGATGGGCATTTGAGTGAGGGAGCGTAATAGGAATATTTATAATAGTTGGGCCTCAACCATCACCTTAAGGTTTTGGTGCAAACAGAAGTTCAATGCACAAACATATTAGATGACATGAGCCTCCATTACCTTTATTTTCTTCATTTGTAACATCATCTTTTCCGACTAAGAGTGAATCATCTCTAATACTGTCCAGCAACCTCGTCAATACTACAAAAAAAATTGTTCCGGGTGTAAATCCAGAGCAGTTATTTGTTACCACCCGTGCTTGTAGAATGACGTCTTTAGCTGAATCCTCCTTGCGGTCTCCTGAAACGATGAACAAACTGAGGGCTCGGCTTTGGACCGAGCGAACTCACTCCGACGCTCAAGTCAGTAAACTTAGAGAGATAAGTTGTTACTTGGCGAAGTATATATTGTAGAGAGATAAGGAAGATTTTACCAGATGAATAGTGATTATTAGGTTAAATTGTGGATCCTTTCCTCAATGAGAGTTGACGAGTATTTATAGACTTTCACCTTTTGTCACGTAGTGGCCAAGTGGCCAAGTGGCTAGCAGGTGGAAAGACTGATCTACCCTCGGCCGAGGGACCCATGGTAGGCCGGCGGGCCCTGTTGACTCCATGCCGAGGGGTCTTGGATATGAGTTCGCGGATGTGTGCCCCGGCTGGCTAGTTGCCCCGGCCGGGACCCAAGAGACAGGCCGACAGAGTGCGTCGGTAAAGGTCATCTAAGTCGTTGACTTGTTTGTGGATATCTTTGACCTTGCTCAATATGTTGACTTGGTCAGCGGTGCAGAATATGCCCCATCAATTTGCCCCCAGCGTAGTCTATGCCGTGGTATGGGCTCCGATGTATGTTGAGCGTATATTCTGCGCAAGTAATTTGCAAAAATTTTCTGCATCGGCTTCTTCTACTGCATCGGCTTCTTCTACCTCGGCCTGGTTCTGATTAGGCCGTACCATATCCCCCCTCCACATGGATGTGTAAAGGGCATCCGATGTGGAAAAGAAAGTGACGTCGGCCGAGACCAGGGTTGAGAGTGCCGGTTGTTTTTGATTGCCCCCGGCCGGTGCTATCTGACTTGGTTGATCATGCAGCCGGCGGAGAACATATGCTTAGGAATTCGTTGAGGAGGATGAATAGGCAAGGAGATATGAATGGGCGTGTTGAAGACGCTTGGTCACTGTTGCATTGATTGACGTTCAACTGTTGCAACGATTGACATTCCGTGGTTGCATGTCCGACACGTGTCTGTTCGCTGATTGGCTGATGCTTCATGGGCTGTGCCCTGATTGGTCCTTCTTCATGGGCTTTCCCTTATAAATAGGGCAGTTAGCCCCTGAAATTGGGCGCCAATTTCATTCTCTCTAAAATTTTCTTCTCTCTAAACTTTCAAAGGCTTCTTTCTCTTCTAATCTTCAGAGTCGCTACTTCGGCTAGTACTTTTCTTCAAGGTAACCAAACGAATTTTTCTCAACCTTTTAACTTGTTTTTGTTGTAAACATGTCTTCTACTGATGCCGGGACGAGTAAACCGGCGCCGGGGGGTTCCCCGTTGCGTCTTGATGAAGAGGGGGTACTAGACGCCATCCCGTTAAGGTCCGGGGGTCCTAGGTCTCCTTCTCCCGAAGTTAATCCACAAATTTTGGAGGAATGGGAGGACGAGGATGATGATGCTGATGACGATGGTGATGAGAGGATTCCTTCTGATGGGGAGAGGCCGCATCTCCCGGATCACGGCGAGGCCTGTTCGACTAGCATTGACCGTGCCTGGTTTGACAAATTTGCCCGTTGTTCCGGTGACACTCTTTTCGAGGGTCATTTCTCCTTTGGTGATGGGTACAAAATTGTTATCCCTGAGGAGGGTCAGGCGGTCTGTTGCCCTCCCCCGGGCCATATCGGCGTATATATCAGGGACCTGGAGTATGGGCTCCGGTTTCCTTTGAGTGAATACGTCATGGCCATCATCAAAGCTATGAACGTCGTTGTGGCCCAACTGCATCCGTTGGCCATTAGGACGATAGTCGGCTTTGTGTGGCTCTGTCTCTTTAGGGGGGAGACCCCAACAATTAACTTATTCCGCCGACTTCATCATCTTCGGCCGTCAATCTCCGGTAAAGTGGGGTGGTACAGCGTGCAGACGGAGCCGGGCTACGTCTCCGTGTCCAAACTTACTTCTTGCAAGGACTGGCAACGGCGATGGGTGTATGTCCAAGTGCCGGAGGACTACCCATTGCCTCGGTCTTTCCAGAGCCCTGTTTACTTGCGGTGTGAGAACCGAGGAGAATATGAGAAATGTATCTCCCGGGGTAAGGTTAAGATGGACGCTTCGATGGTCCCTCTTACTGCGGATGAGAAGCGGGCGATGCAGCTGTTTGATGCTGAGAAGGGTTGGCTGCCCCCGACTCAGATTATTCTTCAGGATGAGCTGCTTTGCCGCGTCGGCCTCATACCGGCCCTCAACCAGGGTGAGTGGGGTCGGTGTGGGGCCTATCTTTGCCTGTTATGCTCCTGTTTTTTAGCTTTGTTTTACTTCTTTTATGTAACTCTTGTTTGATTTCTTGCAGACCGGTTTGGCCAGGATCTGTCTGAGAGAACCTTGAAGAGGTTAGGGCTTGACAAGGACGGGAAGGTCGTTCAGCGGCATCCTACGGCTGACGCGCGTGATCGTAGACTGACTCCCAACGAACTCATGGACAAGCAGCTGAAGGGACTGGATCCGGCGGCGGCCCAAGCACGGGTTCTCGGAGGCGTGCCGAAGAGAACAAAGAAGGCAGCGTCCAGGTCGGCGACGGCGTCTGTGCCAACTCCCTCTTTGGCCCCAGCGGTTCAGAAGGAGCATGTGGAGGTCGTCGATATCTCTGGGGAGGTGGTGACCGTTGCGAGGGGCCCTCCTCCTCCAAAGAAGAGAAAAGAGCCACCGTCTGCTTCCACCATTGCCGAGGAGAAGAATGACTCAGCAGGCCCTCCATTCAAGAGGGTCCAGACTGGTACGGATCTAACTTGCGGTTCGGACTTAGCCGGTTCGTTGGACATTCCCGATGACAGACTTTCTGATGTGTCAATGCATGTTGACGTGGATGCTCTGTGTAAATTTTTTGTAGATCCGCCGTCGGCCGTCGCCATTCTTACTGAACGGCAATTAGGGAAACAGCCTGAGAAGACGGGTGATAGAAATGTCACCGTTGACTCCTCAGTTCGGAAGATTCCTCCCACCGAGCTTGTGGCAGAGGGTGCGAGAATATATAAGAGGCTGGCGAAGTGGACTCAACTAGCCGGCTCCCACATCATGGAGCAAGAGAAGGCCATGGCCCAAACTGGGCCATTGATCGAACGGCTTAAGCTTGATCTCTCCGCTGCAAAGGGGGAAGCCGGGAAGGCTAAGCTGGACCTCCTTGCTTCCCGAAATCGTGAGGAGGAAGCTGAGAAGCGGTTTTTGGCCGAGAGGGCCAAAGTTGAGGCTGCTGATGCCGCCACCGCCAAGCTGATGGAGGAGCGGGACAGGTATAAGGGCGCTCATGACGCCGTGGTTGCCAAAAGGGAAGAGTGGAAGGATCTGTTCCATGCCCAGTCGGAGGCGCTCAGGGACACAAGGGCTATCCTTGTTCAAAAGGAGAAGGATATTGAAATGCTTCAAAATGATCTTCTCCCTAAAATGTGCGCCCAATTCCGGGACCAGGCCGAGGAGGCGACCAGGGAGGCAATCAAGAAGCTCTTCCCCGAAGGCTCCTTCCCGTGGGATAAATTTGACCAGCTTCTGGATGAGATGGCCGATGCTGCGGAAAAAGCGGCTGCGGAGAAGGCGGAGGCGGCGAAGGCGGCTCAGATAGCTGAGGCCAAGGCGGCCTATGATGCAAAGGTGAATGAGGCTCATGGGGAGGCTGAGAGGCTAAAGGCACTTGAAAATGTCGAGCCTTCTCCTGAGCCGGCCACCGAAGATGATGCTGCTACCGATGGAGGGCAGCAACAGGCATAGGGAGACGTGCGGTCGTCACCTGACTCACCCGGCATCTCGGATAGCTTTAGCTGTTCGGGGGCCAACTATTGAGCCTTTCCTCCCTGCCATCTTTTGGCGCTTCAAATGATATGTTTGTAATCTTTTGCTTTTCTTTTCTTTGTTTTGTTGTAAAACTCTTGGTAGGTTGTGTTTAGGCTTATCCCTATGGGGACGGTCGTCGTCTGTATTCTCTTTGTAATCATTTTCAATAAAGTTCGTCTTATTGGCCCTCGGCTTGGCCGGGGCTTTGATCACAATCCTTCACTTGCCTTCTTGCGTTATTAATCATTTTCAACTGTGTTTAACGTCTTTTTAAACATGTCGGCATGTTGGTCGCTTCCTCTTTCACTCTCGGTTTTGGCTGAGGCGTCCGATTTGCGCTTCCCAGCCGCCGTTGTGGACATGTTAGCGTATCGACCGTTGTGTCCCCGTCGCTCCCGGCTTTGGCCGGGGTAATCGGGGTTACGGCGCGACAGCGTTTGTATCTGTAGACATATTGATCGCTTCCTCTGCCAGGCCTTTAGTTGACCGAGGCGGCTAGAATTGCGTCTCAACTGTACTGAGTATACGTTTCTTCTAGCGTATCGGTCGTTGTGTCCCCGTCGCTCTCGGCTTTGGCCGAGGTAATCGGGGTTACGGCTCGATAGCGTTTCTTCTAGCGTATCGGTCGTTGTGTCCCCGTCGCTCTCGGCTTTAGCCGAGGTAATCGGGGTTACGGCTCGATAGCGTTTCTTCTAGGGTATCGGTCGTTGTGTCCCCGTCGCTCTCGGCTTTAGCCGAGGTAATCGGGGTTACGGCTCGATAGCGTTTCTTCTAGCGTATCGGTCGTTGTGTCCCCGTCGCTCTCGGCTTTAGCCGAGGTAATCGGGGTTACGGCTCGATAGCGTTTCTTCTCTTTGGGCGACGGCCCGGTGGCAACTATGGAGGGGACAAGCACTTTGGTGGAAAACTCGGGTGATTCTTCATTTGTTATGATCATGCGTTGAGGTGTCCACAATGGGTTTGGACGCCTCCGCCGCTATACAAAGTACTTTTTTAGGTTGTCGGTGTTCCAATGGCTCATCAAAGGTACACCCTCCATGTCTGTCAGCCGGTATGTACCCGGCCTCATCTCTTCAACCACTTTGTAGGGACCTTCCCAGTTAGCCGTCAATTTACCATGAATATTTCCTTTGTTGGTGGCGGCCGACTTTCTTAGGACCAGATCTCCTACTTTTAAGTCCCTTTTGTGGACTCTTCTTTATAGGCTCTTCTCATCCGGTTTTGGTATACTTTGCTAAGTTGAGGCGTGCTTATCTCGGCTTTCTTCGACCAGTCTAGGGAGGCTTTCGTGCCTTCCTCATTTTCAACTGGGTTAAAGGTAGCCGTTCTGAACGTTGGCACCGTTGCTTCAATTGGCAGTACCACTTCGGACCCGTAGACTAAGTGGAATGGACTGTATCCCGTTGCTTCTTTCTCCGTGGTTCGCAGGGACCACAGGACGCCGGGTAGTTCGTCGGCCCATCTTCCCTTAAGGTCTTCAACTGTCTTCTTAAAACCGTTGAGGATTGTTTTATTGGCTGCCTCCGCCTGCCCGTTGCTCTGTGGGTGGCAGACGGAGGAGTATGCAAACTTGATGCTCACTCTTCTAACCGCCATTATCGTGTCACTCCGAACTCTCGGCCGTGGTCGAATACCATGACTTGGGGCAACCCAAAACGAGTTATAACATTTTCCCATTACCTTTCGACGGCCGCCTGTTGTGTTCTTCGGCATGGGTATCACATACGACTTCAACCCATTCGGTGAAGTAATCAACGGCGACGATCAGGAACTTCCTTCCTCCGGAGGCCGTTGGAAACGGCCCTAGCATATCCATCCCCCACTGTGCGAAAGGAATGGGACTAAGCACCGGTTGTAGGTCCCGGGAAGGAGCATGTATCACCGGAGCATGTATCCGATGGCTTTTGCACTTCTTGGTCTTTGTTCGAATCTTTAAGCATGGTTGGCCGTAAGTAGCCGGCTCGGAGAGCTTTGTGGGCTAGTGTTCTTGCCCCCATGTGATGGCCGCAGATGCCTTCGTGAATCTCTGTTAGAATTAGCTCCGCGTCGGCTGGGCCGACACATTTCAAAAGTGGTCTTATTACGGATCTTCTGTATAATTCTCCTTCAAACACCAAGTACCTTGCTGCGATCCTTTTTATCTTGGCCGAGAGATTGCGGTCCTCCGACAACTCATTTGTAAGTTTGTATTTCATTATCGGAGTCATCCACGTCGTCTCGGTTTCCACGCGCCCACCATGCCGACGGTCTCGGTGATGCTCTTCTTCGCGTTCTCGATATCTACCAAAGATTCGGTGACATTCTTGATGGTTGAACTGGCAAGTTTTGAGAGAGCGTCGGCTCGGTTGTTCTCGGACCTCAGAACGCATTGTATCTGAAAAGATTTTAACTTAGAAGTGTCAGCTTTTACCCTTTCCAGGTATCTTACCATCCCGTCGTCTCGAGTCTCGTACTCTCCTCTGATTTGATTAACCACCAACAGTGAATCCGTCTTTAACGCAATGTGTTCTCGCTCCCGCACTCTAGCCCTCGACTCCCTTATTACCGCCTCGTATTCGGATTCGTTGTTTGAGGCCGGGAAGGTAAATTTCAAGGCATACTCAAACTCGTCTCCGTTTGGACTGATGATTAAGACGCCGGCTCCCGAGCTGTTCGTCGTGGAGGATCCGTCGGTGAATACTTCCCATACTCCGGGGTTTTGCTTCTCTTGATACGTGCACTCGGCCAGAAGTCCGCAAGTGCCTCGCCCCTTTATCGAGGGCCTCGGCTTGTATTGATGCCGGCGGGATAGTTCTACGCCCATTTGATGAGCCTGCCGGATTGTTCAAATTTTTCCAATGCTTTCTCCGCGGTTGGTCGGTTAAGACCGTCACGGATGTGCGTCGAAGTAAGGTTTCGATTTCCTTGCGGCGACGACGACGACGGCAAAGGCGCTTTTTCAATCGGCGGATAATTTCTCTCGGCGGGCAACAACGTATGGCTGACAAAGTAGATTGGGTGTTGCTGTTTGTCTTCTTCTCTGACGATCACGGCACTGACCGTGGCCGAGGTGACTGTTATGTATAGATACAGCGTCTCCCCCAGCAGCGGCCTGGACAGGGTTGGGAGAGTTTGAAGGTGAGCTTTCAGTTGCTTGAAAGCTGTGCTCTGTTCCTCCCCCCAGCTGAAGTCTTTATTCCCCTTTAACACTTTGAAGAATGGGGTGCTCTTGTCGGCTGACCGAGAGATGAAACGGGCTAGAGCCGCCATCCTCCCGGTCAACATCATAACCTCTTTTCGATTCCTTGGTTCCGGCAGATCCAGGATTGCTCGGACTTTGTAAAAAGCAAGTCCTAGTCCGGCTCCTCTCCTCGTAGCGGGAGAGACTCCTTCTCTGACTCCGGTGAGTCGGGCTTCTTCTCCGGCTCTGCTGAGTCGGACTCCACTGGCTCTGTTGGGGTAGGCCTCGTTCGTGCCGTGGCGACGCTGTCCTCCCCCGAGTGCGGGAGGGACTTTAGGTCTACCACGACCACTTTGGGCTCCCCCGGTGTCTTGACTGGGTCAGCTTCTCCTAGTGCTCCGTTCAAATTTCTCGGAGTCACATTTTGGGCCCTGGTCTCCTGGACGGTTTCCGCCGCTCTTGTCGGCGTGACAGTGTGAGCCGACGTACTACCACCATTAGGTCCAGGAGCACCTTCACTTTGTCGCATCAACCACATGCCCCATGATGGTGACCTGGTCGGCAGGCAGCGGTGTGTCTGGTATTATTGGCATCCCGTACTCCGGTTGAATTACTTGGCCGGCGGAGGGTTGCACAACTCCAGATTTGTGGATGGTATCATCTTGGTAGAATTCGGTTTCGTCAGTTACGAATACCTCTTGTTAATTCGACATCTTTTTAGCTTTTTGGGTGGGTTTTTGTTTTGAGTTTCTTTTTTGTTTGGGAATGAATGTGACTAGCTTCTAGTATCTCTCCCCACAGACGGCGCCAATTGTTCCGGGTGTAAATCCAGAGCAGTTATTTGTTACCACCCGTGCTTGTAGAATGACGTCTTTAGCTGAATCCTCCTTGCGGTCTCCTGAAACGATGAACAAACTGAGGGCTCGGCTTTGGACCGAGCGAACTCACTCCGACGCTCAAGTCAGTAAACTTAGAGAGATAAGTTGTTACTTGGCGAAGTATATATTGTAGAGAGATAAGGAAGATTTTACCAGATGAATAGTGATTATTAGGTTAAATTGTGGATCCTTTCCTCTATGAGAGTTGAGGAGTATTTATAGACTTTCACCTTTTGTCACGTAGTGGCCAAGTGGCTAGCAGGTGGAAAGACTGATCTACCCTCGGCCGAGGGACCCATGGTAGGCCGGCGGGCCCTGTTGACTCCATGCCGAGGGGTCTTGGATATGAGTTCGCGGATGTGTGCCCCGGCTGGCTAGTTGCCCCGGCCGGGACCCAAGAGACAGGCCGACAGAGTGCGTCGGTAAGGCTGTCTAAGTCGTTGACTTGTTTGTGGATATCTTTGACCTTGCTCAATATGTTGACTTGCGGTGCAGAATATGCGCCATCAAAAATAAAAACAAAACAAACAATTTTAAGCTAAAGACGGATATGTTGGTCTTAAGAGAAAACGATTGAAAACCATAAATATATATTTTCATGAAATGCTTAAATAATGAGCAAAGTCGATACCTTCTTCGCCTAATAGCTTATTAGGTGAAGAACTCGTAGGGACCGTGAACAAGTGTATTTCATTGTAACTCGCTGAACTAGATCTTGTCACGTCTCGATGAGAAGGAATGATAGTGATTTTAAGCAGCTCCAGAACCTCAGCATTGCCTAACAAGTAGTTGAGTAAGGGCAATAACATATCATCAAGCCCAACAACAAACGCGTGTGCTAATATCTCGATTCTCTTGACACGAGTTACTAGACATTGAGGTGCGGAATCAGGTAATAAACTAATAACGACCAATTTTGCTTTGTTGGTTGTAAATATTCGGATAAGTCAAAGGTAAGTACCTCTAAGATAGGGCATTGTTGGAGTAAAGCTAAGCCTTCGTATAAATCACAACACACCCTAAACCGTAAATGAGTCAGGCACCTGAAGGTTATCGAAGCTATGGAAGGTGACGGGTTTTCATAAGCAGTAATGAGTGATCTGACACCGGAAATAACACTGAAAATGTTGGAAGGCAGGAAGATATCTCTACCCTGGTCATCAGTCCATGGAGAAATTGAACAAGTATGCAACGCGGTTGGGGAATCCACAAACGATATTTTGTAAGACAACGTTTTGTTGTTGTTGTTGTTGTTGTTGTAGTTGTAAGCATGAAAGCTGAGGTACTCCAATTTAGGTGCATCGATTACAACATGGATAGGCTGACAACATTCCATCTCCAATCGCTTCAAATTCCATTAGGGTCGAGTACTACTCTCAATTTTCGAAGATGGTCTTTATGACGAGATGCCCAATCATGCCATGAAACTAAACTGACAGAGTTGTATTCCTCTTCACTATCATACATATAATCATAATACTCAAACCCGTCATAACCGAGGTGGAAACTCAAACTACGAATTAACGGAGATGTTAGTTTCGGGAGGACATTTTGTACTAGAGATCGTAAGTTACCAAGACTATTAGGGTGAGTGTAAGTAGGGTACGATGTGATATCGATGTTGATGTCAGTGAGATGGGTCCATAGCCATTGCCATCGTCGTGATAACACGGCTGTAGCCATGGCGGTTTTCAAAGGTAGTTTAGACAGTATCTCCATTAATAGGTGGTCTGGTAATCCATTCAATCTCTCGTTGCGTTCCATCCTGTTCTGTCGAATCGGGTTTTCTTGAAATAGAATATTTGAATGGAGGGTATATATATATAAATATCGGTATTCCTCCTAGTTAGGTTATAGTTTATACTAATTTTATTTTATTGTATTTTATTTAAAAGTTTATAGTATTATAATTTGATGGAAAAAATATATTTAACAAAAGTTTAATTAAGAAATTCTAATTTATTAATAAGTGGTTGAACTTAGGAAAACTTATTATGTTTCATATTCTCTTGGTGTAAAGGAGATTATTATTTACCTACTTTAATAACTAGTTTAAACCCCGTGCAATAAATGCACGGTATATATAATTTTTTATTTTTAATAAATTACTTATAAAATAGTGTTAAGTTATTAGTTGTTCATTTTTCTCGTGATCGCATTTTACTTTGAGAAAAGTAAAACTGAAACTGAAAATTAATCAAGAAAATTGGGTAAGGTGTTGAAATGTATTTAAAAAAAATATTTTTATGCCGCAAAAATAATGTTCCAATTTATAAAGACTCTCATTTTTTTGACACAAAAGTAATAAATGCGATTTATAGTTTTGTTTTATACATAATATGGGTCAAGTTATTCTTGAATATCATTAATAAAAGATTTAGCAACTTATAGTTTTATATAAATTATATATATATATTTTAATAAAACATTATAGTTTCAAGTTTGATGAAAATAATATAATTTGATGAAAAGATTAATTTAATGAAAAAAATAATAATTTGATAAAATAAATTAGTTTCCTTATTCAGTAGATTCACTTAAATTGTCAATTAGATTCCTTATTTAAGAATATTCTTTTTTAAAGGGAAATTGTGAGTTCACCTACTCATTTAATAGATAGGGATTGTTGGAAATGATGGCTGTAAAAGCCAACTTGGTTTTGTCCAAGTTTTGCATTCTATCCCACATTGGTAGATTTCCCCCTTCCCCTTTGGTTTATATTAACTTTAGTCTTTCTCTAGTTAATTGTGTGGACCAAAGAGGCTTTTGGTGGGATTGTTGTTGTCCACATTCAGTGTAACTGGTTGTGTTTCTTTAAGTTAATCTCAATATGTTGAAAAAGTTTAACTGTTTTGATGAAGTGCCTGCTATAACACCTTACAACAGCCTGTGATGTTTCTTATGAACTGTACTCGACCAGATATTGCCAGAGGCGGTTTTAGAATTTGATGGCGGTTAAAGGATAGAACCCATGACGTCTAACTAAGAAGTAGTCTTAATAATCATTAGATTCACTTAATTAATGTGCTCCTTTATTTAAGAATATTGTAATTATTTTTCAGGAAAGGGGGTGCAGATGAACCCCCAGCACCCCCGCCAGAAACGCCTCTGGATATTCCATATGACATTTTTACCGTACTTGAATTTTTGGAATATTGATATGACATTTTTACCGTATTTTTTTATAATTATGTATAATTATATTTTATTGAAATATTAAAGATCAAATTTAAAATTATATTTAATACATACTACAAGGTTAAATTTGGTGTAAAAACAACTCGACCATTTCTTATATAAAAATTAGTAAAGCATGAACAAGTGTTTTTAGTAAAAATAAACTAATATAAATCAATTAAATTTTTTAATGACTTAATATAAATGTGATTTAAATTCTAATAATTTATAATTTTATATGTGAAATAATTGAGATTGATTTTCTGATAGAATAATTTTGTCACAAAACCTTACATAAGGAAAACAAAATTTGAATTCTTTTCCATACCTTTGGCATTGTGTAATCCAAACCTACTTTTAATTATATACTGGGAATTATGTTTAAATTAACTATATAGTGGGAATTAATTTGTGTTGTAGCCATACGTAAGGAAATCAACCAATAAATTGGTTTTATGTAGGTATAACGATTAATTTAGAGTAACATATGGTTTATTTTAAGCACCTCGTTTATCGTCACCATACGCGATACAAGTTTACAATTATCATTTTATTTCATCTTTAGTTGTTCACCTTTACTATCTTGGTGAACTGAATTCTAAATGAAATAAACAATATAAATGTGCAAAATAAAATTACATAATGGAGTTATTCAAAAGTAGTTAAATATTTTACGGTCTATTTCTTTTATAATGACAATAAGTTCAAACACTACAAAAATTCAGTATTAAATCATGGTATAGAGTATATTAAATGATAAAAAATATGCATGTCATATAGAAAAATTATATCTGACTGAATATATTTATGAGATAATAACTGTTCCGGGTGTAATTCCAGAGCAGTGATTAGTTACCACCCGTGGCTTGTAGAATAATGCCTTGAGCTGAATCCTTCTTGCTCCTATCGTCCCTCGCGGCCTTCCCTGCAACAATGAACGAACTGAGGGCTTGGCTGTGTGCCAAGCGTACTCACTCCGACGCTCAAGTCAGTAAACTTCAAGGATCAAGCTGTGTAACTTGGCTATGTATATATTGTAGAGAGATAAGGGAGATATTACCAGATGAATAGTGTATTTAGGTTATAATTGTGAGATCCTTTCCTCAATGAAGGTTGAGGAGTATTTATAGACTTTCACCTTTTGTCACGTAGTGGCCAAGTGGCCAAGTGGCTAGCAGGTGGAAAGACTGATCTACCCCTCGGCTAAGGGGCCTATGGCAGGCCGGCGGACAATGTTGACTCGCCGCCGAGGGGTCTTGGATATGAGTACGAGGATGTGTGTCCCGGCTGGCAGGTTGTCACGCCGAGACCCAGGTGGCAGGCCGATGGGATGCATCGGCTAGGCTATCTAAGTCGTTGACTTGCTGTGGATATCTTTGACCTTGCTCAGTGTGTTGACTTGGTCAGCGGTGCAGAATATGCCCCATCAATTTGCCCCCAGCGTAGTCTATGCCGTGGTATGGGCTCCGATGTATGTTGAGCATGTATTCTGCACAAGTATTTTTAGAAATTTTCTCGATCGGCTTCTTCTTGTGCATCGGCGTGGCTCTTGCTAGGCCGTGCCGTATACCATATCCTAGGCCGTGCCGTATACCATATCCCCCCTCCACATGGATGCGTAAAGGGCACTCGATGTGGAAAAGAATATGACGGCGGCCGTGACCAAGGTTGAGAGTGCCGGTTGATTTTGATTGCCCCCGGCCGGTGCTTCCTAGCTTGGTTGATCAGGTGGCCGGCGGAGACCAGATACCTAGGAATTCGTTGAGGAAGATGAATAGTTGAAGGGATGTGAACGGGCGTGTTGAAGACGCTTGGTCACTGTTGCATTGATTGACGTTTAACTGTTGCGACGATTGACATTCCGTGGTTGCATGCTCGACACGTGTTTGCTCGTTGATTGGCTGTTGCTTCATGGGTCGTGCTCACGATTGGCCCTTCGTTGTGGGCTTTTTCCCTATAAATAGGGCCGTTTTTCCGTGATTTTGGTCACTAATTTCATTTTCTCAAATTTTCTTCAAAATTTTCGTCTTGCTAAATCAAGGGCTTCTTTTTTCTTCCAATCTTTAGAGTTTTTGATCCGGCTAGCACTTTTTCCTTTGAAGGTAAACAAACGAATTTTTCTTTTCTTTGCTAGTAATTTGTTGTGAACATGTCTGCCACTGATGCCGGGGCTAGCACTTCCGCGCCGGGGGGTTCCCCGTCGCGTCTTGACGAGGAGGAGATTTTAGAGGCCATCCCGCTAAGGTTAGGGGGTACTAGGCCTCCTTCTCCCGTAGATGACCCGCCCCTCCGGGGAGCCGGAGGATGAGGATGATGTTGGTGTTGATCACGGTGATGGGGCTCCCGTCGATGGTGGGAGGATGACTGCTCTGAGTCATGGCGAGGCTCGCACGACCGGCCTCGACCGTGTTTGGACGAATAAATTCGCTAGTAGTTCCGGAGGGACCCCGTTCGAGATCATTTCTTCTTCGGTGAGGGATATAAGATTGTTATCCCGGAGGAGGGTCGAGTGGTCTGTTGCCCTCCCCCGGGCCATACCGGCGTGTACCTTAAGCATTTGGAGTACGGGCTCCGGTTTCCTTTAAACGAGCATGTTGTGGCCATCATCAAAGCTATGAACCTTGCCGTGGCCCAACTACATCCGTTGGCCATGAGGACGATAATCGGCTTTGTGTGGCTCTGCCTTTTTAAAGGGGAGGTCCCTACGGTCAACCTATTCCGCCGACTTGTAGTCTTCGGCCGTCGATCTCCGGAAGGTGGGGTGGTACGCGTCCGGACGGAGCCTGGATATGTCTCCGTAAACAAACTTACTTCCTGCAAAGATTGGCTGGGGCGATGGGTGTACGTCCAGGTGCCGGAGGACTACCCGTTGCCGAGGTCTTTCAAGGGCCCCGTTCATTTGCGGTGTGAGACCCGGGAAGAGTATGAGAAACACGTCTCCCGGGGTAGCAAGGTTAAGATGGACGCTTCTTTTGTCCCCCTTACGGCGGATGAGGAGCGGGCAATGCAGCTATTTGATGCTGAGGAGGGATGGCTGCCCCCGACTCAGATTATTCTTCAGGACGAGATGCTCTGCCGCGTCGGCCTCATACCGGCCCTCAGCCGTGGTGAGTAGGGTCGGTGTGAGGCCCACCTTTACTTGTTATGCTCCTGTTTGGAGCTTTATCACTTCTTTCATATAACTCTTGTTTGGTTCTTTGCGGATCGATTTGGTCGGGACCCGTCGAGAAAGGACTTGGAGAGGCTTGGGCTTGATAAGGACGGAAAGGTTCTCATCCGCCATCCTACGGCCGAAGCACGTGATCGCCGACTGTCTCCTAACGAAGTCATGGAAAGACAGGCAAAGGCATTGATCCGGAGACGGCTCAAGCACGGGTTCTTGGCAACGTCTTTGAGAAGATCAAAGAGGGCGGCGTCAAGCCGGCGGCCGCATCGCTGGCAACTCCTCTCCGACCCCGTGGTCGCGAAGGACCGTGTGGAGGTGATCAACATTTCTGAGGGAGAGGTGACCGTTGCTAAGGCCCCTTCTCCGAAGAAGAGGAAAGATCCACCGTCCCGCTTCCGCCGCGCGTGGAAGGGCACTCGCTTCTACCAGCCCTTCAGCTAAGAGGGTTCGAACTCGGTACGGATTTAACTTGTGGTTCGGATTTAGCCGCTCGTTGGGCGTTCCCGACGATAGGCTTTCGATGTGGCAATGCACGGTGACATGGATTCCCTCCGTGATTTTTTTCCGCCCATCGTCGGAGGCCGCCGTCCTCACCGAACGGCAGCGGGAAGCAAAACGAGAAGGCGATCGAGAAGGTGGGTGACCGAAATGTCATCGTGGACTCCTCACCCGGAAGGTTACCCCACCGAACTCGTGGCGGAGGGTGAGGAAATATATAGGAGGTTGGGGAGATGGAGCCGTCAAGCCGCCTCCCTCATCGTGGAGCAAGAAAAGGCGACGGCCGAATCTGGGCCGTTGATTACGAGGCTCAAGCTTGATCTCTCTGCCGCGAGGGGGGAAGCCGGGAAGGCTAAGTTGGATCTTTTTGCTGCAAGGGGGCGTGCAGAGGAAGCTGAGAAGCTGCTGAGGGCCGAAAGGGCCAAAGTTGAGGAGGCTGATGGCGCCACGGCCAAGATGATGGAGGAGCGAAATAGGTATAAAGGTGCCTACGACGCTGTGGTTGCCAAGAGGGACGAGTGGGAGGATCGGTTCCAGAAGCGGCGGAGGTGCTCGGGGACACGCAGCCTATCCTTGCTCGAAAGAGAAGGATATTGAGATGCTTCAGGATGAGGTCCTTCCTAAAATGTGCGTCCAGTTCCGGGACCGGGCCGAGGAGGCGACCAGGGAGGCGATAAGAAGACTCGTCCCCGAGGGCTCCTTTCCATGGGATAAATTTGATACTCTTTTGGATGAAATGGCTGAGGCTGAGGAGACCGCGGCTACGAGAAGGCCGAGGCGGCGAAGGGGGCTCGGGAGAGATAGGAGGCCAAGGCGGCTTATGATGCGAAAGTGAAGGAGGATGAGAGGCTGAAGTCGCTTGAAGGTGCTCAGCCTTCAACAAAGCCGGCCACCGATGATGCTGTGGCTACTGACGCAGGGAAGCATCGAGCATAGGGAGACGGGCGGTCGTCACCGGACTCACCCGGCATCTCGGATAGCTTTAGCTGTTCGGGGGCCAATTATTGAGCCTTCTCTCCCTGCCATCCTTTTGGCGCTTCAATTTCCAAGTCTGTACCTTTTGTTTTTCTGTTTCCTTGCTTTTTGTAAAGCTCTGGTAGGTAGAGTTTAGGCAATCCTTATGGGGACGGCCGTCGTTTGTACTCTTCTTGCAGTCATTTTAACAAGGTTTTATCTTTTTGGTCCTCGGCTTGGCCGGGACTCTGATTACGATCCTTTATTTGCCTTCTTGTGTCATTGACTGAGGCGATTTGAATGTATGTTTTAACCGTGTAGACATGTTGACCGCTAGATTGGCGTCTCAATTGCACTGTATACGTTTCTTTTTAGCGTATCGGCCGACGTGTTCCCCGTCGCTCTCGGTTTCGGCCGAGGTAATCGGGGTTGCGGCTTCGATAGCAATCGCAACTGTGTAGGCACATTGACCGCTAGATTGGCGCCTCAATTGCACTGAGTATACGTTTCTTTTTAGCGTATCGGCCGACGTGTTCCCCGTCGCTCTCGGTTTCGGCCGAGGTAATCGGGGTTGCGGCTTCGATAGCAATCGCAACTGTGTAGGCACATTGACCGCTAGATTGGCGTCTCAATTGCGCACCGAGTATACGTTTCTTTTTAGCGTATCGGCCGACGTGTTCCCCGTCGCTCTCGGTTTCGGCCGAGGTAATCGGGGTTGCGGCTTCGATAGCAATCGCAACTGTGTAGGCACATTGACCGCTAGATTGGCGTCTCAATTGCACTGAGTATACGTTTCTTTTTAGCGTATCGGCCGACGTGTTCCCCGTCGCTCTCGGTTTCGGCCGAGGTAATCGGGGTTGCGGCCGATAGCAATCGCAAATCGTGTAGGCACTTTGACCGCTAGATTGGCGCCTCAATTGCACTGAGTATACGTTTCTTTTTTAGCGTATCGGCCGACGTGTTCCCCGTCGCTCTCGGTTTTGGCCGAGGTAATCGGGGTTGCGGCTTCGATAGCAATCGCAACTGTGTAGGCACATTGACCGCTAGATTGGCGTCTCAATTGCACTGAGTATACGTTTCTTTTTTAGCGTATCGGCCGACGTGTTCCCCGTCGCTCTCGGTTTCTGTGTTACCCACCATGCCGACGGTCTCAGTGATGCTTTTCGCGTTCCTGATGTCTACCAGCACGGTTCGGCTGACATTCTTGATAGTTGAGTCGCCGTTTGAGAGCGCGTCGGCCGGTTGTTCTCGGATCCGGGACACACGGATCTGGAAAGATTTTAATTTTGCTACGTCGGCTTTTACCCTCTCTAGGTACCTTACCATTCCGTCGTCCCGAGCCTCATACTCTCCTCGATTTGGTTGGTGACCGATGGCGAGTCGCTTTTTAACACAATGTGTTCTGCTCCGGCAGCCCTGGCTAGCTCGACTCCGGTTATCACCGCCTCGTATTCGGACTCATTGTTCGAGGCCGAGAAGGTGAATTTCAAGGCGTACTCAAACTCATCCCCGTTTGGGCTGATGATAAGGATGCCGGCTCCTGAGCTATTCGCCGTGGAGGAGCCGTCGGTGTAGACCTCCCATATGCCTGGTTTGGCTCTTCCCGGTACGTGCATTCGGCCAGGGAAGTCTCGCAAGTGCTTGCCCCTTTATCGAAGGCCTTGGTTTGTACTTGAATGCCGAAACCGGAGAGTTCCACCGCCCATTTGATGAGCTCCGGGATTGCTCGAATTTTTCCAAAGCTTTCTCCAACGGCTGATCGGTTAGGACCGTCACGGGGTGTGCGTCGAAGTAGGGTTTTAACTTCCTTGTGGCGACGACGACGGCGAAGGCTGCTTTTTCGATTAGCGGATAATTCCTTTCGGAGGGCAGCAGTGTGTGGCTGACAAAGTAGATTGGGTGTTGCTGTTTGTCTTCTTCCCTGATGATCACAGCACTGACCGTGGCCGAGGTTACGGCTATGTATAGGTATAGCGTCTCCCCCAGTATCGGCCTGGATAGTGTTGGGAGAGTCGAAGATGAGCTTTCGCCTTGCTCGAAAGCCGTGCTCTTTCCTCCCCCCCACCAAGTCTT
Source organism: Silene latifolia (assembly GCF_048544455.1). Lineage (NCBI taxonomy): Eukaryota > Viridiplantae > Streptophyta > Magnoliopsida > Caryophyllales > Caryophyllaceae > Silene > Silene latifolia. Next base: position 110,674,134 of record NC_133533.1, read on the forward strand.
TATTCCCTTTCAGCACTTTGAAGAATGGGGTGCTCTTGTCGGCTGACCGGGAGATGAAACGGGCGAGAGCCGCCATTCTCCCGGTCAGTATCATAACCTCTTTCCGATTCCTTGGTTCCGGCAGGTCTAGGATTGCTTGGATTTTGTCTGGATTGGCATCTATGCCTCTGGCGCTGACAAGTACTCCTAGGAATTTTCCTGCCCGAACACCGAAGTTGCATTTCATTGGGTTGAGCTTCATCTTGTATTTCCTTAGTGAACAAAATGTTTCGTGTAAATCGGCCGATGCTCATTTGTCGGACTTGCTTTTTACAATAGCATCGTCGACGTATGCCTCAATGTTTCGCCCTTTTTGGTTTTGAAACACTTTGTCTACCAGCCTCGTGTACGTTGCTCCGGCGTTCTTCAAACCAAACGGCATCATTTTGTACATGTATGTGCCGTTGGCGGTGATAAATGCGCATTTAGGCATGTCTTCCTCGGCCATAAACACTTGGTGATACCCTGAGAAGGCGTCCAGCAGGCTCAGCATGGTGTAGCCTGCCGTGGCGTCGATTAAACTATCTATCCGAGGCAAGGGATAACAATCTTTGGGGCATGCTTTATTAAGGTTGGTAAAGTCTACACACATTCTCCATGCCCCTGATGACTTCTTCACCATTACAACATTGGCTAGCCACTCGGGGGTAAGTACAAGGCATGATGAAACCTGCCGCTAGTAACTTATCTACTTCGGCTTTGATGGCCTCGTCCTTCTCGACCGAGGAGTTCCTCATTCTCTGTTTGACGGGGCGAGCGGTGGGGAGCACGTTCAGCTTGTGAACAATCACCTCTCGATTTACGCCGGCATCTCGGCCGCCGAGTATGCGAAACGTCTTTGTTCTTTCTCGGCGGCCCGGAGGTTGGCTCTGAATTCTGGTTCCAGGTTGACACCGATGGTTACGGTGCGGCCCGGATCGATCTCTACTTCCTCGGTTTCGCTCCTTCGACCATGCCGATGGTCCTGGTCGTTCCGGATCCGGGGTGTACTTTGTATTCGGAACGATTCTAGTTCGAAGCGACAGCTCTCACCCTTACTAGATACCTTATTGTCTTGTAGTCCTGGGCTTTGCACTCTCCTCTAACCTGGTTGGTCACGAGGAGCGAATCTGTCCTTATCATGATGCGCTCGCTGCCCGCGGCTTTGGCTAGCTCAATTCCTAAGTTATCACCGCCTCGTACTTGGATTCCCCGGGGTCACCGAGGTAAGCTTCAAGGCGTGCTCGGATACGTCCCCGTTTGGGCTGATGATGACGATGTCGGCCCTCGAGCCATTTGTCGCGGATAGGCCGTTAGCGTGAACCTCCCACAAACCGGGATCTTCCTCTTTTTCCGAGATGAGCTTATGTGCCTCCCCCGGTCCGAGACATACACCAATGTCGGGCCCGGATGGATATTACAAATGTCGATCTCGCTCAAAGTGATCCGGCCTATGAGTACGTCGTAGGCAGGTGTACCGTCGATGACTACGAATTTAGACATAACGTTCTTGGCGCACCTCCTTCCCGAACCTCACCGCAAAACCGATTGACCCCGGGGGGTACCAGGCCGGCCCTTAAAAATCGTATAACGGGTTGGTGCAGGGGCTCAAATTTTCAATCCTCAGACCGAGGCCGAGAAAGCATTCTCTGTTCATAACATTCGTGTAGGCGCCTGTGTCAATTAGGCACCCCTTCACCAGGTGGTTGGCTATGTCTAGCGGACCGTAAGGGGTCGCTATGAAGGGCGGCGACTCCTCGTAGTCCCCTTGTCCGATGGTCATGTCCGGGATCTTTGGGAGCGGGGTCGCCGTGTTGGGCACAAAGTTGATGGCCGGATAAGGTTCATCCTGGGGCCGTTTGTGCTCATTAGCGGATCCGCCGCTCTCGTTGTCCCCGATGACGATATTGACTACTCCTATCCGCTCAGAGGCGGACTTGCTATTCGATCCGCCGGCGTCTGATTTCTGGCCCCTGGCAACATACTTGCCGAGGCTTCCCGTCCGGATTAGCTCCTCAATGGCATCCTTCAGGTGTCGGCAATCGTTGGTTAAGTGTCCGGTGTGGCCGTGGTACTTACAGTACTGGCTCGTGTCACCGTCACTCCTCGGCCTAGGGGGTCTTTCCCATTTCTGGCCCTCGTTCTTGCTCAAAGCGAAGACCTCGGCTGCCGACACGACTAGGGGGGTGTGATCATCGTACCGTTTTTTGTAGTACGTCCCCCAGCTCCTCCCGGCATCCGCCGAGCTTTGTTTTCTGGCAGACTTTTCTGGCCGTGGCCTGTTACTCTCACGGCGTCTTTCGTCCGACCGTGACCCGTTGTTGTCACGGCGTTTTTCATTCGGGTTAACCAGGTCTTGTGGTAGTCTTCTACCTTGATGGCTTGGTCGGCCAATTTTCTGGCGGCGTCCAAATCTAGGCCTCCGCACTTGATGAGCTCATTTTTTAAATCTCCCTTCGGGAGGCCTTTCATTAGTGCGAAGGCCGCTAGTTCGGGATTGATTTCTCGAATTTGCTGGACCTTTCCGTCGAACCTTTTCACATAGTTCCGCAGAGACTCGTCTCCCTCCTGTTTGATAGTTAGGAGGTCCGACGTCTCCACGACCCTTCTCTTATTGCAAGAGTACTGGGCTAGAAAGGCGTTCCTTAGGTCGGCGAAGTAGTACACCGAGCCGTCGGGAAGCCCTTTGTACCAGCTCTGAGCCATTCCATGCAGAGTTGTTGGGAAAATTCGGCACCAGACCTCGTCGGGCTGCTCCCATACCGACATGTAAGACTCGAAAGCCTCAGCGTGGTCGGCTGGATCGCTATCCCCCTTGTATGATAGGGGTGGCAGTTTTAGCTTGTTTGGCACCGGGACTTCTAGGACGTAGGCGTTGAGGGGTTGCCTGACCACGTGTTGAATGACACGTGGCGATCGGCTCCTCGCATCCCTATCCTGGCTCCTCCCCTCGTAGCGGGAGGGGCTCCTTCTTCGACTATGACTCCTTCTCCAACTCTGCTGAGTCGGACTCCTCTGGCTCCTTTGGGGTATGCCTCGTTCGTGTGGCGGTGACGCTGTCCTTCCGCGAGTGCGGGAAGGACTTAGGTCTACCGCGCCCACTTTGGGCTCCCCCGGCGTCTTGACTGGGTCAACTTCTCCTAGTGCTCCGTTCAGATTTCTCGGAGTCACGTTTTGGGCCCTGGTCTCCTGGGTGGTTTCCGCCGCTCTTGTCGGTGTGACAAAGTGTGAGCGACGCATTGCTAATTAGGTCCAGGACCATTTTCGGTTTTGCTATGTCAACCACATGTCCCATGATGGTGACTGGTTGGTTGCGGCGCGATATCTGGCATTATCGGCATCCCGAACTCCGGTTGGATTACTCCGCCGGTGGAGGGTCGCTCGACTCCCGAGTGTTGAAGGTATCATCCGGGTGGAGGGGCTCGTCGGTTACGAACACCTCTTGCTGTTTCGACATTTTCTTAGCTTTTTGGGTGGGTTTGTGTTTTTGTTTTTTTTTTTGTTTTGGGAATGAATGTGACTAGCTTCTAGTGTCGCTTTTCCCACAGACGGCGCCAATTGTTCCGGGTGTAATTCCAGAGCAGTGATTAGTTACCACCCGTGGCTTGTAGAATAATGCCTTGAGCTGAATCCTTCTTGCTCCTATCGTCCCTCGCGGCCTTCCCTGCAACAATGAACGAACTGAGGGCTTGGCTGTGTGCCAAGCGTACTCACTCCGACGCTCAAGTCAGTAAACTTCAAGGATCAAGCTGTGTAACTTGGCTATGTATATATTGTAGAGAGATAAGGGAGATATTACCAGATGAATAGTGTATTTAGGTTATAATTGTGAGATCCTTTCCTCAATGAAGGTTGAGGAGTATTTATAGACTTTCACCTTTTGTCACGTAGTGGCCAAGTGGCCAAGTGGCTAGCAGGTGGAAAGACTGATCTACCCCTCGGCTAAGGGGCCTATGGCAGGCCGGCGGACAATGTTGACTCGCCGCCGAGGGGTCTTGGATATGAGTACGAGGATGTGTGTCCCGGCTGGCAGGTTGTCACGCCGAGACCCAGGTGGCAGGCCGATGGGATGCATCGGCTAGGCTATCTAAGTCGTTGACTTGCTGTGGATATCTTTGACCTTGCTCAGTGTGTTGACTTGGTCAGCGGTGCAGAATATGCCCCATCAATAACTTATTTTTATTTTTTAAAAAGGAAATTCTAGTATGTTGTTCTTTAATTTCTTACTCCATTTATGGTTAATTTATATTTAAATTTAGTATTTAATATTTTTTTAACAATATTAATTGTTATCAGTTGATGTATTTTTTTTTCGTACTTTATTTTAATTGTCATTCTAATTTATTATTGTATTAAAAATTTGGACTATATATTTAACAGCTGGTGTAAGTTATTAGTAAAATTTTGGGCTGAGTTATTTACGTTTTAAATTATTCATTATTCGTTATTATTCACTAATATTTACGTGTAGAAAATATAAACGTAAACATTTACGTCTAGAACTTAAACATAGAGTTTTTTCGACACGCAATTAATTCCAAAAAAGTTCTCTGGGTCCCACTTTATTTAAAAAAAACAAAAACAAAAATAGGTGATGACGTGGCTTAAGGAGATCATATATAAGATCATACAACTTGTTGTACGGTAACATTGTACAACAGACTCATATATTATATATTAAACTATTTAAGCTATAAAAATTTAAAAAATTCTACGCATATCCTTTCCTCAAACTCTGATTTCTCTTCACTCGACAAATCCTCCTCATCCCTTTCTCTAAATTTCTCTTAAATGACAATCGACAAATATCGCTTCTCCATAATTCTGATTCTAAAATAGTGAAAGGGAAGCAATTGACATCATCATCAAGAAGGAAAAACGCATCTAACAATATTTCGGTGAATGAGAAGCAATTTACATCATCAAGAAAGAAAAATGCATCTAACAATACTTTGAGGCAAATTTCTATACCAATCATACGAACTGTTATTTAAAGAATACGAGCTAAAAAATACGAGCACGTAAGAATACGAGCTATTAAGATAAGATAACAGTTAATGTAAAAAGAATACGAGCTTAAAAGGATCACGAGCTTAAAAATACGAGCACATAAGAATACGAGCTATTAAGATAAAAATACAAGCTAATGTAAAAAGAATACGAGTTTAAAAGGATCACAAGCTTTAAACTATGAGCACATAAGAATACGGGCTATTAAGATAAGAATACGAGCTAATGTAAACAAAATACGAGCTATTAAGATAAGAATACGAGCTAATGTAGAAAGACTAAGAGTTAATGTTAAAATAATACGAGTTTCAACTATTTTCATGCATTAGAAATTTTGGATAAAAAATTCTTTTAATACGATACTCACGAGTCACGTCATATGATTTGTTCCGCATAGTTAATTAATTATAATAATTTGAGGGAAAAGATGATTTATTAACTGGATGATTGAGGAAGATAAAGAGGAGTTAGAAAAATATGGAAGCGGTTAGAGAGAGAAGGGGAATTGAATTGAAATTTGGATTACGTTATTTTTTTTTTTCTTTTTGCAAAAGTATTTGAAAAAATACTAAAATAACTTTGGATGTAATAAAATTGTACATCCAGTTGTATAGTCTTGACTGTAAGGAGATTACTTGAAATGTTTTTGGTTTTATATATATAATAGGGTTATTTAATGGCAATACTCTGAACTATTAGACTACTTCTCAAAATACTCCATACTTCAAATTAAATGAGAATATAACAAACTAATGCACTCATCTCCCTATAATGAAACATGTGGAAGGGTTACCTGTTAGACAGGTTACCTTATGTTTTTTTTTTTTTCTAATTTTATTCCCTCTAACCTTTCTTCTACCTTCACTCTAGCTACCTTGCATCTCTTTAACACCATTGTTGATCCTTGTTCAATCTCCAAGACACCATTAAACCTACTACCCAATTGATTAAAATTGCAGTTTAGATCCCGTCTCTCGTCTCTGCCTCAAAGAACCAGAAACTCGGGGGAAAAAATACAAAGATTATTATAATTAACTATACAGCCCACCCAACATGTTTTAATGGATCTCACTGACATATCAAGCCAACATAATTAACTATACATCATCAAAATAACACGGATTATAACCGGATAAGAGCATAAACGACGACTTCAAAGACACCCAAAGTTGTTGCACTTAATTAATGCATCTTCAATACTCCCAACAAATTGTTAGAAAACAGATCTAGGTGTTTCAAACTAATGCAAGATTTGCCAAAGTATGGAATATCACTTGAGAAATTGTTAGAAAACAGATCCAAGTAGTTCAAGTTAGAACATTTATGAAGTGAAAAACTTCCCAATAATTTATTCCATTTTATACCCAAATGACTCCAATTTGCACAGCCGTTTAACACCCACAGTAACACTTCCTCCACATTGATTTAATTTCCTAAAACATCCAATGTTTCTAAAGAAATACCAAAATCTGAACCCTTCAAAAACTTGGTAGAATCCAATAAATTGAATGAAAGATTGAGAGTATTTAGTGAAGAACACGAACTTAAGTGTGACAAATCAAAGAAAGACCCATTATTTGAGTTATGAAATAGGTCAATTTATGGAATAAATTTCAAGCGGGTAGAGAGGCAGTAATGGAGGTCTAAAAACAGGAGAGGAGAGAAAATTTAAACTGAAAAATATTGCGGTATCCATTGCATTTACAAGGGGAAGAAGATGAACATATAAAAAAGTGGGTCCCGACTATCATATTACCTGCTACTACATGTTAAAATGAGAGCAATTCTATTAAAAGGGAAGAGCTGGATTAGTGTGTTATATACTACTTATATTCCCAGTTAATTTAAAGCACATAGTATTTTGAGAATGACCCTATATAATACTTCCTCCATTCAACTCCACTCTACCATCTTTCCTTTTTCATCCATTCAACTCCACTCTACCTATTTCCTAAAAAGGAATGACAAATGACCATTTTATCCTCATACCCATTACTTATTTACAATATTTGCCACTCATACCTCACTACTTCTACATTAAAGTCCACCCTTTTCCACTCATACCCCACTTAATTACATTATACCCCATTATTTATATACAATATTTTCCACCCAACCCCACCCTTCTTAATATTTGTGCAAAATACAAATAGGTAAAGTGGAGTTGAATGGAGGAAGTATTTGTGGATAATGTCACATTTGCATACGGTATTGCTCTTTCACATACGCATTTTACTGTTTCACATACGTATTTTATTCATTTGACCCTCTCATTTTCACAATCAATTTTCCAGTCACACCTTTTCCTTGCAGTACATTAACAACAAAAATACTTACCACCATTAATCCTCAGAGTAATACTGGATTCTTTAAAGGGGAAGGGGGACTTAGGCAAGGTGACCCCTTGTCTCCTTACCTGTTTGTGCTTGCTATGAAGATTCTCTCTCGCTACCTCAGAGTTCTTTGTGATAAGCCACATGTAACTTACCACCCAAAGTGTGCTAGAGTGAAGCTTAACCACCTTATATTTGCAGACGATCTTATGATCTTTGTGAGAGGTGATGTGTAGGGATGTCAATTTCACCCGCATCCATCAAAACCCGATCCACCCGATCCTAAAAGATGGATGAAAATCCGACTTAAATGGATGATGGATGGATGACGGATGAAACGGATGATAGATGACGGATGGGTTGGATGAAGAAATTCCACCCGCCATCCACCCGACATCCATCCATCACCCGATTTTATTACGTTTTATTTATTTTTTTTACATATAACACATTATTAAGATATAAAATATTTAAATTTTAATATTTGTCTACTCTCAATATAGATATTTTTGTGAACCTAACCATTAGAAAGTTAAACTAAATAATTATCTAACTTTATTTTTGTAGAGAAAAAAAAAATCATCATTTTTTTAAACTTGAAATATATAAATACACAACACCCGTTTATCACCCGATCCACCCGTTTCATCCATGGATGATGGATGGATGGATGACGGATGATATGTTTCACGGATGACGGACGGGTTGGATGAGATTTTAAAAGGACGGATGGATGACGGATGAGGCTTCACCCGACCCGAACCCGATCCATTGACATCCCTAGTGATGTGCCATCAGTTCAGGCTGTTGCTAACGCACTTCAGTTTTTTGGTTCCATTTCTGGATTAGAACCAAATAATGAGAAAACTGATATTTACTTTGGGGGTGTATCTGATAACATTGAATTGAGGATTAAGAATCTCACTGGGTATTCTGAGGGGACTTTTCCTTTTAAGTACCTTGGCTTACCTTTACATGACAGTCACCTTCATGGTCATATGTACGATGCTCTGTTAAGTAAAATCCATCAGTGTATTACCCATTGGACCACAAAACTCCTCTCTTATGCTGGCAGACTTCAACTTTTAAATTCTGTTCTTTTTGGGCTTGAGGGCTACTGGTGTAATACTCTTTTGTTGCCTGCTGGTTTATTAAAAACCCTGAATAAGCTATGCAGGAACTATCTCTGGAATTCGCAGGAAGGTCGGCATCGTCTGTATATGAAAAGTTGGCTAGCCTGCTGCTGCCCTAGGGATGAAGGAGGTGTTAACATAAAGGAAGTCCTCTCTTGGAATAGAGCAAACCTTTGCAAATGGCTCTGGCATATATTATCTAACAATGCTTCTGTCTGGGCTACTTGGCATACTGTTTATAATCTCAAAATGCACACCATTTGGACCGCTGAGAAAAGTGCTCATCACTCGAGAGCCGGAGAGCCTTATTGCACACCGAGAGATCACCTCCTACATTTCTTTGGTACTGCTGCACATGCTACTTCTAGACTTCTCAGTTGTGTGGATTCTCAGGGCCATTTCAGGGTTGCCAAAATGTATGAGCTGCTACGGACTAAATTCCCCAAGGTGCACTGGACTAATGTTGTTTGGGATAGTGCTGTTATTCCCAAACACAGCTTTATTACTGCTCTTGCTGCCCAAGCAAAGCTTACTACTGTGGATTGCATCATTAAAAGGGGATTGTGTTGGGTAAATTGGTGCATTCTCTGCCGTGCAGCCAGTGAGACCCACACCCATCTATTTTTCAACTGTGTTTTCTCTAGGGACTTATGGTGCAGCATGCCCACTTGGATGAGACTTCCTAGTCGAAGCATGAACCTGAGACAAGAGCTTAGCTTGTCCAATGCGAGGTATGCTAGGAAACATTGGAAAATGCGGTGGTTTCGCTGTTGCCTTAATGCTACTACGTATGCTATTTGGCAAGAACGGAATACTCGTTTGTTTACTGGCAAGGAGTCTTCCCCACATGCTTTAGTTAGAAATCTTCAACTTAGCATAGTGGTTAAAGTGCTTGATATGAATAGATCTGTTACTGATGAGATGCTTGATCATCTCAATGTTATTTATGTTTAACTTGGCTACTCTTTGTAAGAAACTCTTCCTATTTTTTTCCCCACTGTGGATGAATAAAGATAGGATGTACCTTTCTTGCAAAAAAAAATACTTACCACCAATAACCCGACCACAATTTACCACTCTGTTGACCCTACCAAAACACCCTACCCAGCCGGCCAAACTCCGGCTACCACTATCGGCCGCAAATATGTCTAGCGGTTGCCCATCTTCGACCGCCAATCGTTGAAAAGCCTATGCATATGCACACAACACACTACCCCTTCACGCACAATCCTCGCCACCTTCGTCTCCCTGGCGAACACCCTCACTCTCCGTGTGAAGCCGTCCATGTCGTCACCTAGAGCTGGTAAGTCTGACCCGACCCGAACCCGAGCAAACCCGACCCGAACCGACCCAAGAATATTGCAACCCGAAACCGAAACCGACCCGACCCGATGATGACCCGTAACCCGACATGACCCGATGACCAGTTACCCGACCCGATGACGAACTGTAATCCAACTTGACCCGATGATCAGTGACCCGAACATGACCCAGACCCGACCCGATATTGACCCAACCCGATACTAACCCGATTAAATTGATGAACCGACAATTATTAAGCTTAATATTGATCAAAATGAAAGTGATTTTGTAATTAGATTGTTATGTTTGACTTAATAATGAAGTAATTAAACCAAATAATACTTAAAAACTAAATTTAATGGTCAAAAATTGAAGTAATGTGATAAAGTAATCGGACCTGATAATGACTCGACCCAACCCGATACATCATTTGTCCCGAAATGACCCGACCCGATAATGACTCGACCCGATACATCATTTGACCCGAAATGACCCGACCCGATAATGACCCGAACCCGACCCGACCCGAAAGGGGGTGGCTGACCCGATATGACCCGACCCGGCTTGACCCGACCCAAACCCGACCCGGCTTGACCCGACCCAAACCCGACCCGACTGACCCGATTGCCACCTTTATCGTCACCTTTAATGTTGCACTAACGATAACTTAACCACTCTTGGAAAACCTCAAATTGTTAAAAGAACTTACAGTAAAAAAGAGAGAAAATTTATTCAAGATTATTAATGACGATTATATAAACATTTTTTATTCCTATTATCTAATTCTAATTCATAATGGGAAAAAAATTATCTAGTTTGAGTGCTTTATTGGTATAAACCTCAAATTCCTTTTTTATTCGCATTTTGAGGCGTGCGTGCACCCATGGACGGTTCGAAAAGATGATTCATGTCAGCCGACCCCAAATCATTTTGGGATTAAGGCTCTGATGTTGTTGTTGTTGTTGTTGTTGTTGTTGTTGTTGAGTGCTTTATTGGTAGTGATGGAGAGGCAGTAGTACGCACTTTTTTATTTTCAAAGTATGTGGCTTGCAAACCATGGAAAAAAGGTATTTCGATGACTAAAATAAGTATACAAGGATAAACTTTGTACGATAATGGTGAATTTGGGAATCTATAATTGCAGATTTAGGAGTAGTTTGGTTATACTTTGAGGAAGGAAAAGAGACACAATTTGGGGGGTTTTGTGAAGAAGGACAATGTATGGAAAATTTATGGAAAAAAGTATGTGAAAGAGTAAAATGCGTATGTGAAAGAGCAATACCCTTTGCATATTAGCGTTTCTTTTTTGTCAGCCACAACCAATTGATAGCATTAAAAAGTGTTGGTTATGGATAGTGAGGTCAGTGTACCTGATAGATAGTATGAGTGAAACTGGTGGTGGATTCAAAGGGTTTTCGTTGGTGGTCAAGTTAATCTACTCGAGAGAGTAAGGGTGGAGGCTGGTGGAAAAACTCACATGTGACTATATGAGTTTTCCACATTGTTCGGAAAAGAGAGATTATACCACAACTAAGGCGGTTACTTCTCTATTGTTCATTGATTTAAGGATGAAACCTCCCTTATGTCTATCGAGTGGTTTGTCTCTCCTTCGTTTGGGTGTGACCCGACTCATTACATGTTCTAACATGGTATAAGAGCAGGGTTTCGTCCTAAGTTCCTAACTTAAGATGGACCCAAATTATGCCATCGGTAAAGAGCCTCTTTGACTCTTTCAGGATTCGTTAATTTCCACTCCGATGAGCGAAATATTACTTCCTCCATGACGGTCAATAGTTTACGCTTCACTTTTATCTTGTCTTTCCTAATAAATAAATCAACTCATACTTCCTAGGCTTCATATGATAGTTTACGTTTGCTTTATGCACGTATGCCAATGCTTGTTTTCTTTTGTTCATATCTTTAGTTACATATATTAAAAATTATATATAAAAATTTGATATTCATAATGCACTCGATAAGACAATTTAAACAAGATCTCACATGACTATCTTTTATGTTCTACATTAAAAGTTGTATTGAAAATTATACTCAACTATGAATAGTGCCAAAAAAAGTAAACGTAAACAATTCAATGAAACAGAGGAAGTGTGATTTTTTTTAATAATTGTAAACTCATAGGCCATAGCTGTCCCATAAAAAAAAGGTAACAAATGGTTGAATTATAGAGGTGGCAATCAGGTCAGTCGGATCACGTCGGTCGGGTTATATTGGGTTCGAGTCATATCAGGTCAGTATACCCTTTCAGGTCGGGTCGGGTCATTTCGGGTCAAATGATGTATCGGGTCGTGTCGGGTCATTATTGGGTCCGGTTACTTAATTCCATTACAATAATTTTTACATTAAATTTAGTTTTTAACCTATTATTTTGTTTAATTATTTCATTACTAAGTCAAACATACATAAAGACAAAATCACTTCATTTTGATCAAAATTAAGCTTAATAATTGTCGGATTAGCATCGGGTCGGGTTCAGGTCACTGATAATCGGGTCAGGACAGGTCGATTTCAGGTCACAATATTTTTGGGTTCTGTCGGGTCGGGTTTACTCGGGTTCGGTCTGGTCACTCGGGTTTGAACTCTGTTTCTCCCCTCCCTAATTTAATTTGATGTTCGTCATTTTCTCAACATCCAATTCATTTGTACAATCTCCTCATCAATGGCGGAAACAACAACAATAACAGAAGAAATTCCAGAAACAATCACGACCCTTTTCACAAAGCTCGAAGAACAAAAAACCCTTTTAACCAATTGCACAACCCTTTACAAAACCCTAACTACCCATTTCACCAATCTCCAAAATTCCGTTGAAATTAAATCCCAAACCCTAGATTCTCGATTCCAAACCCTAGATTCCAAATTCACTCAAACCCTAGATTCCCTCAAAACTCGCGAAGATTCCCTCCCTGAATTACAAAATTCGCTTTCTTCAACGGTGGAAACCAAGAAAAGCGTCGCACTTTCGGAAGTGTCAAAACCGATACCCAATGAATCGACGCCATTGCCGGATATTTTGACGACAATGTGTAGGAGGATGGAACCAGGGTCGTTGATGAGATTGTTGGTGGAGAAACGGAGGGAAACGATGTCGTTGAGGGAGAAAATGGGGAAAGCGTTTTCGGAGTGTGTCGATTCTGAGAGGTTTGTGGTTGAAGCAGTGAGGGAATTTGTGGAAATGAAGAAGGAGAAACGGGCCGGGTTAATTGATACCAGGTGGGCATGCTCAATGGTGGTTAGGAGCATGTTCCCACCCGAGGAATTGAAGAAGGGGAAGGTGGGAAACCCAGGTTTGGGTCGGGTTTTTGCTAAAAAGGCGGTCGAGAGGGCCGAGGAGGTTTTGAAAGAGTGGAGGATGGTGTCTGATAATGAGGGGTTAGAAGGTGTTGGTGAGGGGACTGGAATGGGGCCGGCTGAGGCGGCCATGTTTATCGAGGTTTTGTTGGGGTTTGGATTGAAGGAGAAGTTTGAGGAAGAGTTCTATATTAAGTTGATGCTTGAGTTTTGCGGGAGGAGGGATATGGCTAAGCTTGCTATTCCCATCTTTGGGGATAAAATTGCAGGTTTTTCTTCTAAATTTTGGTTCTTTATTGTAAAGTTTGGAGCTTTTATTGAAGTTTGAATGCAGTTCTGTTATGTGAATATTGAGCATTTTTGTTATTGCTTGTTGAGTTAGTATTGTTTAAGATCGTCTTAAGTGTAAACATATTTGTTACTAAGTGTTAAAAGCATAGTTAAGGACAAACTGAAAGAGGGTTTTCTGAATAATGGTTGGTTAAGCAGTCAGTTCTCAATGCATAGAGTTTATGACTGGCTGAGTGGAGCACATTTGAAGGTAAGGTGGGTGCATTATGTATGGAACAGATTATGCTTGCCAAAGATCAATTTCATCAATTTGATTTTTGTGCAAAATAGGCTGCTCACAAAGGCTAGGCTCCTGAAGTTTGGAATCATTTCTAATGGGCTGTGTTATCTGTGTGGTAATGCACAGGAAACACAGCAGCATCTTTTTTTTTGAGTGTTTATATGGCGGCAGTGTTTAGTTCGTGTTCAGAACTGGTTGGCTTGTAACTGGACTGGGGATATGCTGAGTTGGGGATATGCAAATCTCTGATGAAAAAGAAGATAGTAATGGCTGCCTTAGCTAGCCTGGTGTACTACATCTGGGATTGCAGGAACAGATGCAGATTTGAGGGTTATGTGCAATACCCTGACATTGTTTTGAGCAAAATTGATAGGATTAGCTCTAGAGAAAGTAGCTGGATAAGACAAGTGACCTTGATTTCTAATTAAGTTGAGAGCAGTTTGGTTGTTGTTTATTGGGCTTTATGTATCCATGGCACATGTATGGTGATGTATGTTTATGATTTCTAATGAACGTTCGCATTTCACCAAAATAAAAAATAAAAAATAAAAATAAGCATAGTCATTATAGCTATCATTAAATGGATCATGTAGCTTGGAAAGAGACCTTCTTATGCTTAAGATGATCTCAAATGAGATATTTCGTTGTTTGTTTTGCCCGGACACTCCCCAAATCACAACTAATTAGGCTGATTGTTATGGTTTGGTGTTCGAGTAAGGTTACAACTATTATTAGATAAAGGTCATATCGTTTGAAGGAAATTGCTTTTCTGTTGAGGATCTTGTAGGGTTTTACTGGGAACCAATATAACGAGTTTTGCTGCTATGCTTTACTTTTAAAATTATGGTTGGAGTTCTAATATGAACCTTCAGCATTTTTATTATTGTTTGTTTTGGGTTTAATTATTTTGGAATATTTTATGTTTTTGCTTCGTAGATAGTTCAAAAGAGGTTTGTAGTGGAGAATGCAAGATGCCAGCTTATGCTTACGGTCTTACAACTATTCTAGAGTAGGATCATCGTTTAGAGCTGAAAAAAATGGTGTTGAGGATATTGTAAAGATTTTATGCAGATCATAGTATGCGGACTAACATTGTGAGTGTTGCGGTCTGCTCTATTCAAGTCTGTTCATGGTGGCAATGTAGAGTTGGTGTCATGGTGATGTGTGTGGGTGAGGAGGTGGGGGCGGGGCCGCGGGCAGAGGGGAAAAAGGCAAAAATTGCTGTTTAGATGTGGTGAGAGCAAGGAGTTGAAGAGCATTCAATCCATTCATTGGGAAGTTGATGACATATGGTCAAGGTTGGAGTGGACTGCTCATATATGTGGAGAATTTTAAAACCCTGATTTATAAACATTTACTCAGTATCAAGGCTTACATAGTACAAAAGATGGAATACGACTATGGTGATGTGACATGTTACTGTTATTTGGGGTGTGTGGTTGGAGCGTATTTCTCGTATATATTTAGGTCTTAAATGTGATTACAAGGGGTAGAATCGTTTTCTGACTTCTTTATCGGCTAAGCTTCAGGTGCTTTTAAGTGTATCCCAGTTACGTTTGTACAGAAGAATTCGACATCTTTTTAATGTCTGCATATGAAGACTCTGCCATCTTTCGCTTCATCATTGTTTTAATAATATCTAACTTTTGCATCAAATTTAAATTTGTCAGCATTGTCAAATGTTTGTCTTTTGTAATGCAAGTGACATTGTATTGTGCTCTTAGTTGTACCGGGGCCTATGTTAGGGCACAATAGAGTATGACACTGTGACCAGTTCAAGTTGTTTGAATTAATAACTATGGAAAGAGAACGAAGGAGATGGGACTGCACCATTTAGAAACAAAGAGAATAGAGAGGTGTGAGAAATCGCCTTTACGTTAGCTTGTTGTAAACCATTTTACTCAGAAACTAAAGTGAGCCTTTGTATATTAATAATGACCCTTTTTATACCATGCTTGCCATCTTAGTTGTCCTTTTATTGCTGTTGGTGACCATTTTACGATAAACTATGTACTGGTCTTTTTGTAGCCTCTCTTATATCATTAATGATCCTTTGATTTGTTTAAAATCTATGGTGATGAAGTTTTATACTTGTAA
Organism: Silene latifolia; assembly: GCF_048544455.1. NCBI lineage: Eukaryota > Viridiplantae > Streptophyta > Magnoliopsida > Caryophyllales > Caryophyllaceae > Silene > Silene latifolia. The sequence continues at coordinate 110,689,907 of NC_133533.1, forward strand.
GTTATTATCTCCCCATTTTTAGCTTGCTCCATTTGGATAAGTATCCATATAGCCAGAATTGTTACGCAGTACCACTGTTTTTCTAAGAAGCCGTCAGATGTTGATTAATAACAAACCCCATATAATTCAACTCTGCAACTCTTTATATCTCATCACAAGTAAACTATAATGGAAATCCGAGTGTTTTTATATGGAGTAGAATTTGCATAGCAATTGACTTGCTTTTCTTATGTGGCTTCATTTACTTTATCATCTCGCAGTGTACTAAACTACACCTTGCTATGGATTGCTATAATAGAGAAGCAATTCTCGTAGAGTATTTTTTTGTGAGCGGAGTTTATATGTCATTTTGGCCGTTATTAATTGCAATAATGATAGCATGGCCTCAGAGTAGACCTAAATTGATTGCCTGTTACGCAAACATCCAGGGAACTTTAGACTTCTTATGTACTTGCCTTCTAGGAGACCTGATTGTGGAAAGTTGCTTACAAAGAGGCCTTATCACTGAGATTTCCCATGCTCTACATAAATACATATCTGGGATCTTGGATGATTTAAGTATGGCCTGTATACTTCTCCAAAGTATATGTATGGTTCAATATCATGCGACAGTTGGCTACTTTGATTTTTATTTAGAGCGTCACACTTTTATTTTGACTAGACTAATGTGTGCTTACCCGTTTGTTAAGATTCATAATTGTACAAAGATTTTGAGGAATTGTTTTTCTTTGCAGATTTGATTGAAGAATTGGTAAAAAATGGAAAGCAAGTTGAGGCAGTTTATTTTGCCACTGAGTCTGGTTTGACTGATAGATTTCAGCCCGTGTCACTTCTGAAGTCTTTTTTGCAGAAAACCGATAGGGAATCCAGGGACATACGTAAAAAAGGCAATCATAGTGCTTCAGCAACTGTAAGTTTATTACTCCGTATATATTACATCCGTCCCAAAATTGCGCCTTTTTAACTTTGTTGGTCAATTGACGCCAAGGGCCTAAGACGATCAAGTTCTCGTAATATTGTATGTGGAAATACAATGAGATAATTTTCTTTTCAGATCGTCAAAACATTTATTTACTGTCATTTTTAGAAAAGTTCGTATTTTTTGCATATTGTAAGAAAAGTTCTCACAAATTCGACATCATCTGATTACCAAAATCAAATGGGATTTAGCAAGACGATTATGTTTGCCTTTTCTCTTCAGCTGATAGGTAGTGCTGTCAATCAGTATTACCGATGACTTTTTTTCTCATTATTGGTGGTTGATACTTCAGGATAAAGCCAATAGTTTGGAGTCGATTTCCATCCGATCTATTATAAAATGTGTAGAAGACCATAAGATTGAGGAAGAATTTCCTGTCGAAAGCTTGAGGAAGCGTCTTGCTGTACTTGAGAGAGCCAAGAATGATAGAAAAAATGGTACTACAGCCAGAGTGATGCATAGCAAGCGAGGCGCGACCAGCGGTCCACCATCATCCCGTCCTGCCAAAGTTCAAAAACCTTCAAGTCCGTACACAAAGTTTCCCGTGGGAGACCAAGTCTTGCCGTCCCCGTTGAGCCCAGTATCGAGGTATTTGGCCCCGTATGCCCATCCTAGTCAGCCAAGCTATCATACTCAGACAACCTATCCTAGTCAAACCGGCTATCCTAGTCAGGCTACTTATGATACCGGGACTGCTGCAGCCGCACCTGCTTACCAGACCGGTCAACCACACTATGGAATACCTGGTGACAGTGGCGCTAGCGCTGAGGCTAGACTCGGTGGCTCATATGGTTCGCAGGAGGGGTATGTACCGTACGATTATAGTGCGACTACTGCTGCACCTGCTTACGGCCCGACATCGTATCCACAATAGTCTTGGACGTTCGGTGGAGGGCGACTACAGTAGGACATAGTTACGCTGATGCTTCTGGAGTTCTTGGCACAGTTCCTGTACTATACAGTGTTGTAAAAGCCTTGGTTTTGTGTTAGCTGAAGCTTCGTTTTCCTTTTCCTGCCTTCTTTCCATAACGGTATAATCCAAGTTCGATTCACTTACAGCCCCAGTATGCTTGTATGTATTTTACCGGTGTTTGTTGGACTTTGGTCGTGTAGGCAGGCGGTTTCACGATGAGTAGTGATCATTAGTTCTAGGAATAACAATGGTGGAGCTAAAACATGTTACCGAGTATTTCAATTCTGATAATTTTTTTTTTCCTGTTGCGAATTGACCCTCTCTGCCTCTGCTGTTAAAAATTCCAATTTTATTTTCTAATGATTGTAATGAAATTGTAAAATTTTATTCCGTGTCCGGTAATTAAATCTTTTAATTGCATTGGTATGCTTTTTCAATATGATTCTCAATTTATTTACTTACTAACGCTGTCGTATTGTGCATTCGTGCCTCTTGTTGTACACCGTACAATGGTCTTATTCGAGAATGGTGGCGAAGTGATAATTTGGGTTCACTTGTTCTAAGCCCAAAATACAAAACTTGGCCCAAACTATTACACTTGTAAACATAGTGAACAGAAGTAGAAGTGTGATTTTTTTTTTTTTTTTTTTTTTTTTTTTTTTTTGCAGCCGTAAAGAAAGGTAATTCTAACTAACGGTAATCATGTTATTAAATTAAATATCGGATAAAAGATGTCGGTAAAGTTACGATAGGTTTATTGTATCAATATTTGTATAACGTTTACCAATATGGCTCTACCCATAAGCACTTAGATCAGTAAGCCACCACGGTATAACGATACGATACCATGATTCCTAACCGTCATCGGTCGCGATTGCAAGTTGCAACCAATCAATAAGGCAATTTGAGACCATGAGTCAATCCATAACTGCGCAATGCTACTGTAACCTGAACTGTCATATTTCCTCCATTTACGTCTCCTGCCTGCTGACACACTCAGTCTGATATAACCATAAAATCAAGTAAAACAAAACAATCCATTGAATATTTGGCATTGTAGATAGATTACCCTAACTATATTTTGTCCCTCAAACAATTTGCACCAATGAATTTATCTGAACTTTACGTAATGTGGGTCCAAAATGGTATGCAAATATGCAGGATAGTAAATGTGTTTGCTTCACCTGTAGGTTGCATGTTTTATATGCTTTCATTCACCAGCAAGTCAGTCTTACGACGGGAGTATCCGTCTCAAAATTAAAATCGGTCAAATATACTCTCATTTGCATATATAGGACCAGGACAAACATTTTGTTCTCTCTTATGCATTATTCTTGAGTCTAATACTAGATCTATTTTAAGTTTAAGACGGATATTGCAATCTGAAATAAGAATTTGTGTTCGTTCACTCGTTTTTCTTTCTTTTTACTCTATTTCGGATGCTAAAGGACTTTTTAGTTTTCGTGTGATCAATATGATACTTTACTGAACGGAAAGTAATTGAATAAAGGGCTGAAGTACTCTTCCATGCAACTTCTAGAAAGGTAATTGTTACTTTTCTTCATGACATTAATTTACTATAAAGAATTTGATTCTGGATTAAAAAGTCCGGTTTTTTTAATATATGTCCTTAGGGTACATGTTAAAGACACATAAATGGATAGAATGTCGATGGTACTCGTGAGATGTCAGAGTATAAACTCATTTTCCAAATTTCTCATAGGAGAATTTTTCGTAATTTTTAACGTGTGAGTCTTTTACCGTATATCTTTTGTAGGCACAGTCGTACATGTTAAAAAATCCGCAAAATATGATATGAGTGTGCTAAGTTCGGGTGAATAAGTGTATTTAACTTTTTTTAGCTGAGAGAAAAGGGTAAAAATTGTCAAGATTGGAGTAAGACTTGTCCTAGACTCCTAGTAGGAGTATGTCTTAGGGTCGATCCTTATATATAATTAGTTCAGTTCATTGGACTGGATTGGACTAAACTCAAATAAGCTGAACTAAGCTGGAATTAAGCTGATGAGAACAAACCTGATCCCCGTGAGCTATTTCTTTTAACACAAACTATATTCGTACTATTTTGGAAATTCGTGTTTGAAATTTAACAATCATACATGAAAAAACACCTTTTTTTTACACTTAAAAGACATACATATACACCCACATCAAACCGTGTTAGTTTAAGTCTTTTATCATTAACATATTCCTTTACGAAGCTTCCTCCTACACTTTTGCAACCTTCGATTAATAATCTTATCCTAAATAATTTTTCAACCAAGAGCTTACGTCTTGACGCGTTATAAAAAGATTAAGAATTGTGGTTATTATTATAATCTGTATTATAAGGAATAATAAAGTTGTTTTCAATCATAACCAATGATTAACTTCGACTTTTATGGCTTATTTATAAAGAAAATAAATAGTACGAACCTTTTAGGTTTAAAAACTATATTGAATTATTTTAGTTTGTCATTTTGTGTGTGTATTTTGAGTTAAATTAGTGAGATTATTTGTTATTAAGCTTTTGAAATTGTTTTTATTGTTTTCTTACACACAAACTTGTGAGGGACCTTTTTCTTTGTATCGTTTATGTAATTTTCGTAATTCTTTTTAATATTGATCGTGATTCAAATTGAGTTTTTAAACTGTGACTATTTTTATTAGTAAATCACTTTATATTATACTTATTCATTTTATTAAGAAACATTCTCTCTTTAAATTGTATTGTATTTCGTATCTCAACAACTTAAATTAAAGAGGTGATGTTTCTTAGCAGACCTAATGTTTCTAGCATGGGCCGTCTAAGGCCCTATTTAGCGTCTAGCCATGAGCGCGGGAATCGGACCTCCTATTTTGGTGTTAAATTTACAAGTTGTGCAGATAAAATTCAATCCAAACAACACTTGTTCTGTGTATTAATATTTGGGACCTCATATTTTGTTGGAGTACAGCTGTACAGGGCGTCCATTTAATTCGGTTGTTAAGATAATACTCCCTCCGTCCCGGTCATTTGTTGTCCTTTGGTTTTGGCACAAAGACCAAGGAAAGGATAGAGGGCCAATTACTAAATGACAAGTGGAATCAATTGAGTGAGAATGATCAAATTACTCATCAAATCCATTCTTAAAATAGAAATGACAACAAATGACTGAGACACCCCAAAATGGAAAAGGACAACAAATGACCGGGACAGAGGGAGTATTTGATTATGAAATGTTTATACAACATTTGATTACGAAATATTTCTGATGACACAATTACTACTGTTGTATGCGTATAATTAAGTCACTAATAATTAGGTAGTTAATTAAATCACAGCTAGCTGAAAGTATACTTATGTCCCATAATCTTCAACCACCAAAGTCTTCTTCTTTGCATTATACTCGACCATGTGAAATCGCCAACCCCTCTAGAATATGTCTAATTAGGTATTGTTTGTTTGATTTGTTTTAGTTTTTGATTCATACAAAAAGGTTGCGAAAATGGATTGATATCTTAGTATACTAATAATTTATAATTCAGTTGGTACTCTTTTGAATAGTACATAGTTCAACTTAATAATTTAGTAAGGTTAGAGCTCATAAATTACCGATTTTTTTCGTCCTATATACTTCTACAGTTCTACTTGTTTTAAACTCGCCTAAGTGTAAAGTAAGAGAAAAGACAATATTTAACGATGAATTACATGATATTTAAAGTTAATCGAGAATGACTTTGAGTGAGAGACGACAAAGGAAAAGGGATATATAATTTACTTTGTTTAAAAAACTAAATCGGATGGTCATAGAATGAAATTGTGAACGATGTTATAGTTTTCTTTTTGAGAAAATATTGAATTATCTCTAACATATGAAAAGATTTATCATGGTCGAAAACACCCTTATTCATCCGTCCTATAGTTTCTTTAAAGAATACCTTAAAAGTTTATTTACCTCAAATGTGTCTTATTGTAACGGTATGGGCATTAGCAAGCTAGAGAGCTTCTAAAAACCAACAAACAAACCAATAATTGCAACATAATAGCATGTGTAAAGTCATACCAATAATTTGTAAGGCATGCCCTAAATATTAAAGGCATCCTTTAAAACATACACAAGTAATAGGGGTTAGGACAAGGAAATTATGCTCCAAATATTAAGCACACACACCTAAATTGTACCTAAGCCACAAAATGTAGATGGAAAGTTTCAAAACACCTTCACAAAAAGGAAAGCATCTTATCTTCTCATATCTACCATAATGGGGTAGTTAGTAGGGTCTAAGGTACCTCATTCCCCTTAAGAATTAGCTCATAGGTTTTTACCCATACATTCATGTTGCTACATAGTAAGCAAGTAAAGATTATAAACGAATGCAAAGAAAGCAATATGCAGATTTGCGTGGTTAACTAACGTGTATTAGCTACGTTCATAATTAGAAGGGAGGAGAGTTTTATTAATTGAAGAATTACAACTTTTATAAGATTTCAGATTCTGAATAGTTATGATATACATAAATGCATGTTAGAGTGCGCTTAGAGAGTTTGCATAGTACTCTCTAAGACCAGTACAAAAAAACTTCGAAAAGGCCCAAACAAAAACCCTTGCCCAGACAAATTATTAGAAAACCCTAATCAGATAATGTACTAGTCATTCGGAATGACAACTCGGATATTTTACTTAAAACTATTCATTAAAGTAACTATGTAAGTAATTTTAAGTTTTAACTACAAAAATGACCAACTAATTAAATATAGTATTAAAAAAATTAACAAAATATACCTTTAATTTTAGATACCTAAATTTTATACTCCGTACTCCTTATAAAACTCTTTTTAACTACATCCTCAATTTTTTACATACGACGTTTTCGTCTTTCGATAAGAGTCTTTGACTTTAATTTTTACGAAAGTATATATATTTCATGATACTCATGTATATATTTTATTTTATATATATAAAAACTTTGCCTTATAAATGTAAAGAAACTTCATTTTATAAAAAAATTATTATTGCAAAAGGTAAGTCTACATAGTTAACATCTTGGCATATTTTGCTCCTTTTGGAGTAAGTATCTTGTAAAACGATTTTATAATATCACAATATAAAACCATATAATGAAAAACCTTAATATCCTTATAATTATGGGAAGTGGTGACTGGTGAAATTCATTTTAGTGAGGGTATTTGGGTAAATAGTCACTTGGTTTACAATAATGTTTATGTAAAACGGTTTTACATAAGAATTGTTGTTATGAAAACAGTGATCATGAAATGTTAAAAAGTGAGCATTTTATAATAATAAAAATGGTCACTTTTAAGTGATCGCACCATACGACTGTAAAAAGTATAATTTGTGATTGTCAAATGCTTGATCAATATAATTTTAAGAAAAGTCCTGATATAACATCAATTAATTGACTTGCCGAAATAATATTGCTTATTAATCAAGTCTAATCATTCCGATTGACAAATGTTCATTCATCATCCATGATAATAATTAGGGAGGATTATGATTCGAGGAATACCCAAGAGAATATTGCGCACTATACTACTATTATAAAGTCGCACCATAACTATATTAATTATACCTTCAACGCGTATGGTATGTATGTAGGAATGTTCTTGCGCAATTAGTGACAACCGTAATGATGTAAATTGCCATATCGTGACATATTCCCGCAAAACTCTATTGACCTTAATAAGCAAAGGGTTAACTAGCTTAGTACTCCCTCCATTCAACTCCACTTTACAGGTTTCTCTTTTACACACTATTCACAAGTGAATATTTAATTTCAATTTTCTCTCGATACATAAGTTAAAATATATTTATGTGTAATCTTATTTGATTCGTTTTTAAGAGTACATTAAAAATATCTAACTTTTATAATTTTTGCAAATACGTAGCTAAAGATATTTAGAACTTAAAAGTCGCGTTGGCAAACGTGATAAAGCAAACATGTAAAGTGAAGTTGAATGGAGGGAGTAACTACTACAGTTAATGTATTATACAACTTATTGTATATACAACTTATTCAATGTAATTGAGCTTTGTTATAAAGTTATGGAGCTCTACTGACAAAATTATCGAGCTATGATACAAAGTTACTAAGCTTAAGGGAGTAATTATTAAGCTCAATAATTTCGTAAAATAGCTCAATAATTTGTAAAATAGCTCAACAACTTTGTGTAAGAGTTCAATAACTTTGAGGCAGTTGTACAATGCTACTATACAACTGGTTGTAGGACACAAATACTATCCTACAACCAGTTGTATAGTAGCTTTGTACCACCGCCTCAAAGTTGTTGAGCTCTTACACAAAGTTGTTGAGCTATTTTACAAGTTATTGAGCTATTTTATGAACTAGCTTATTGAGCTTAAAAATTATTCTGTAAAGCTCAATAACTTTGCATCATAACTCGATAATTTTGTTAGTAGAGCTCGACAGCTTTATAACAAAGCTCAACTACATTAAATAAGTTGTATATACAACCAGTTGTATGATACATTAACTGGTTGTAGGATAGTATTTGTGAACTATTACCCAGGGGGACGGAGGTAGTTATCTATTTGACTATTTAGTGAGGGAGATTTTGAAACAACGATAACTACAGATTGGAATGGAGAGAGTACTTCCTCCTATTTATCGGAATGAAGATAGGTAATGCCATAACGCAAAACCTTCAAGCATTTACTTGATATAGTCCTTAATTCCGACGTTATGGTAATGTCCCTCGAAAGAGTATAACACAAGTTATGGCGAAGTTAAAATTCACAGTTAAATGAATTTCAGTGGTAGAGACAAAAAAAGTACTCACTCCCATTTAAAACAAAGGTTACATTTGACTTTATTACGCTTACCGAGGCGCGTTTTGTAACGTGAATATCTTTAGTTACACATTATTAAAAATTATAAAATCTTGATACTCTAATAGCATTCATGACGATGAATCAAACAAGATCTCGCATGACTATGTTTTTTCTTATACATTACTAATAATACCAAAGATTCTCTACAATTATGAATAGTGCCAAAAAGTCAAATGTAACATTTGGTTTGGATGGAAGGGAGTAATAATTTAACATAAATTTGAAAACAATTTTGACATACTAAAACTTTTGATTGCACATAACACAAATGATGTGTATTTTCTCATTCTTCATATACTCAAATTATACAATGTACTAGTAATGCACTTTACATGTGGATTGAATCACGGAGGTAAAATTTTCACCTTAAACTTTGTTGTTTGTAACAGAAACCACCATGAATAACTCTTATGGGTTATTTTCATGTAATAAACTTTATACAAAAGTTATGTAAAACAAATCAACTTATATAAATATCACGAGGCGCCTGTCTTACCGGCTTACCCAAGAATTAGGAAATTCTTTTTACTACTCTTGGCCAATTTATTCCTTTAAATATTACTCCTGTTTTAATGAATAGTTTACATTTACTTAATCTTTCGAGAGGAAAATAAAAAAAATTAAACTATTGACTGAGACGGAGAGAGTAATACGGAGTACTACTAAACTACTCCCTCTCATCCACTCCAAAGGTAACATGAACTCACTTTTTGTGAGAGGAAAAATGAATTCATGTTACCTTTTGAGTGGATGGGAGGGAGTCTATACTAAATTACTAATGCTTTATTGCATAGAATGTGATTGTCTTGTTTTATATAGGGGGTGTATAAGTATATCTTCTTATCCAAAATTAAAATGACATGGATATTAAGGGCAAACAACAAAACTGAAGCATCAACGGAGCGTAGTCGACGTAATTAAGTAAACGTTAAGGGGCGCGGTGGTCGCAATAATCATGTGACTCCAATTCAAGAGTCGTTATAAGCATTACTCCAAAGTGCTCTTTCTACTTTACAGTTAACACATGCCGCCTCTCTTTCCCAAATAGTATATTTTTTATTATATTAAAATACAGTATCAGTTAGCTAAATCGGTAAAGTGATAAATTGTGTAATTTATAATCTAATTTCAAATCTCGTCAACAACAAATACGCGCGCCTATTGGCTCCCTTTGCATCAAAATACATAAATAATCGTATTGACACCTTAAACGTATGCAAGACTCGATGTTAAGTCAGCCCCTTTATTCCCCCACAAATACTATTATACAACCAGTTGTATAATAAGCATTGTACAACTCTGTACATTAATTCGGGTTTATGTGATTTTTCTGAGTTTTGTAAGAGTTTATTTTTTTTATGTTTAAGTGATGAGTTTAAAAACTTTAATGCGTAGCTCAGATTTTTTTAAACAAAACTCGAAAATTTTAGTACACAGCTCGGATTCCACATCATACAACTGCATACAACAAGTTGTATAATCTACTCATTGATATTCCTCTCCATTAGTGCAACAAGTACTCATTATAACTATACAAATTATCTCATATTTGTTTATGAACCGACTATAATATATACATGTGTAAATGAATGAAGTATAACATCCCAGAACTCTCTATCTATTATGTCAAACATATCAAAATTCATAACCCATATTATTTGGAAGGGAATAAAAAGAAAAGGTAAATTAAATTCCGTTCTAATTAAAGAAGGTTATATTATAACCACGAACATATACATACATCTCTGTTTTAATTATTTATCTTTTTAATTAAGAGTATATAAATACATAGGTTAGAGGGAGTATAACTGTATCACGGCATCCCCTAGTAGGACAAGTTTGAGATAACTTTCAAATGAGTTGGAGACACCCTAAACAAAAATTAATGCATTTAGAAGAAAAATGGACTTAGATGATTAATACGGTACATAATGCCTAATGCAATCCAGCTAATGTCTTCATGAAGTTTTGTCCTAGGAAGCCATGGTATGTATATACGGATACAAGTATACAACTACTAGCATTAGTTAAATGGAAACCACAAACCATTTCTAATCATAATTCTAACTAATCCTCTATTATTAACTCAAGTAGTTGAACTAAATTGTGTTTTTACTTCATCATTGAGGTTAAATTATAAGGAATCCCAAATTATAATAAGAGTAATATGAATTAGTCAACATTTTCATTTACTCCCTCCTTCTAGTCATATGTTTACACTTTCTTTATTTTATGAGGGTGAAATAAAGGAAGTGTAAACTAATGACTGGAACGGATAGAGTACTTCTTTAACTTTTGTCATGTCAATTGTTCAATTTGAATATACTTATTTTTACCTGGACCTCGTAAATTGACCAATGTGAATAATCTGATCTGTACATGATTTGACACCGAATTGAGGACTCGAACGTACTTAACTTGTAATTCGAATTGATCTGAGCTGAATACTCGCACATGAGCCAGCCCAAATTTACTTGTCTGACTCAATTGATCTGGTTGTCAGGTTTATTTTGCACCGTTTAACTTAATATGCTTTTGCTGGATAATGATATAACGGAGAAAAATCTTATATTTTTTTGTGGAGGTTAGGGATTAGAAGTATGATTAGCCTTTGTCTCATTTAACAACCAAACTCCTTAATAATACTCAACAATTAGTTTAATACACTCATAATTCCACCTAATTACATTAAAATAACAACAAAAGTTTTCTTTGTCATATAATTGGTTGGTCCACATTATTCTATATACCATATTCCATGGAGTATAACCTTCCAAGATTTATAATACCAAAACTAGTTGAAGTTTCATAAGAAACGAACAAAGTCGCCCACCTTAGTATACCTTACTATTCCTTATATATAAATGAGATGTAACCCATTACCCACACAATTACATCAATCATATCCCCCTTCAAAAATAATTCCAAAAATATTAATATATTAATTTAAATAAAAAAATTTTAAAAAAATTCAATAAAGTTGGCTTTAAGTCTTTAACCTCACTAAATTGAACCCACCACATTCACATTATTTTTGCCTTATATCTTTCACCTCTCCTTTATTTCATACACATAATACACACATACAACTTTCTTAGTTTCTTTTTCTTCTTCCAAAATCCCATATTTCTCTCTCCCAAATTTCAAATTTTCGGAAATTATTTTCCGTATTATCGACAAATTTATATTTCATTCATTCACTTAAAAAAAAACAAGAAATTCAAGTGAATGTTGAATATTGTTAATTGTTATAGTCTTATAGATGTCTAACGTGAGATGAAGAACAAAACCAATAATACCAACAATTTCTCAACCTTGTATTTCACATTTCTCACCACCTTTGCATTATTATTCATATTTCCACACCTCCAAATTCAAGTAAATGGAAATTTCATCGGTACGAGTACGTTAACCGACACCGAGGCGAGCTACATTCGACGTCGTCAGCTTTTATACTACAAAGACGAGTATGGTGACCGGGGCGAAACAGTTACGGTTCCACCAAACCTTGTGTTTGATAGTCCACGGCTTCGGGACGCGTACATTGCGCTCCAAGCGTGGAAACAAGCTATATTATCCGACCCGAGGAACCTGACTCGGAATTGGGTCGGACCTAATGTGTGTGAGTATACTGGAGTGTTTTGTGCACCTGCACTAGATAACTCTACGATCAATACCGTTGCTGGTATTGATCTTAACCACGGCGATATCGCCGGGTACCTTCCGGAGGAGCTAGGACTCCTCCGGGACCTCGCTTTGTTCCATATTAATTCAAACCGGTTTTGTGGGACCCTCCCTCGGAAATTCGCCTATTTGCGACTGTTATTCGAGTTGGATCTTAGCAACAACCGGTTCGCAGGACGATTTCCGAGTGTGGTCCTCCAGTTACCGAGTTTGAAGTTTTTGGACATACGGTTTAACGAGTTTGAAGGAAATGTCCCTAAAGAATTATTCGATAAGGACTTGGATGCAATATTTATAAACCATAACCGGTTCCGTTTCCAGTTACCGGATAATTTCGGGAATTCGCCGGTTTCGGTAATTGTATTGGCGAATAATGATTTCCATGGGTGTTTACCTCAGAATATTGTGAACATGTCCAATTTGAATGAAATTTTATTGATTAATAATGGGTTGAGGTCCTGTTTGCCGAGTGATATGGGGAAATTGAAGAATTTGACGGTTTTCGACGCGAGTTTTAATAAGTTGTCCGGGCCGTTACCGGCGTCTATAGGTGAGATTACTGGTTTGGAGCAGCTGGATGTTGCACATAATAGGTTAATTGGAGAAGTGCCGGAAAGTATTTGTGATTTGAAGAATTTGAAGAACTTTACTTATTCTTATAATTTCTTTAGCGGCGAGCCGCCGGTGTGTTTGCGGGTTAAGGCGTTTGATGATAAGAGGAATTGTATTCCGGGGAGACCGTTGCAGCGGAATGCCGCTCAATGTCAAGCGGTGTTATCAAAACCGGTGGATTGTAATGCGTTTAGGTGCAAGCCTTTTGTTCCTCCTGCGCCTATTTATCCTCCACCGGTGTTTTCTCCGCCACCGTCGCCTCCATCACCCCCACCGCCCTCACCACCTCCGCCACCTCCACCTCCATCACCGCCTCCGCCATCACCCCCGCCTCCTTCACCGCCACCACCTCCGCCACCACCACCTCCATCACCCCCTCCACCTTCACCTCCACCACCTTCACCACCACCGCCATCACCACCGCCCCCATCACCACCACCGCCTTCACCACCACCACCACCATCACCACCACCGCCTTCACCACCACCGCCACCTCCCGTTTACTCACCACCACCGCCGCCACCGTCACCACCGCCTCCATCACCACCGCCACCTTCTCCACCACCGCCATCACCACCGTCTCCACCACCGCCTTCACCGCCACCTCCCGTCCACTCACCACCACCTCCACCACCGTCTCCACCGCCGCCATCACCACCCCCGCCATCACCGCCACCTCCCGTCCACTCACCTCCACCACCGCCTCCACCTTATATATACTCATCACCACCACCACCGCCACCTTATATCTACTCATCACCACCACCGCCGCCGCCATATTTATATTCATCACCACCTCCACCACCTTACATCTACTCATCACCACCGCCTCCGCCATACATATATTCTTCTCCACCACCACCGCCACCAGTACATCACTCACCACCTCCTCATCACCATTTGCCGCCACCGGCTCCGGTATATGAAGGCCCATTGCCACCAATTACTGCTTTGCCTTACTACTCTCCACCACCACCACCTTTCTATTAATTCTTTTGAAATGAATTGTTTCGGAAAATAAATTTTGAAATAAAAACAATCATAAAAAACAGTAAAAAAAAAAAAAGCAGTAGGATTTTCACGGGGTAAAAAAATGTGTGTATATGATTTATTATGCAAATTTGATGAACTACAATTGTGGGGATTTGCAGCTGTGCTAACACTTCTCTTGGTGTTTCATTCTTGCTGGTAATTTGTTGGGATTGTTCTTAATTAACTCTTTTTTTAATTAGGTTCTATGATCATACTCTTTTCATTTTTTATTTTATTTTTCTCGTACAATCTTGAATTATTGATCATGTTATTGGAATTTCATGTAGTGTATTGAATATACTCAAGTTATGATTTATACGAAGTACAAAGTTATTTGTTCGTCATTCTTGTGCGTAAAAATTATAAATATCAAGTGCGAATTATGTATAAAATTGGATGGTCCGTCAATTATATAAAGTGAAAATTTATTAGCATTTAAATTACTGTTTAGTTTTGTTTACCTTTGTTCTAAGAAAGGAGCTAGGTTAGTATGGTCAAGTTGAAGTGTTTGGAAGTCTATTTCATCTGAGTTGTCATTGAGTTTACAAACAATCACGCTTCAGGTTTTGTCTTGATTATCTCGGGTACGAACCACTTTTTATATTAATTCGATTTAATTCAGATTATATATATATTGTAGTCATTATCGTCGTGACTAACTTCAATGTGGACAATTGTATAACTTGACATTACTACGCTAGTCATTTTCAGTCGAGTTACTTTCGAATCAAATGATTATGAGCTCCTGTTAATTTCAATTCACACAAACTTCGGGTCAAAATAGGGCGAAGCTAACTTGAATTTTAAGTTATTTTAAATTAGTTTAATTCACATATTTGATCGACTTATCAAATATAGTCAATTTTATCGAGTCTACTTCATGTCCGCGAAGAATTGTTCTCGTGGTGTGCATCATTCGAGTCTACATCAAAATTATCAAGATTAGGAATCCACATGGGATTGGTTATCTAGTGATCAAATTCCAATTTCCATGCAACTTGATCAAATATATACTCAACTTTTAGCTTAGATATCGGAGTACGACATTGTTTTCAGCTTTTGATCATGAAAATAATAAATTATATATTTTGAACTTTCGATTAGTCTCCAATAAGATAAAAGTATCCGTCTTAACAATGAAATAGGTAAAGTATCATATCATACCACTTCAGTATATAACTATATAAGGCAAATCATTTGCTTTTCTACCATGCATTTTGTTTTGGTTTTATTATTACTATTTAACCCGTTTTAAGCTTAAAACAGATACATCCGTCTTAAATAAAGAATCTGTACTTCTTATAATTAATTTTGTTTAGGTGAGTGATTAGTTGTTTGATTATTATGATTTGGTGATCCATAATTTTCGACCGAGGTAAAGAGAATAAAGAGATCTTGGGTGGGACAGTAAATCTGCGATTTTGCTCATTTTCTGGTAAAAGTCAAACAATTTTTATCATAGTTAATTTGATTTTTTTTTTTTGAGAAGTCATAGTTAATTTGATTTTAATTAAGTAGTAATTAATCACTCGATTACTTTCACGTGATCCCACCGAATTCCATAATTTGTTCAAATTTCAAACTTGGTCATCGTCATTACTTGAACTTTACTACTTTCACTTTTTAATTCTCTTTGGTGACCTCTATGAACAATTACACTTTTAATAGATGTACTATTATGTAAGCTTCGAAAAGAAAAATAATTCAATTAAAATCGTGCTTTATTTTGGTCAAAAACAATAATTTAGGGATGTTAGTAAAAAGACGGCCCTAATTTTATTATTTCATTTTTCATTATCTTTGTTTTTTTTTTTCATACGAAAATTGCATATAAGATAAGTTGAGTGAGTTTTAATTAATTTTCCGGCATTGATCAAACTCACACACTTGAGGCGGCATTTATTTATAATTTTATTTATTTTTCATGCCTAAAAATGTGCAAGTGAGGATCTTATCTTGCTTTAGAGAAGAAAGCAAGGGGGGAATGTAACTTGTTTTAGGGAAAGAAGAGAGATAAATCAATGTGCAAAAGTATGGATAGGGGAGGTACATAAGGCTTCCTTAAGCATATGAGCCTGATTAATATTTCGTATTTAAAATTTGACCAGAACTCGTCGGACTAATAGAATAGATAGTTTTTGAGCAAAAATACATAAAACAAAGTTAGGGGAAAACCAAAAATTAAATTAAAGTAATTTTTTTGCAAATATCTCTAAATAGAAGATAATTTTTAATCGAAAAAACCCTAAAATTGTTATATAAATAAAAAGTAATTGACTGTATTGTAAAAACTGTTGTTATATATTAACGATCGCATATGAACTTGATTACTTCATATATTCTAACTTTGTGTATTTATTTGCCTTTTTAACTTCGCAATTATGAGTAGATATTAGACTCTATTTAGTTTTTTAATATTTGAAAGATTAAATAAAACTTTTTTTTTGTTATTAAGTTCTCCAATAAAACCGCTGTATGGATGTAGAACAAGCTTTAATAATTTCTATGTCATTGATTTTTAAATTTTTTTATAAGGAAAGAAAATTAGGTCGATTTCCTAAAAGAAGACCACCTCATCTCATCATTTTAGATGAATGCAAAGAGTGGAAGCCATTATTGACTTTCACTCCACCGAAAAAGAGTAAAACCCCAAATTCCCAATGTCCCAAATTAACTATACAATCGGTTACTTTATTAGCCTCACGAAATGTTGATAACTTGTCGTCATTAAATAAAGTATACAAATTAAAATTGTTGCATCCAATTATTCTTTCACAAAATCTTATTGAAGACGGGCGATATCCGTCATAAGCTTATGACGGATACCGTTTCCTCTCATAAAATACTCATTGTGAGGTGAGTGGAAAGCACATGGAGGGTGCCCCACCTTATCCCCTCTCCCTTTTTATAAGAGGTCTTCAGCTTGAGACGGGTTAAACCCGTCACAAGCAAGACGCTTTGTTATTCTTTAGGTTTTGTTATAGCACTAGAATGTGGGAATCTAATTTTACCAAACTGTTAATGTCGTTAAGCTCAAAAGCATAGTATGGGTGATTGGTGAGTCATTTCACAAATAAGAAGTGATTAGTTGTTTTGGATGTTTTGGTTTGTTGCTTATTTTATGATATATCTTTTGACAATGCAAGTGAAAAGAGCATGAGAATGTGGTAAAAGTACAGGAAATGGGTTGAGGCATCTTCTTTTTTAAATTCATGGATTTTAACCGACAATATGGTATGGCAACATTAACATCGCATTATAGTATTGTACCCTTTTAAGGTAAAATGTTCATGCCGTACATTATAATAACATCGATCACTCATGTATTTTTTTTTCTTTATCTCACAGGTCTTATTTTTTTGGGCTGAAATTGTCTGAATTGAATTGAACTGAATAATATAATAATAATGAACTGAACTGACATTAATAAGAATAATAATATTAATGTTGAAATAAACTAATCTGAACTGAATTGATCTGAACTGAACTGATAATAAGAATATAAAATAAGAATAATAATATTAATGTTAAAATAAACTAATCTGAAATGAACTGAACTGAACTGAATAGAACTGAACTGAACTTAATAAAGCTGAACTGAACTGAACTTATTAGAACTGAAATTAAGTCCAGAAAACAGGCATAAGACACTAATTTATATGTTTATTTGCTTCTTTGATGTAAAATATTTTGGACTTACATCTTGAAGAAGTTCAGAATATTTATTTTAAGATTGAATTGAAAAGGAAATGTAATGTATGTATTATCAGCCAATAAGATTGGAGGGAATGATAATTAGGCATAGGTATTACAATGTTAGTCTGCACGGACTACTTGTTAAAGTTGACACAAACACACTTTATAAGTTATAAGCCTAACATGGGCTTGTTCGAATTCTCACAAATCATAATCGGGTGAGGTTTTAAGCTAAAATTAATGGATAATAAGAAAAATAGTATTCTAATTCGTCCCGGTTACTAGTTTACTTATTTCATTTTTGAGTTTCTTATTCATTTGTTTACCTTTTTATATTTATAAGAGATTTTTCACATTCAACATTGTCCGTTTGTTATCCAATAACACTTATCCCAAATGGTCTCATCTTCGCTCATTGACAAGAGTTGCAAACAGACAACTTAATGTGTTTTCCTAATTGACAAGAGTTGCAAACAGACAACTTATTCAAAGGACGACAAGGAATTGTTTTTCGAGTACATAAAGAATTAAAAATCTCGGAGCCTGGATGACCTAGGCGTCCGTGCCAAATGGTAGATGGAAGTGCGGTGAATGCTTGTGGGTGTGAGGTGGCGGCCGGGGCATGGTTCGGGGTGTGTAGTGGGTAGAGGTCCCCCGTGCTATTGCTTCTCATAATCGGCATCCCCGTCTTGAGATCCTTCACAGTGAAACCAAATGGGTCAAACTCGACGGAAACATGGTTGTCAATAGTGAATTTTCTAACAGAGACAAGGTTTTTAATTAATTGAGGCACATGTAAAATATTGTTTAATGTGAGGGGTGGGTTTGGGGAAGCAAGAGTCATAGCACCATAACCAATAATAGGAATCATATCACCATTTCCGACTACTATATGACGAGTTTTACTCAAAGAAGAATAAGAGGAGAGATTACCATTATTGGAAGTCATGTGCGCCGACGCACCTGTGTCCATATAATAGTTGTCATCCGGCTGCTGTAGGGAGAGCGATTGCATCATAGCAGCGATATCCGTCGGAACAAAAGCTCCTGGAGGATTTCCATTACTCGATTGAGCAATGAACGCCTGTCCTTGCTGAGTTGGACGAGGCCCGAGTATCCCCTGTTGCGGCCGACTACCAGGACCAGACCACCCGGCCGTAGGATAGGGGCACGGGGGCACAGTCCAGCCTTGCGAAGGCGTCGACGGCCAAGAATTGAAGGGTACCCATGTCCACGTGCCCTGTTGCTGCTGCTGTCCATTCTTGTTGTTATTGTTGCGGTTGCTGTAACCACCGCCACTGTTCTTCCCTCCCTTTTGACCACGGTTGCGCCCTCCTTTGCCTCGGTTGTTGTTGTATTGGTTCGAATTCCCACCACCCTTAGAATTATTTGGGGCAGATTGAGAGTTGGAACCCGTATCTTTGGACGAGTGGGAGGCAAGGAGTGCAGTGTCCGCAGCAGAGGGAGCGGCCTGGATGCGCTGGTTGCTTTCTTCTAGAGCGAGCGTGGACCGAGCCTTGTAAAACGAAGGCAAGGGATCCGCTTGTTGAATGATGGTAGCAATTCCCTTGTATCCGTCAGAGACGTGGGTGACCAATTGAAGGACAAGACGCGTTTCGGAGACGGGAGAACCAACATTAGCGAGTTGGTCAGCAATCATTTTCAGAGCTTGACAATACGACGACACATTCGGGTAGTTGTCCATGTGGGTGTTAGTAAACTGTTGCTCCAACAGGACAGCCCGAGAATGCTTATTGTCGTTGAAAATATCCTTGAGACGATCCCACGCGGTCTGAGCAGTAGAACCGGGTTCAAGAATCGTATGAAGGAGATCAACCGAGATAGTGCTATATATCCACTGCTTAACAATGGCATCGAGACGGTTCCATGTTGCATCTTTGTTGATCACGGTGTCCTTGGGTGGGACAAGGTGATCGAGAACGTCAAAAGCGCTGGCCGTGTTCAAGAACAACTCGGCCCAAGATGCATAGTGGACATTCTCCGTCTCAAGAGTGATCTGCACATAATTCTTGATATTAGAAACAGAATAGGCTGGGTGAAAGGATGATTTGGAGCTGGTTTGGGTGTCGTTTGTCATGATTGCAGAAAAAGAATGAGGCAAACGAGTTGTAGAGAAGAGCGGAAGAGAAGATCGAGATGGCTGATACCATATAAGAATTAGATAAGGAGAGAATTCTATTGCCTGAGTATAAACAAATACATTGCATCCTATATATAACAAATAGCTAAACTACTATCCTAAATAAGAGGATATGAGATACACGTAAATAGCAACTGATACAACAACATTGACTGAGTATATACAAAATAACAAGAGAATATTTGACATATTCTAATAGTTTTTGTGTCAAAAAATAAATTAAAGATAAATAAATGACCGAGACGAAAGAGCTATGTTTTAGGTCAAATCGTAACAGTAAATAGTTGCCCACTAAAATAAAACTGTTTTCATTTAGTTATAGTTATGGTGATCAAGCGATAACTACTTTATTCGACATTTTGTCACAAGATAAAACAATCACAATTTTTAAATATGATAACCTAAAAATAGTTATTTCTACAAAAAAAACTTATCTATTTTAACAGTCAAAGTATTGTTATTTGATATTGACTCTTATTTACAGGTTCTCAGCTCAAACCGTATGAGTGTATATGACAGTTAAGTCGTTAAAGGTGGTCGTTGTAGTGCTGACGACACACAATTTATTTATCTCGTGAGAGTCATGAACACTAAATTAAGTCACCGACCCCACTAATTAAGGGACAGTTATTACTAGAATTCACTGACCAGTACCAAAACATTTGGTGTCCCCTGTCAATTTTGCATGTGAATTGGTTACCCATGTGATCTGTTGGCAGCCCATGGTTTAACCACTATAAAACTTTTCACGGGAGTGTCAAATATTCCACTAAATAATTATAATGAGTTTTCATATAAAGACAATGGTTTAACCACTAAAAATTATAATGACTTTTCATATAAATTACTCCCTCCGTCCCAAAACCGAATAGGTAAACAAATGACCGGGATAGAGATAATAGTTCGTTTATACTCCCTCCGTCCCAATCATTTATTTTTACAAAAGTATTACTTGTACATCTAAAACTGAAACTTATACTACATCCAATTTTTCTTCTAGTATACGGGATATCATATTTTCATTTTCTCCACATTTGACTTTTTAGTAAATATTTCAATATTTTGACCTTAAATATCTTAAAAATTATAATGAGTTTTCATATAATTTTAATATAATTACATTTTCTATTCAAAGTCTTTAAAAAATTATTTCAAAAAAAAAAAATTAACATATAGATGCACGAAAAACGTGATTATGGTATCATAATGAGGGTCGTGCAATCAAATAGGCAGAAAACAAAAAAATGGATTAAGTACTTAAATAACTTAGAACAAATGCAACAGTTCTTAGTCTTGAGTTTGTCAATAAGAACTTTAAAAATAAAATTCTTTCATTGTGGTTCTCATTAAGTAGTCAAAATAAAAACTATGTATTGCAAAGGTAAAACAGATTCATGAGGAGAATATTAGTAATGGATCCTAAGGAATAATTATTGAGAATAAAGTAAAACGTTTTTATTTTGAGGTACGCTTAGGGGTTGATGAAAAATGACTTGACATATACTTCTTCCATCGCACTTGCTCTTAAGAGACCTTTAATTTGAGGTTTGAAATCATGAATCATCCTTGGGCAGTTTGAAATTGGAATTTAATTCTCAAACCATATGTTTTTTTTTTTTCAATTTTGAATGTATGTCGATTCAAAACCCAATCAAAGTTAAATAATGGAAAAATATTACTCCGTATATAAAATAATTACTTCTAATATTAGTATATCATGCAAATAACATATAAAATATTTCATTTACAGATAAGCGTCGCCGGTAGACACCAAAACCTTACGAGATAAATTCACATAGTAATAGCTTCAAACCTTACGTATTATGGTCGATAGAGAGGACTTGCTAATTGTCAATGTCGTCAAAGAAAATTACACACTTCTTTAGGCTTTAAAAGTTGCATAAATTGCGGGGTCACATGCTTTTACTTGTCTTCTTATGTAATGCTTTCACATTAAATACTTTTTTTACTGTAAACATCGACGACGTTTTAATAATTATTGATGACGTTTTTAATGCAAAAGACGGTATTATCCCTCACATCTAGAGCTGGCAAACAATGACATGACACGAAAACACGATACGAACCCGACACGAAATTAACGGGTTTGGATTGAGGCTTAATGACCTATTTATGTAAGTGGGCCGACACGAACACGACACAATATTTAATTGGGTTGGGTTTAGGTTGAGCTCTCTAAACACGAACCCGATACGAAAGATTTGTTTACTAAATTAATCCTAATTTTTCTTGATCTTTAATCACATAAATATACTTAAACTTTCCAAATATGGACAAGACACGAAAACACAACCCGAACCCGACACGAAATTAATGGGTTAGGGTTGAGGCTTGATGACCCATTTATGTAAGTGGGTCGACACGAACACGACACGACATTTAATTGGGTCGGGTTTGGGTTGGAGGGTCTGTGACCCGTTTACATGTGACACTAACACGAACCCGACACGACCCGACCCGATCTGTTTGCCAGGTCTACTCACATCTCACTCTTTTCTCTCTAATTTAAAATCCTCCAAAATTCACCCAACTTCCATCACCACCACCTAACCGACTACCACATGCCACCACACTGCCACCACCACTGCCACCAGCACGCCGCCACCAACATTGAATTAGTTGTTTGTTTGAGGTTTTATTATCCAATTTAGTTGAATTAGTTTTTGAATTAGGTTTAGTTTTTTCTTGTTAATTAGTTTGTATGTTTTTGATTTCATTATTGATTGTAATTGGGGTGGTGTTGTTGCCGAAATAGGGTGAATTTGTGTGTCGATTTTTGTGGTTGTTGTGTCGAATTAAGTCGAATTGGGGAAGGGGGAGAACATCAAGGACGAAAGTCGAAATTCAACTTTCATCCATGGTGCAAACGTTGGGATTCAACGTTGATGTCATGGTCGAAAGTTGAATTTCATCCTTCCTCCATGGTTGAAACTTGAAAGTAGGGTTTTGAGGTTGGTTCATGGTTGAAAGTTGAATTTCAACTTTCAGTACATGGCAAATGTTAATAAAACGCAAGGTTTGCTCCATGGACAAATGTTGAAATTCAACATTTTGTTCGTGGTTTGGTCAATTTTCTTTTAAACCGTGTTTAATGCTTTTATTTGCCGATTTCTTAATTTTTTTAAGTTTTCTAGTCGTTGTGGGTTATTTTCTAACATTTTTTATTTGTTTACGTACCGGTGGTTCGGGTTTCATCATGCTAATTGATGTTGTTGTTATTTTTTTTTTAATTTAATTGGTTTTTACTAGAATTTGAGAGAAAAATGTTTAGAGAGAGAAAGTAGTATTAATGTGCAGGGGCATTATTGTCTTTTGGAATGAAAACGTCGTCGATAGTTACTAAAACGTCGTCGATGAAAATCAGCCCTCTACTTTTTCCATCCCGGTCAATAATTTACACTTTTCTTTTTTTGACGTTTCAGTCAATGGTATATTTTACTCTCTACTTTAGTTTTGAATAATATTAAAAGGAATTTCCCTCTATTTTTACATTGGTCATTGTGTATGAAGAATATGTAAACATTTCATAGAGACACAGAGAGTATATATATTTTGTGTACCATGTTAGTGTTGGACACCTTAATACGGTCATATTCGTCTTAAGTTTAAAACAGGTCAAGTATAACCCCATACGTCATTCCTACTTCCTAGACATTCAACTCTTTATCTCATATTTCTATTTGAGTCGTTTCATGTTTAAGATGAATATGATCATATCATCCTAAACATCAAGAATTTGTGACCGTGTTATTATAAACATGAAATTAATGCATAGAATATTCCCAAATAACAATTAAAATAGGAAATTAATACATAAAAATAACATGTTTTTATAAAAATGAAATTAATACATAAAATATTCCCGAATAACAAAAATTAAGCCCAAATGACCTTATACAACTTAATTGAATAAGGTCAGTCTACAAAACCCTCAATGACAAGCCCAATACACTTGACTACAAGTCCACCATAATAAACATTACACAATCTCATGCCCTTATAGACTCCTTGTAAGTAATCAGTTAATCAGCTCCATGCATTCTATTTCGATACGTTTGTTCAAAAATCATCTAACAAATTTCTAATATTCATATGAAAAATGTGACGAATTGAGAGAATGTTATAATTCTCTGATGCTTTGTTTTTTTACTCAAAGATCAAATATCATTACTAAAAAGTCATTTAGTATAGCGTTTAATGATTTTATAATAATTTATACACGCCAATGTTGTCAGGATCGGGATTCTACTTTGGATCGATGGGGAGGGTAGGATCGAATCGGTATAATCGGATCGTAGAATCGTAAGATTCTACAAACTCACCAAATATAGTGTTTTATTTGGTAAAAACATATCATTGAAGATCAAAATAATTATTTATTAATATTTATCCATAAAATATTGATAACTAATGATTTTAATATTATTATATGAACATGTTTCTACAACTTACCCAAAATTTTAGTTTTACGATGTCATTATATAAAAATATATATTAATTTTTTTACTATGAAATCGGATCGTAGGATCGTAAGATCGTAGGATCGTATTATGATTCTACCTCTAGAAATTTTTAGATGATTAGGATCGTAAGATTCTACAACCATGATAGAATCGTAAGATCCAGGATCGGTCAAGCATTTTTAGATCGTGAAATCGTAGAATCGTAGGATCGAATCGGGATTCTGACAACAATGATACACGCCATTTAATAATACTTTAGTAAGTTAGTAATACTATATAACTTACTATAAGATCGTTGTATATTATACATCACCATTATATTTAAGATTTTGTAAAGATATTAATATACTATCCTCATTTTTGGTTGATGCCTTAACAACACTTTGCTAAGCAACAGAGAAACAAACTTGATTATAACTTGACATACGTAGGTAGCAACTAGCCAACTAGCAAGCCTGATCCACATAAAAGACATACTAGTATTCCTTTAAGGATTAATAGAGCAAAAAGTATTCAATTCTAACTTTTCCTAATCACAAATTTATTTTCCTCGCGATATTATTTATAAGGTAAGGAAATGATTACAAGGTAATAATAGAGAAAATTCGCATAATAAACGGAATGATCTTAAGGTGAAATCTGATTTTTTATTCATTATATGTACAACGCAATATCAGAGACTTAATCCCAAAATGATTTGGGGTCGGTTGACATGAATCATCCTTTAGAATCGTCTATGAGCGAACGCAAACCTCAAAATGCGGAAAAAAAATAGAAAAGGAAAAAATGAAAAACAAAAGGGAGAGTTGCTCGTGTGAAGATGTTCTTTTGGCAGATTTGTAGTGAGGCGATTCCTACGAAGGAAAATATTACTCCAAGAATTCGAGGTAGTGATTTTATGTGTCTTATTTGTCTTAGCGAGATGGAGACTTGTCTCCATTTGGTTAAGGGGTGTGGTTGGGTGGGTGGGGTTTGGAATGGGTTGGGGGTGAGGGAGTGGGTGGAAGATGTGTGGAGGGAGATGGAGGAGGAGGAGGAGCGAGGAAAGTTCATGGTGGGGTGTTGGGCAATTTGGGAAGCGAGGAATAAATGGGTGTTTGAAGGGAAAAGGGTCATTGCGCTGGACGTTATTCGGCGTGTGGAGGAGCTCATGAAGGAGATGAAGGCTATAGAGGAGGCTGGGGTGGTATGCACCAAGGCTGCAAATGGAAAGGGAATGAGGGAGGGAAGGCGAGAGAGCGGCGTGTGGGGTGAGGGATGGGTGAGGCTTACGTGTGATGCTGGTGTGAAAGAAGGGTGGGGTACCGGGTTAGGGGTGATCTGCTGTATTGATGAGGGGGCTGTTGTTTGGGCGCTGGTGGAGAGACGTAGGGGCGTAGAGGAAGTGGGAGAGGCGGAGGCGGAAGCGGTGTTGGAAGGGATTAAGGAAGCTGTGCGGAGGGGTCAGCGAAGACTGGTGGTTGAGAGCGATAGCACGACGGTCATCGACATTCTGCAAAGTAATAGGATGGGCATGAGCTATCTCTTTTCGATCATTGACGAAATTCGAGCCCTTAGCTCTAGTCTAGATGATATTATTTGGTCTTTCGTTAGGCGTCATTACTCTCGCAGTGCGCACGATTTAGCTCATTTCAATGGTTTTAATAGTGGTAGGCGTGTTTGGGAAGGTTGCCTTCCGGACAATCTTATATCTCTGGTTTTTTCTGATTATAATAATATGAGGTAATCCCGCTTTGGGGTATTCAAAAAAAAAAAAAAAACAAAAGGGAGAGTGAAACGTAATACATAAGTTAAGGTAAACTTATAGATTTAAAATCGAAGTCCGAATTTCTTTTATAAAAACTTAAAATTTAAATCGAGAATAAAAATTAAAACGATTTTGAAAATCGAAATAAAATATAGGGGTCTGAAATATCTAAAGTGAACAAAGTAAAATATACTCACTATAACCAAACGGGTAATAAATCTAGGCGCGCCCCATGATTTATTCAAATGTAAACCCTCATATCGACCCAAACCCGCTAATAATCACCTCTGGAGATATGACATGGTTTAGCAGGGCACAAGTAGTGCACAACCGCACAAGCTATAAGATTTGAATGTTGAACCCTTTTTGGGCCTTGATCATGAATTACGTTTTAGCAATGTAAGTACTGATCCATTACCACCAAAATTAAACCCAAATAATTCATGCTCTTCCAATTTAAATGAACATAAGCCCAGTAAATAAAGCCCTCAATGACAGGCTCAATACACATGACTACAAGTCCACCACATTATATAATCTTCTGCAAACCAAATCTAAGTTAAGTTACTGGTTTCTCGTAAGAGGCTACCTCAATTCTTCCCATTTAAAATCCTCTCATAAATTTCGGATTAAGGCTTTTTTTTTTTTATAAGAACAAAACTGAATTGAACGAAGTTGAACTAAATTGAATGAAGCTGAATTAAGAATTAATTTAAGAAGGGATGAGCTGAACTGAACTGAATGAAGCTGAACTGAAATGAGTTGAAATTAAGCAAAAAAGAACAAGGCCTAAGAGTTTCACAAAAGCTTGGGAGAGACGATATCTCACTAAATTTTTGAGAGACCATTTTGCGTAAATCTTTATGTGTTTTTCGTAACTGTTTTGTTGTTAATCGTGGCTTAATATGACTCTTTCATTTTGTACCTATTTTCGTGATAAACTTACCCCCTTTACAATATATGTTGTGACCATTTTAATCGGTGCTTCATATTATTCATAATGTACTCCCTCTGTTCCGGTTATTTGTTTACCTATTTTATTTTGGCTGTTTCAATCAATTGTTTACCTTTATATTTTAGGAATGCTTTTGATTGACAATTTGATCCTCCACACTCAATTTCGCCTACTTATTGGTCTCCTCCATTTCCTTGCCTTTAAGTCAAAATTAAAGATGAACAAATGAGTGAGACAGATGGAGGGAGTATCTATATTATAACTATTTGCACCATCTTTTTCTTTAAATTGTAAAACGTTCTTTAAACAATTTAGTGAAAAACCGTCTTTTAAATACTCGCTCGACCATTCTATTTAAGATTTTGTGAAGACATTAATATACTATCCTCATTTTTGGTTGATGCCTTCACAACAACTTCGCTAAGCAACAAAGAAGCAAACTTGATTATAACTTGAGATACGTAGCAAGGTTGATCCACATAAAAGACATGGTGTTCCTTTAAGGATTAATAAAACAAAAACTATTCAATTCTAACTTTTTCCTAATCACAATTTTTTCTTGAAATGCATTTTTTTCCTCATGATATTATTTATAAGGTCAAGAAATTATTACAAGGTAATAATGATATAGAGGTTGAATGATACTAATTAAGGTGAAATTCCAATCAATTTATTTTGTCATTAAGTGTAATTTGTCTTAAATTTTAATTTCTCAAAATTTTGAATTTGAATTACATTGCAAGTACGAGTATATCAGTAAGTGTTATAGCATTCATTATTCTTACTCAATTTAAGTAGAATCCACGAAAGACGCGACTTGTCGAGTCGTATAAACTTCTCTCACGAGTCAAAATTAAAAGGAATGTTAACCCACCCAGCCTGCATCTAGTTCAATCCTGTGTTTGATCACCTCGTATTTTAACGTTGATTTTGGCTAAACATTTAACTAATTCAATGATGATTTAAGTCTCCAATGTGGAAAAATCAAAAATTTTATATACTTGAATAAAAACATAGGAATAAACTTAGCATAGGTGCTCTTTAGATAATAAAGTTATGATTGCGTCAACAAACATTGAACCATATCATGCATGGATAGCAATGCACGCTTTCTAGCTTAGAAGCCAATGCATTATGCATAGCATGGGCACGCCACACATTTATGGTCCCTTTGGAGTATGCCAATTGTAATGCGTCATATATATTGATATTATATACCAATATTTTCGCAAGATTTTTATTTTGAAACTAGAATATAGTAGCTTCACAATTTAATTTCCAATATGAAAATGACTTGAGAACATATATAGGTCATATTCTTTTCATCGATAAATTCTAAAATGTCATTTTTATGTGAACATCAATTTATCTAATTCATCGTATAAGTTAATAATATTCTAAAAATTACAAGGAAAAATAATTGATTAATACATCCCAAATAAAATAGGTACCGAAAAACTGAAACCGAGGGTGTAATATCAAATCTAAATAAAACTATACTATTTAATTTAACACAAAAAATTTGAAACTTGAAATATATCTATGTGGCTATGCATTTAAGTATTTAACTATTTATGATGATTATCTAGTGGCTCATTTGCATTGCGTGTACTTATAAATACACTCTTCTTAATCTTGTAGTCATTTTTGCTCTTTAATTTATAAGAAACCTTAACTTCATCATTTCATTTTCTTATATAAAAAAATTACATAATTTCATCGTTTAGGGTTACTTTTTGAAAAAAAATCTTTGGTTTGAAGTCTGAAGACACTGCTCAATTGCTAACCAAACTAGAGTTTCTGCATGTTTGTCAGGTGAGCCTTTAATTTAATTTATTATAGAAATTAAACATGAAAATGAGCCCATAATTTGTGCTACATACATTTTATGCTTGCTATATACGGATATATATCCGTCTTTAGCAAGAAACGGGTCAAATACCCTTAAAATGGTGATATGTTTGGACCTTACCATGCAAGTTGTTGTTTGTCTTATCCGTAATGTGGTATGTTATTTGGCCCGTTTTTAGTTATAGACGGATAGTTACGTCTATAATGAGATTTTGTGATAAATCTATGCTATTTATGGACCATACTAGTTATGCATAATGCATGGTACGTGGATACAAAATCCTGAGCATGCATGGTAATTAAATTTCACTGCCATCAAATCCCATGCACATAAAGTTGAGCACTTCGTCATATCATTACTATTTACTAGCATGCGTAAATTCAAATTACTCATATGAAGTATTTCATATAATCATATCTTTTGGGGTGATAACTTATCCGATTTATTGAATATTAAAGAATGAATCTCGTAACTGAGGTTTAAACTCGTCAGCATATAAAAAAGTCGTATGGCCTAGGCTCCTAGTTGAATGGAAAATGCAATTTGTACTAGTTAACATAGAGATGAAAAAAAAAAAGTAAAAAAATCTTAAATTAAGGCAGTTTTAAGTAAGACCTAACTAATATGCTCTAGGCTCCTAATTGAAGGGAAAATGCAATTTGTACTAATTTGTAGGTTTGCAAATGAACTCTAAACCATGGTCGAGTTACACGTAATTTGGATCCGTTTGATACTATATTATTGTAAATCTGCCTAACACAAAACTAGCTGATATAGTGATATTCTCTCCGTCTCGATTAGTTGTTTATCTTTGGTTTTGACAAAAAAAACTAAGTAAAGGGTAGAGGATCATTTGTGGGTGTTTTTATTGAGTGACAAATGTACAATTGGTTAGATGAATAATCAAATTACACTATTTAAAAGTATTCTCAATATAAAAAGGTAAATAAATAAATTACACCCAGGGGCGAGGCCAACAAGGCCTTTGGTGTATCAGCCGCTACACCGAAAACGAAAAATTCGGTTAGAATCTCGTAATTTGCTACACCAATATTTACTGCTTTTACACTAATTATCTATATACTTTACCTTGAGTATAATTTTGCTATATAAAAATTAAAATTCTGACCTTACCTCTAATTACACCCATAAATAAATTAGGTAAACATATGACCAGACGGAGGGAGTATAATATTAGCAAGAAGCGTTTAGTGATAACAAACCTACAAATTAGTACAACGGGACTAAAGCAATTAATACAGCTGGATTACCCTAATTATGATTAGACAACCTAATTAATAAGTGACATCGCATCATTATCACAAGACTCCAGGCAAGATTATAGGGCGAAAGAGAATCATTCCCAGGTAAAAGTGCAAAACACTATGCAAACCTTCAACCAATTAGTAAATTTATTCAGGCTTTCTTAGACCATCCCCAAGCAGAAGGTCGAGTTAATCGGGTCACCAATATTTTTCCTCATTATCACAGCTTAATTATCTTGACCCATTTTCATCCTCCCAAGCAGAAGGTCACGACCTAGGTCATCAACCCAATTATTTTTCACTTTTTAACCAATGAGAGAGTGCCACCTACCGGGTCATCATACTCAACCAAAGGTCACCTTCTCTTTATTTTGACGTTGTCCTTTTTTTTTTGTTTCCAAATAATGGGAGTGTGCCACCTAGCAGGTCACCAACAAGGTCACCAACTCAACTCAAGGTCACCAATTGACCCTGAGTAGTTGAAGGTCACCAAAATTAACCCCTTAATCCTAATTTAAGGTGTCATTAAGGTGACCCAACAAGGTCACGACCCAGTCGGTGACCTTGCTTGGGGATGGTCTTAGTAAATTGATCTTAACAATTTACCATTCTTGAGCTTTAAAAATGCATATTTGTAAATAACTTATTTAGATCTTAATAATTTGCTCGTATTTGTAAAGTCAATC
Source organism: Silene latifolia (assembly GCF_048544455.1). NCBI lineage: Eukaryota > Viridiplantae > Streptophyta > Magnoliopsida > Caryophyllales > Caryophyllaceae > Silene > Silene latifolia. The sequence goes on from NC_133533.1 coordinate 110,720,824, forward strand.
TTAAGTACATACTCCGTATATATAATTAAAATTAGTTGTCAGTATGTCAAAAAAAAAATTTATTAGTGACATGTTAGTTAAAGATGCACGCAATATGTTTTTTAGACTTATAATTGATCGAGAAACCTTTGATTATGTTGGGGCTTAGGCCGTTAGGGTAAGCGAGTCGATTTGAGCTCAACTTAGATAATGCAAAAATAGTACTCCGTATTTGATTAATAATAATAAAATAATACGAGCCTAACCAAGCTCTACTAAGCTCGGATTTGGTCTACGCAGTACGCACCCCTCTCACATATATTGTACTGAACTTGGCATCTCATTAACATCAGAAAATAACGAAATTGGCTACATTTTTAATGTATGTGTGTTGAAAATCCAGTGACCTATATAAGTACTGTATATATTATAATAAATGCTTTGAGAAATTATTAAATGGTTGGGCATGCATGAAGACGTAGTTGATCTGTGATTATGAGTGTAACATCCACAATGCAAGCTAGTGCATCTACTCACAATTCACCAAGCTCCATGCATGCATGCTACTCCCTTCTTTTATGCAAACCTTCAACCAATTAGTAAATTTATTCAGGCTTTGTGTTGAGAAATAGGAACATACATCTGATGTAATACCTCAGAGCTCATTAATTTTTAAGTTTATGTGTATTTTTTTTGAGCTTTTTAAAGTTTATAAGTTGCATTTTAATTTTTTGCCGTCAAAACTCAAATTTAGCTGAGCTTATATGTAATGTTTTTGAGTTATATTGTAATTTTTTGAGCTTAATATCTAATTGAATGAACTCAAAAACTTTATAGTAAAACTCAAAAACTTTAAAACAAAACTCGAAAATTTTATTGTAATGCTCAAAAACTGAGCAATTGGTGGTAATACATCGAATGTATAATCCACTTACTGCTTTGTGTTCTTAGTAAATTGATCTTAACAATTAACCATTCTTAGGCCGTTAGGGTAAGCGAGTCGATTTGAGCTCAACTTAGATAATGCTAAAATAGTACTCCGTATTTGATTAAGAACAAAACAAATGCAAAATACGTACTAAAATTAATAATAATAAAATAATACGAGCCTAACCAAGCTCTACTAAGCTCGGATTTGGTCTACGCAGTACGCACCCCTCTCACATATTGTACTGAACTTGGCATCTCATTTAACATCAGAAAATAACGAAATTGGCTACATTTTTAATGTAGGTGTGTTAAAAATGCAATGTCCTATATAAGTATATATTATTCCCTCCGTCTCGGTCAATTGTTATCCTCTGGTTTTGGCACAAAGACCAAGGAAAGGGGAAGGGCCAATTACTAAATGACAAGTGGAACAAATTGAGGATGAATGATCAAATTGCTCATCAAGTTCATTCTTAAAATAGAAAGGACAACAATTGACTGAGATACACACCCCAAAATGGAATAGGACAACAAATAACCGGGACGGAGGGAGTATAATAAATGTGTAACACTCCACGTTAATTGAAGAGGTCCAGTGATAGGCTTAAATGACTAGTGCTTAAAGGGATTGAAAGTACTACTCATATCAACAAAATGCACTTTCTTTTATGGTCATCCATGCAAAAGAACCCCACAGTTAAGCGTGCTTGGTTGAGAGTAGGCTTAGGATGAGTGACCTCCTGGGAAGGTTTCCGGGATGCGCATGAGTGAGGACAAAATGCGCTATAAAGGACCCGTGTTGATCTGTGGGCCATGTACACAACCTGATGAGCTATCATAAGTAACCGCTCTCGACCCTAGGTTTGGGCCGGGTGTTACAAAATGCTTTGAGAAACTAAGATGAGCTATCATAAGTAACCGCTCTCGACCCTAGGTTTGGGCCGGGTGTTACAAAATGCTTTGAGAAACTAAGATGAGTATTAATTAAATGGTTGGGCATGCATGAAGACGTAGTTGACCTGTGATTATGAGTGTAACATCCACAATGCAAGCTAGTGCATCTACTCACAATTCACCAAGCTCCATGCATGCTAGCTACTCCCTTCTTTAATCCATATCGTCAACATTTTATCTTTTCTTCTTATTTCTTTCATATTTTTAATACACTTTATCCTCAACGAATACATACAAATCCACCACCACATGCATCCATAGAAATAGCATAACAAGAATAATATAAACGAAGTATATCAAAAGAGAATCAAATAAGTATGTATGTATTAGCTTTAAGAGTATTAGTATATCTTGTCAACCTAAATAAAGGTTAGTTCATGTAACTATGTAAGACACTCCTATACAAACTTCTTTTTCTGTTCAAGACCTTTACAAAGCCACATGTTTTAATAGGTTTTTGCTTGGATACAAAATGTTTTTATAGTGATAATAATATCGCTATCAGGTGGTACCGAGTCTTGATACTATTATTCGTTCACATTAATTATGTAGGGATAGTTAATTTGATAGACGTTTCATGAAACATATGAAAGGGTGCATGATACCAAGACTCGATACCATCAGATGCCTGGTGACGCCAGATTGAACCTAGAAAGCTTGTCTATCAGCTTGTCGGCTAGCTACTTAGCCCGGACGATTAAAACATGGATGAGTCAATGATTTGTATCGACATAACAGACCTGAGATTATGCGTTCATGATTTAGAATATGTCGTCCTATTAAAAAAAATGAAGAAAGAAATTGTTATCAAGTTGAAATATTCCAATGCTAAAAACTTTATACTAGTAGATAGTGCATCTTCCATTTTGCTTGAAACCTCCAAAATTTGGTGTGTCAACTATTCTACATTATCGCAACTTTACAAGCCAAAAGACCACATGAGATAATACGAATGAGGAAATAGCCACAAGGAGTAACACAAATTGAATTCTTTTTTCAAAATGTAAGCTCTTTTTAGTGGACTCTTCTCTTTATGTTAAAGGGCAATTGCCTTCTCAAGAAAAAGACTCAAGCCAATGTAATATATCACGATCGAGTTATAAAGATTTAAAAACTCGTAATATCAGTTAAATATACTTGAAGATGATATTAAACACGTTTGTTATTCAGTAACATAGATTCACTCAAAATGACTTATTTTAATATAAAATGATAAAATCGAGATGTAATACTAACGGAGTATTAGTAGATGATGAATGAATTATTGTCATGACTCCAACTCTAATACGTAATATTTTTTATAATCATAATCCCGATTTATTAACTCCTAAATCTTAGGTACTTACTTAAAAAGTGAATGGTTTCAAGATTTCATCAACCCCTAAATCTTACATACTTACTAAAAATGAACATGTTTAGTATATCATAGCTCTATTAGTCTATATCTTACTCCTTCACATAAAATACTTCTGACATATATTCAACTTATAATTATATAAACGAAAAACTTCCATTTATGCTTACAAGTTACAACTAAAAAAAAAGCAACAAAGGAAAAAAACTAAAAGCAAAGATCGTAATAAATGCGTAAAATAATAAATAAAAAGAATACTCGTAAAAAAATACCATGATTCATGCTAAAGTGTTCAACCCTATATAATATAAACACACTACACATAATGATATAAAATAAAAAAATTCAAGAGACAAAAACCCTTGAAAAAGCTACTCCTAATTAACGGCATAATTTGACCTTTAATCTCTTTTTTTAACAGTATTAACAACTTGTCTGTCTTAATCACCGAAAGAAGAAGAAAATCGTTGCAAAAAGGGAGCTTCTTCAACACATTATTTATTTAATCAACATTTCTCTGTTTTGCTCTGTTTCTTCTACAACTCCTTATCTCTGGTAATTACCCACCTTTAATTTACTACACTTTATTTCTTGTTTTATTTTATTTTTGTGCTATTCACCTATTTTACTACAGTTTTTTAGCTTTATTTTTTCTTTTTATTGTGAAGTATCAGTCATTCAATGTAGTTTTTTTCGTAGTTTTCATTCTGGATAATTCGAAACAACCTCTTTGTGTTGCTGATATAGAAGTAAGACCGTGTATACCCGACCCTCTTACCTTGCAATTTGCGGGAGCTTGTGAAGCATCGGGGTAATGGTGTTGTTTCAAGGATACCAGCCAGTGCAGAGGAAATTAAGAATCTTTAGTGGACTGTAATACAATATGTCCTTAAATTGGTAGCATTCCTTCAAGGCTTCAACAATTTATTAGTTTAACTCAACTTTCCATCAAATTATGATCATTTAAGATTTTGCCTTTACGTAATTATTACAATCAATTAGTAGAATTTCTTTGAAAAATCTCATTTAATTTCTTGGAAATTTATTTTTTGGTTGTTTTGGTTAAATACTCTATAACCTAGATAGTGTTACCTAACAAGAAAATTCAATGATTTGGCCTCATTTGTAACAAACTACTCCCTCCGTCCCAGTCAATAATTCTTAGAACAAAGGGAGTAGTAGTATATCATAATTCTTTTTTTTTTTTTCATGCACCCTCATATTGTTTGAAGAAGAAATGCTCACTAAACTTGTTTAAATTCTTACGAGTTGGACGATAATTTTCATTATGGGTCGTCCAAAAACACCTAATTTATGACAAGTAACAACATCAATTGCCTAACATGTAGATCAAGAGAAAAGGAGTTGTAGTAGAATTCACTACTACTTGAAGATTGTTCACATTATTAAGATGGAGAGTGGTGCAAGCAATAGTTGCACCACTAAAGGTGGCAAGTATCCAGGGATAAAAGATGGATCTTGGTTCACCCAGTTTCGATATGGGTCCAACCCTTGGATGGCAAGATATGTATATGGCTTTATCTTCCTCGTCACAAATTTTCTAGCTTGGGTTGTTCGCGATTATGGTCAAGATGCAATAAAATTGCTCGGAATGAAACAACCGGGAAGTAAGTAGTTGGTTTTTGTGTTATATTAGTATGAGACCGAATTACATAAATTTAATGTGCGTTTGACTGACTTTTAAAAGTGTTTTTTGGCCTTAAAAAACAGTTTTTGGCCAAACATATCATTATTTAAAAGTTAATCTCAAAAGCCAACAAATCATCTTTTTGCCCATAAAAATAGAAGCAGCAATTTGTTACTTCTGCTTTTGAAAAACACTTTTAGAAAATTAAACTTAAAAAACACAAACTCATTTTCAACAAGTTAGGCCAAACATGCTCTTAACTCTCCTTATTGAATGAAAAACTTAGCTTGACGCGTATCTTCATTGACAGGATTTAAGGAATGCCATGGTGGTCGAGATTGCTCAGGCACTATAGGAGTACTACGCGTGAGCTTGGGTTGTTTTGTATCCTCTCGGTCACCATATTATTCTTATATAGTAATTCGTATATTAGATTTATCATATTCTTTGACAAAAACAAAATGATTATGAGATGAAGTTAGCCTTAACAAAAAAAAAAGATGTTTTTTATGGCAATGTTCATATCTACAGTTGGAACCTCAAAGGTATATGATCGTCGAGATACATGGCATTCAGGGTGGTGGTTTGCAAAGGCTTCCATGTTTGTAGGGTTCATGCTCTTGTCTTTCTTGTTCCCTCCTTCTTTTGTTTATTTCTATGGTAAGTCTACTCCTTCACCTAAACATTTCCTAGTGTCTCAAAGGCACCTGTCAAATTCTGACCCGACCCGTTTTTCAGGGTCAAGAACCGAAAATTTCGACCCGGCTCAAGACCCGTATGTCAATGACTCAATATAATTAACGTAAACATTGAATATGAATAAATATTGATTTTAAATATGTTTTAAATTTTTTAAAAAAATATTTTTTTGATCCAAAAAATCATTAAAAAAAGGCGTTGAAAATTATTTGTTGACCCGCATTCTGATCCTAACCCGTATTCAACCCGACCTGGGACCCGACCCGCCCGACCCGTTTGACAGGTCTAGTCGAGATACATGACTGTAATTTGTTAATTTATGCATTAGTTTAGTCATGACATGATTATCTTTTTCTGGCAGGGGAGATTGCACATTTCGGAGCCGGGTATAACCTCTTGTGGTTGCAGATATCCAAGTATTTGATGCTTAATCTATTATCTATACATTCAGCTTATCTTTTTCCTTCATCAATATCTTACAGGATATTTCTCTTGATCCAGCTTGTGAGTGTGATTACTTTCATTACCTGGCTCAATGATTGTTTCCAGACCGACAAGACCGCAGAAACATGGTACGATTATTCCCCTGTTAGAGTATAAAACCGATCTTGGGACTCCAACCATCAGCTTAAGCCACTGGGACTTGGGATGGTTTCTTGATCGGTTTTATACTCTAACATCCCCCCTTCTGTATTTTTGAAAGGGTTGAATAATAATGGTGTTAACTTGAAAAATCTGTCTTTTGCAGTCGGGTCTACGTGACGATAGTTGCCAGTGCTTCATACTTTATATGCATAGTGGGAGTAATCTTGATGTACCTGTGGTATGCACCAGATACATCATGTATCCTCAACATATTTTTCATCACTTGGACTATTGTTCTTCTTCAGCTGATGACTAGTGTTGCCCTGCAACCCAAAGTAAGTGCAGATCACGTCATTTGAGTCGGATCAGTTTTGCGAGGTCTAGTAGTAGTAGTAGTAGTAGTAGCTAAGTAATGTTCATATTTCTGCAGATCAACAAAGGTTTCCTGACTCCTGGTATAATGGGCCTGTACATTGTGTTTCTCTGTTGGTGCGCGATCAGAAGGCAAGACTTCAATAAGAAACTTCACTTGAATGAATCTGTCACTCATAATCTCGAATCTTATGAATAATTCAGATGATTAATTGGAATCGTTACCTTTTTTTTCAGTGAACCTCCCGGAACCAGTTGCAACAGAAAGGCCGAGGCTTCGAAGAGGACTGACTGGCTTACCCTCATTGTAATTTCTCAGCAAATTACTATACTCTTAAATTTATCCTCGGAAAATACACAAATTCTCATCTGAAACGATCTCATGACTCTATACTAACGTAGACATCCAAACATCAAAGAGCGATATCTGAGTATACAGTAGACCACTCAATGATTTGCCAGTTAAGCTAGCTGACATCTGCCTTTTTCTTTTCTTGACGAAATGTTTCATTCTTGATTTGTCGCAGAGTTTCATCGTTGCACTACTGACGATAGTATTCGCAACATTTTCAACAGGCATTGATTCAAAGTGCTTCCAGGTAAATACTTTCTTTCATATATCTCCCTCATGGAAAGGAGTGCAGTAGCAGTAGCAGTAGCAGTAGCAGTAGCAGTAGCAGTAGCAGTAGCAGTAGCATCAGTAGTAGTAGGGACTTGGTCTAACTATAATCGTTAACATGTTCTACAGTTCTTGAAAAAAGAAACAGAAGAGGAGGAAGATGTACCATATGGTTACGGGTTCTTCCATCTTGTTTTCGCTACTGGAGCAATGTATTTCGCAATGCTGCTCGTCGGCTGGAATTCTCATCATCATATGCAGAAGTAAGTTTTCATTTATATGAGCAGATTTATTTTATTTCTCTGCAAGAACATGGAGTTCTAACCATATGCTTCGTATCACGAGGCTGCTGACCCAGTCCTAATAACCTGATTTAAACCAACTCGGTTTTTAACAGGTGGACAATTGATGTTGGTTGGACAAGTACTTGGGTGAGAATAGTTAACGAATGGCTGGCAGCTTGTGTATACAGTAAGTCACAAAATGCATTTAAAAATACTTCCTCCGACTCAACAGTTTCTAAACGTTTTTATTGTTTTGTGACGAGTATTTTAATCAAACGTAAAGAATCAGTTGAGTCCGAGGGAGTATCCAATATCTGCTCTTACTGTTTAGTGATCAGAATTCTGAAGGCGAATATCTTGTGTTGTGATGAGCAGTATGGATGCTGGTGGCTCCTGTTATACTAAAGAATAGACAAGTTAGTGAAATTCCCTGACAAAAACGCGTAGAATTACAGTAGTTATTTCTCCAGGATTATCAGCCTGGTGATGCATTATTAATCCAGTGACATCAGAAGACAAACTCGGAAACAACGGTGGCCTTGTGTGACGATGTACATTTTAACTCCTTAGGAACTTAATACCCGGTCACTGGTTTGGTGGTGTCGCTGGTCTAGTGAGTTGACTTTCGGAGATACAGTAGCTTAGTAAAGTCAGTGGTCGCCGTAAAAGGGACTAGTTGGGAATCACTGACAAGTTTTGTAACTAATTTACAGCTTACATATATTAGAATGATAATGTATAGCGCTAATAGCTTTCTCATCTGATTATTTACGTTATTTATTTTGATCGTCTCATCCAATAGTCTATCAGTCTATGTTACAAGTGTAAAAAAAAATGCACAGACCAACGTCAACAAGGCGTCACAGTGAGTAAAATGTAGAGAAAAAGATGATGTATAAATGTGAGATACAAAACAGGTTTGTGTCCTAAAAAATTGGTTGTGGTTTTTCTACATCAAAAAGAAACCAAGTTTAAATAAGGCGAGGGTGTAAGCTTAGCTTAATGTTCACCAAAACCGCCACACAACAAATGACTTTCGGTCCTGTATTTCTATATGTTCTATGGTTGTCTTGTCTAGAGCAGCACAATAATTGTACAACAATATGGAAAACAAACCCACGTCGAGCAAGGCGACTTTAAAAAAAAAATCCCGCTGGTGTTTCTACAGCGACGACTCTTTGGCAGCCAGGTATGAATGGGTGCAGTAGCAAATATATACTTTGTTCTCAAGAATCAACCAAATGGGTTTCCACCAAGTGAAGGGTTCGGTGTAGGAGCAGCTGGGTTTACGGAAACCAATCCTTGAGGCCTGCATGGTTCGTTCAAAACTATTTAATGAATGCTGCCCAATCTAGGTGTATTAGCATGAGAAATGTAGCAGCATTTGAGGGTTTGTTTTCCTTAAGATGGATTCTAACGGAGTTGTTAAATGGGATAATTGGTGAAAAGAAAACCGCGGCTTTTGTAATATGCAAGAAATGCACAAACAAGTGAGGTTATGTGAATCTGAACCCCCTCACCCAGCCTTTTGGACGGACATAATAATATAATCCCTCTGTTCGAGCCAAATTCTATACGTTTTGTTCAATATTTGTGAGTCGAGTATACCATTTGATAAGATAGGTGTAGCCACTATCAAACAGCACAAATTTTACCTGGAAGGTGGCATGTTATTCTGGAATTGGCCGAGTTGCTGGCCCATGTATGCCCCTGATGATTTATATCAAGCGTCAGTAGCAAAATAAGCTCGGACTTCATAAAAAGCAATGCCAACTCATTGGCAGTATAGAGAAGTGTGATTATATACTAAAATGCGGAAAATGAAAGTATGGGTGGAAGTGCAACGATTACATTGAATTACTACCTGGTATAGGCGGTCTAATTGATGAACCATGAGGCGGCGCAACTGATGGATGAGAAGATGTGTGAGGTGGCATCCACGAGGGCCTACCGATACCAAGGCTAAATCCTCCTTGAGCTGCCATATTAGGCAATGTTGCGTGCAAGGAAGAAATAGAAGGGAACTGCACGAGAACATGTTTGTAAATTAAAAGAGTCAATCTCATCACACAATGCTACAGTATCTAAGTAAAAATATACCTAGTTGTTTTACGACCACGGATGACAATTTTTGTCTGTTTTCTACTTATAATTCTTTGCATGAATAGCAAATATATTAGCATTTGTACATGTTCACAGCATCTCACCGCCAGCCAGATGCTATCATGTTGCCCAATTCACAACGGCGAGCAACCAAGGTAAAGTTAATTATGGAGCCGTAACTATGCTAAAGAAGTTTTAGCTCCTAAATAAATGGTAAGACAAAATTCAAGAAACACAACTGACTTCAGATACCATCATCTGATGGTGGTTCTTTTTACGACAATTTTTTTGAGGATTGAGTCTCAATTCATTGCTGGAAACAAGATACACAGGAAAAAAAATCAGTCATATTAAACGTGTGATCGAAGACCTACCGCTGCAGCTTGCGAAGCAGATGCTGCAGCATTCGCATCAAAAGGATTAGCCGATTGCATTGGTTGAATAAATGTTGGTGTTGACTGTTCATGGAGAGGAAAAAATAGGAAATCAACTTTTATACATGAAAGTAGTAAAAGAACGCAATCTTAAAAGATGATGATGTAGAATGGACATATACCATTGCAGAGTTATATTGCATCGGAAGTCCCACGTTAGGAACTGGACCAGCTTGCCAAGCAGGTCCTTGATAAGGACTGGCCGGGTATGTTGCAGTAAAAAGATCCTGAAGTGCAATCCGTATACTGCTTTAGAATAATCTATCTAGCCATTAACTGAGAAAAAAGTGAATATGAGTATAACCATACCATCGGTAACTCTTGAGTCCTACTCGTATTAGCTTCTAGTATTTGAGCTTCAGGGACTGAAATAGGTTGTGGCGCTTGTGAGACGGCATGTGATGCTTGTTGTGCTTGAACAGCAGGATTCACAGTCACTCCCTGTGCATGCATCTAAAGCGTGTCAAAAGCATATATTTGAATTATTTATTTTTCTTGAAATGGCTACTTAAAATTAACATATTTTATCAGTCTAATCCATTTCCTCTGGTGCCAAAGACTCAATATATTTTGGTGTTGAATTATAATAGAATACAACAAGATAGCTCATTAAACTGGTTGCCCTTCTAAATTGCGAATTAGCGATCATATAATAGAATTATTGATGCAATTTTCATTGTGATCTAAACAACCCCAACCCAGTAGATAAGGCTGCATATGTGAAACCCCTACCCTTACCCCCATCATTTGCAGGGTCCCTTGTGGCATTGGAGTGATGTTGTATTGTTGATGTTGAAGTTGATTAGTAAATGCTCACCTGGCTGGTTAAGCCCAAAGAATCAAAAAGAAAGTCGCTACTGGATGAAGATGGAAACATGCCATTTGAAGGTATAAGAGCACCAGCATCACTAGTTATCCCAGACACGGGGGCATGAGTGGGAACCGACAACTCTGTGAGGACCGGTTCACCAATAACTGATTGCTGATCTGGAGTAACAGCAACAGTCAGAGCAAGCTCAAATGAAGCATCAAAATCAATCAAAGATGTTTCCTCTTTTAGCTCTATTGGATTGCCATTACTTAATTCCAAGCTATCAGAAGATGTCGTTCCCTGCAGGACAGATTATTCAACATGTTCAGCCAGTATAAATCGTTTTAAAAAAAAAATTGCTTGAGGAGAGTACATCCGATCCCTTGATGAAATTGTTCATCTTACAGCTTGAAGGAATTTTTTAGATGCACTCTCTTTTTCAAATAATTTAGAACAGTCGAGCAGTGTTGTATAATGTTACAGTGAGCAGCAGAATGAAAATTGATAACTAAAAACACTACATAAACATTTAAAATCATGTTCCAGATTATTAGCATACCACCAACAAAATATTTCCAAAACATAGTCATAACAAGCAGCACATCCAAACTTTCAGTGAAAACCAGTGAAAAGTAGCTGAAGAATATACTTTCTGCAAATCTCCTACAAAACCTCAGCAGTCCTGATTTACACGAAATCGACACAGACCTCAGCAGTCCTGATTTACACAAAATCGACACAGACCAATCATCAGATTCATCAGTACAAGTCTACCATGATACTGGCTGGTTTAGCAAACAAGCCAGAGTTACGAAACAAGCTGTCAAGAATCAGCAAGGATTACCATTCAATAACACTACCCCAGTGCCTCAAGGACTCCCGCAAATCACCGGGTAAGGGGGGTGCGGATGTATTCACAACAAAAAGAAACGTAACCAATGCAGAAAATGATGTACGGTGATTTCAAAGGAGCGTACATACGATAATAATAAATGTTGAGTTAGTAGTTCAAACAAGTTGAGCACCAGGTGATCTCCCTGAATAAACTTCTCTTTTATCTCTGTGTCTATGTTAAGGGAAGAAGAAAGACTTGTAGTTGATAAGGGACTTGTCACTATTTGTACCACCTTCTTCCCATTTCTATTGTCTCCGTTCGATTTTTGTAGTCTACGGACGTAAAATTTGTACATTAGGTTCTTTAGCAATATCAATATGTAAAGATACACTGTAAAAAAAATTCCACATTTGATGTATCTTCATATTAGTATTTCAAAAAAGCTGTAGCTGTTGGATATTACGAGAAAAATATTAGGTCACTGCCAAAATCAAATGGCGACAACATAAAAGAGGAAGGGGGAGTAATACTAAAAATTTGCGCTCTAAAGCTCAACGCATGTAAACGCAAACATCTAAAATGATATGATGGAGCCTGAAAAGAATCATTAATCAAAAGCCATACAGCCATTTCAAATAGAACATAAGATTTCTTTGAACATAGATAACTTATTAATGAACAATAAGAAAACTAATAGACTATAGTTGATAACATAGTCGTAAAAAACCCACTAAGCCAGTAATAAATGAAAGCGTGAATGCGACAGTCACCTGTGTTACAGCACCCTCAGCAATCCCACTACTATTAGCACTTGGAGGCTCGCTAACTTGAAGAGGCATGACATTCTCCCCCAGTAAATCTCCAACAGGCTGGACAGCAGGAAGGCTAGAATTACTTGAATCATTTTGGCTATCAGGTGACTTGATTTCAGGCTTTATTTCTCCTTCAGGACTAGGACGATCATCTGACTTTTTGCCATTAGAAAATCTATCTTCACGGCGCCAATTACTAACAATTACGGGAGTCACAGGATTTCTCCCATACTCACTGTACCTCTGATTGTCTTTATCAGATGCAGTGCTTCTTCTCACATCATGACTGGGACTTGGCCTGTCACTATAACGACGTTCTTTATCTTTCACTGAACTTCGAGAACTACTCTGATGTGGGTCTGATTGCCTCCTGTTTTCATTTGGTTCTTCTTTGTCACCCTAAAATATAGTAAAAATGTTTAGGCTAAGGAAACTACTAGCGCCACTGTCATGCGAGCATACTAGAAGAATGAAAAGGTTAATGGTTCAGATGAACTAACCATTTTCGACCGTGGAGGTTTGTCAATGCTTCTTTCACCAGTATATCTTCTGTCTACATAGACATGTTTGATAAAACTTCGTAGCTTGTCCCCGTTGCTAGGGAAAAAAGGCAATAAACAAGACAATTCAACAACTAAACAATTATGAAGAAAAATAATTTTCACTACTTCTCCTTTCATTTTGCCGCAGAATTAGACTATTAGCAGAGGAAAAAGGTCACCCCCATAAAGCAGCAGAGAACGGAAACTAAGAAAAGCTACATAATTGCGTTTAAGTGCCAGCAATAGCTACTCACAAACAAACGGAACTACTACATCCTAAGAAGGCAGCAATGTAAGCGCTTATAAAACAGAAAACAAAGAAAAAATAGATCTAACCTGCTATCAGGAGCCTTTAGATGCTGAGAATCCCATTCTTTGAAGAAAACTTCTTTTGCACGCTGAAAGTACAGTAAGCAACAAAAGCATTATTTTGAGAAACCTCATATGATCAATGAAAATATATATTATTGAGTCGTTGACTGTAATTTACTGTCAGCTGACCTCATTTCCTCCAGCCTGAAGAGATGCAATTTCTTCTGGCGTAAATTTAGCCATTGACACTGACTTAACTCGGTGCGTGAACTCACGGCTAAAAAGTACAAAACTTTGTCAGAACCCCAACGTCAACAACCTTCTGCCCCCTCAACTTATAACATCAAAATAAATGAAGCAGTTCAAGCAAGCATCACTGCACCGATTCTCAAACAAACAAGGTACCAAATTAATATAAGAGCACTTACTGAATTCCACAACAGTTTGTGCAAACAAACGTTGAGAAGGTGACACACACATATTGGGGTCCCTGAATAAAAAACATAAATAAGTATCTATATACACACAACTGATTTTCTTTGGAAAAAAATTACAGCACATATACACATTTCTGTAACATCTTAAAATCAGTCATGGATCCAAAAACCATAGCGCTAGCAACTAAAATTCTATCGTGGCCTTTATATTTAGAGAGCACCCTAACTTTCTCTGTCAGTTCATAAAGATAGAGGAGAAAAGAAGGCAAAACACTAGCATATTGTAAGGTCACTGGTGACATCCAGAGATGTTAATCAGTTCCAGCATCTAAATAACAACGTATGAAGGTTAACATAATACTTGAGAAGGTTCTCAAGATTTGATATGATTGCGGATACTTGAATATTTACACAGTAGTTTTTGAATTAAAGAATGTCATCAATTTAAACAGACTCAAAGGTTGGACATGATGCGAACGAGCATTTTTCCTTAGCAAAGCCAAAAAAAATTTGCAGGTGATCCCCATGCATCAAATTTCTAAGACTCCAAATTCTACAATCAACATGGAAAACAAAGCGAGATAAAACATGTCCATTTTTGACAATAATTACCCATTAGAAGTTTAGAACACACAAATAATGACGGAATTGGTTGCAATTCCGTTTTCTTTGACACTTTACTATATAAATCCACTTCTCAAATATCTTATATCAATTCTGCACCAAATACTTCATGCAAGTGAAAAACTATCATCTTGCTTGTAGTAGCTGCCCAAAACAAGAAAGTGTTCATGTAAAGATGCTACTCATATAACCTAAGGAATGGAAATAGCAACGTTGCCTTCTTGATGGCCACATTTCTAAGACAGTCACAGTGTGTGTAGTGATTTCCGAATGTTGACCATGATAGCTAAGACTTAAGTCTTCTTGACGGCGACATTTCTAAGACAGTGTGTGTAGTGATTTCCGAATGAGAATGACATGAAGATCCGCATAAGAAATACTCGTACAATAGTACAGTAGAAAGTAGCATTAACATAGTCGATCAAAACTAGAAATCCAGCTAGCAATTCCTTTGTTAAATGCCAACTTTTTGCTCAATGGAAGAAAACAATGAAACTAGATTACTACTAAAAAACCGTCTCAGACAAAAGTATTGGCGTAAACTTGTTGAACCTACCAAAAAACCCGAATCAACTATTACCAAAACCACCACAAATATAGCAAATTATTAAACTGAACAAGTGTGTCAGCAAAAGTCCTCCGGAATAATATTAAGCGGAGTTTCCATAAACGGACATCAAACAGATTGCAGCGAAAGTAGATAGCCAAAAAAATAACAGCATGAAAAATTTGTAGAAGCTACAAACTGTTTTCAATATTCCTTCTCCGTGAAAATTAGTCAACAGAATTACCATGTAGAGAGTATCAAGCAAAAGAAAATCATACCAAAATATCGCAATTAATACACTTGCGATTGCCAGGTTGCTTAAGAAGACCTCGAATAATTTTCTCATTTTTCTCATCTTCTTTCTTATTACTCGTCATTTCTCCAATCAATCCCTGCAAACTAAGCCCCTTCATATCAGCAATACTAACATAATGATGAAGAATCATCAACCAAAATCATATCAATGTCAAAACAAGAGCTAATTACAGCATTAACGAGTGATCAAGCACAAATTTAAACAAAAAAAAAAAAAAACAAGATCAAAACCCTAATTAATCAGGCAAATGTAAACCACTTCATATCAGCAACACTAGCATAATCAAGAAAAATATCGCGAAAATAACATATTTAGATCAAGATTAGAGCTAATTACAGCATCAATGAGTGATCACGCACAAACGTAAACTAAAAACAAGAATATGTAAACCAGTTCATGAAAAATCATCAAGCTAAAACATATAAATGCCGAAATTAGAGCTAATTACCGCGGTAATTAATGATCGAGCGCAAATTTAAACGGAAAACAAAATATATATGTAAACCACTTCAAATCAGTAAAACTAACATTATTACGAAAATTAATCAAGTAAATAACATAAAAAGATAAAATTATGAGCTAATTACAGCATTAATAAGTGATCAAGCAAAAAATTAAGCTAAAAACAAGAACGAAAACCTAATCAAGCATATGTAGACCGTAAAACAGCAAGAAATTTGAAGAAAAATCGAGAAATTGACCTGCGTCGTCGTCGGGATTTCAACTGTGCGATATTTGGAGAAATTTATCGACAATGTGCGTGGATTGATTTAGAGAGAAAAAGATGGAGACCAAAAGTTGATGAAGTGCACGTTGGAATAATTAAGGAGTAGTTGAAATTAAAATGGAAAAATTTGAAGAGGAGGTTTTATATACGTGAGTGAGGAGTTGTGTATGTAGTGCATGAGAGTATGAGACCACTACTTAGCTTGTACAGTTGTACAACTCATTTTTCAGAGTGGGGAATTAACTGAAATCAAACTGGAGATTGGAGACTAGTAAAAAGTCAAATGAGAGAGAAGAGATGCAAATTAAAAACGTATTTAGGGTTTGATTGCTCCAAATGAAACTTAATTACCACTCTCACCAATTTTTTAATCAAATCTTCATCAAATTACTCAATTATTAAAATCGTAATTCTCGTAATTAAATAACAATTGTTACTTCATTCTTTATATCAATTTAAAAAAATGTAAATAATCATGTAATTATTAAATTGAGGTTAGATAAACTTAGGATTTGTGAAATTAAGGTTTATGGGGAAGGGGTGGGAAGCTCGTCTGGAGGTATTAGAGGCATGTCGGTGAGCAAGGGCCGAGGGGGAGGGGTTCACATACAGATGGTTGGTCATGTTGGTGGCTGAGGTGGTGGAGGGAGGTGGTAGAATTGAAAAAGGGCGAATTAAAAAGAGAGAAAACTAAAAAATTAGGAATTGTAATTGATGGGACATATTCTGCACCCGCTGACCGAGTCAACATATTAAGCAAGGTCAAAGATATCCACAGCAAGTCAACCCCTTGGACAGCCTAGCCGACGCAGCCAGCCGGCCTGTCACTTGTATCTCGGCTAGGCAACTAGCCAGCCGGGAGGCCTATCCGCGTACTCACATCCAAGACCCCTCGGCATGGAGTCAACAGGGCCCGCCGGCCTGCCATGGGTCCCTCGGCCGAGGGTAGAACAGTCTTTCCACCTGCTCTGCCACTTGGCCACTACGTGACAAAAGGTGAAAGTCTATAAATACTCCTCAACCCTCATTGAGGAAAGGATCCGAAAATAAGCTAATAATCCACAATTAATCTGGTATAAACTCCCTTATCTCTCTACAATATACTTTGCCAAGTAACACACAACTTAATCCCTTTAAGTTTACTGACTTGAGCGTCGGAGTGAGTTCGCTCGATACCAAGCCGAGCCCTCGGTTTGTTCATTGTTTCAGGAGAGGCCGAAAGGAAGAGTCAAGCAAAGTCATCATTCTACAAGCTTACGTGGTAACAAATCTGCTCTGGAATTACACCCGGAACAGTAATGAAAGGGGTAAATTGGTCAATTATGCCCATGATTGAATAAATCATGTCTATGAAAAAGCATAACTCATTAAGAAAACAATTTGCAAAGTTTTTGTTAATTCGGGTCTGTTTTACAATGCAGTGAAATTTTTGATGAAGAAATATATCTTATCTTATTTTGAAACGGATTAAATAGTAACGTATTGTAAAAGGTCGAATGCGGAGGGATTAGCAAAAAGTTTGTCTCGTTAATATAAATATTCAACTATTTGACTTGTTGTAAGTACTACTGTAAATCCCGTGCTAAAGCACGGTATTTTGAAGATTTTTTCTATATAGAGGCATACTCGAGTATTGTTAATTGTATGTTATAATCTACTAAATATAATATTAGTAAGAGGTAGAAAAAAGAAAGTTTGCTAGAATCAAAAGACACTTTAAGTTAAGGGTTATTATATGTGGTACCGGGTACCCCTGTGTTTTTTTAAATTCTACGTGATACCCTACGTTTTTGAAAACATCAGTAGTACCCCTAAATTTTGTAAAATGTTCTCAAAATGCTCAAATTACTAAAAATCACATTTTTAAAGAGTTAAATTTTGTTAAGAAAATATGTTTACGACTGACTAAACGATGTTTGTTAATGGCATCACTACTACAGATACAGCCTATAACAACGGGTAAAAACCGTTGTAAAATAAAAAAGCGGACGTTGTTAAAGCGGCCGTTGTAGAAGGTATTTACAACGGTTTGGTTATTTAGTGAAACCGTTGTCTAAAGTATTCACCACGGTTAAAAGCCGTTGTTGTTGGGTGTTCTCCGTTGTGGAAAGTGTTTCAAAAATTTGGAGGGAATAATATAACAACGGTTGTCGTATGTATAACCTTTGTTGTAACTTTCCCTCCAAAATTGTGAAGTCTTTTGACAACGGGTTTATGGTACATACCCGTTGTTGAAATTTTTAGTAACAACGGTTGTTTGTTTAATACCCGTTGTTGTAATTTTACCTCCAAAATTGTGAAGACTTTTAACAACGGTTCTTCGTTTAAAACCTGTTGTTGAATATTATGCGCGGGTATTTGTGAATGTCATTCACAACGGTGTTATTTTTATTAACCGTTGTGAAAGGTATTCACAACGGTTTTTTTTTAGTAACCGTTTTTATTACGAACTCCTATTGTTTTGAAAAAATAAATTTGTTTCATGTCATTCAAAACCTCGCATATATCGTCACAAAGACCATATACCAAAGACCAAAGATAAATCACAGCTGGGTTCATCAGAACTCAATAGATTCAATTCAACCACAACAGCAGCTGCATCATATATATATATATATATATATAGAGAAAAGATCATTTGAGTCCTTCTCTTACCTTTGAGTCCATAAGTCCCCTTTAGAGCCATTGGATGAGGAAGATGGAGGGTTGAGATTGGAAGCAAAAAAAGGAGGATTAATGCCTAATAAAACACTATCCCTCTCTACTTTACTAATCCACACTAATCAAATATTAATCCACTATATAACCTTTATTTTTCCACCAACTTCTCTCTCATTCACACAATTCACTTCTCTACTCCCTCTCTAAAACCCAAATTAATTCAAAACCCAAATAATTCTCTCATCCAAAAAACCCAAATAATTCAAAATCTAAAAAATAAAAAAAATTCCCTCCATTTTACCACCACCGTGACCTCACCACCCCACTACCGCCTCCTTCCACCTCGCACCTCGCACCACAAACACCACCCACAACCGACACCACCTCCTCACCCCTCGCCAACACCAAGCACCTCCTCGGCTCCTCCGCCTCCCTCCTCCTACTCGCCGCCCACAACACCACCTCACCCATCGCCACCACCCATAACAAACAACACCACTCACGGCAACCACACCACTCACGACCACCAGACACTCACAACCATCGCCACCACGACACCACCTCCTCTTCTCCCTCCTTCCACGTCTCCTCCTCCACCACACGCCCACCCACCACCACACCGAAAACACCCCAGACCTGCGGCTGCACCTCCACCGTCTGCTTCCACCCTCACCGACACCTCTTCTCTTTTTCTTTTCCGTCTTTCAATTCCAGTTCTCTTTTTTTTTTTTCTTCAATTTTGTTCGTTTGTGTGTGTGTTTTGGTTTGTGTGTGTTTTGGTTTGTCTGTCATTTTTTTTTGCTTTTTCTGATTTTTTGTTTCTTTTGTTTTTAGGTTTGTCAGTCGTTTTTTTTTTTTTTTTTCTGATTTTTTTTTCTTTTGTTTTTTCTGATTTTTTTTTCTTTTGTTTTTACATGTTTTGTTTTTTTTCATTATGAACTAGATATTTAAAATTTTTAGATCTCACATAATATCTAGTTTTAAAAATTTCAGATCTTAAAGTTTTGTTGTTGTTGTGAATTGTTATTATAAATTATATTATATTTTGATTTTAATATTAAATCTACTAAATATGAAATATTTTCTTTATATTTTTTTTCTTAGTTCTTATTTTTATTTTGTGAGATATTTTTATTTTAGTTTTAGATGTACAAAATAGATCTAAGATTATTTGTTGATTTTAATCTTAGATATATTTAAAATATAGTCTTATTTTTAAGGTATTACACTTTTTCCATTAAAATTACACTTTTTTTTATTAAAATAACACTTTTTTCGGCTAGAATAACACTTTTTTCGGCTAGAATAACACTTTTTCTGTTAAAATTATACTTTTTTCTGTTAAAATTATACTTTTTTTCGTTAGAATAACACTTTTTTCGGCTAAAATTACACTTTTTGTTGTTAGAATTACACTTTTTTCCGTTAGAATTACACTTTTTTCTGTTAAAATTACACTTTCTTCATTAAAATTACACTTTTCTTCATTAAAATTACACTTTTTGTTTTTGTTAAAATTACACTTTTTGTTGTTAGAATTACACTTTTTTCCGTTAGAATTACACTTTTTTTTGTTAAAATTACACTTTTTTTTATTAAAATAACAGTTTTTCGGCTAGAATAACACTTTTTTCGGCTGGAATAACACTTTTTTCGGCTAGAATAGCACTTTTTTCGGCTGGAATAACACTTTTTTTCGTTATAATTACACTTTTTCTAATGAAAAAAAGTGTAATTCTAGCAGAAAAAAGTGTAATTCTAACGGAAAAAAATATAATTCTAACAGAAAAAAGTGTAATTCTAACGAAAAAAAGTGTAATTCTAAAGAAAAAAGTGTTATTCTTGAAGAAAAAAAGTTTTACCGTTAAAATTACACTTTTTTCTTTAGAATTACATTTTTTTTCGTTAGAATTACACTTTTTTCTCGTAGAATTACACTTTTTCTCGCTAGAATTACACTTTTTTTCATTAAAATTACACTTTTTCCTGCTAGAATTACACTTTTTTTCGTTAGAATTACACTTTTTTTCGTTAGAATTACACTTTTTCTGCTAGAATTACCCTTACTTCTATTGGACTAATGTTACACTCTCAATGGACTTGGTTATATTCTCATTGGACTTATGGACTAATGTTACACTCTCAATGGACTAAAATTACATTCTCAGTGGACTGAAATTATACTTTTCTTGACTAAAATTACACTTTTTCTGGACTAAAATTACATTCTCCTGGACTAAAATAACAAATTCATTGGACTGAAATTACACTTATATGGACTAAAATAACACTTTTTGTTGTTAAAATAACACTCTTAAAATGCTAAAATTACAATAACTTGTGATAAAATGACAAAAATTCAAAATATTATTCGTTAAAATCACTCGGAAAAGATTGAAGTTAAACTTGTAAAACGCTAAATTCTCGAAAATATTTCTTAAAATTACACTTTTTGCCGTTAGAATTACACTCGTAAAACGCTAAAATGTCGAAAACTTGTCTCGAAAAAAAAAAACGAAAAAAACGAAACAGTCGAAAACTTGTCTCGAAAAAAAAAACGAAAAAAATCGAAACTGGAAAAATGTTAACAAAATTTTCATAAACTTTGAAGTATAAGACAAAATATGGTGTTAATTGTGTATGATAATGAATTAGTGAATGTATTATTAAAACTAGAGAGAGAAGTGAATTCATTAGTGTTAAGTGTGTTTTTTGTTTTCAATCTCAACCTTCCACCATGCATGATCCAATGGTTGTGGGAAGGACTTATGGACTCAAAAAAAAAAAGGGACTTAGAAGAACTTTGCTCTATATATATATATATATATATATATATATATATATACTTACAAGGAGTTGAATTTACATGAACTAATCATTCCCTAACTTCAACAAAAAAATTACTAATAAGTTGATCTAAACTCTGAGTATCATGCATTTCTAATATATTCTAAGACGTAGTTGCCCCACATGTCTCTTACCTCGTCTATATCTACACTTGAGTACTTGCTCAATCTGTTGTGGTATCGGTTGATTGCATACTGCGGCAAAAACAAAGAGAAGACATTATGGTATATATAGCAGCAAGCAAGACAACATTAGCAACATCATGGTATATATAGCAGCAAGCAAGACAACATTAGCTCTAATTTAAAAAAAAAAGTAATAAACACATGTTTAAATTATTACTAACCTTTTCTGGAATAACGAGATATCTTCGCCTAATAATCTCCAACATGAACCGACAAGCGTAGTATCCACATTGTATGCTATCTGGCTGGCGAGGGGCCTATTATTACATAAAAAAAACAGACGAGAGAAGGCTCACATCGGAATCTTGAACTTTAGGTATTGTATTAGTATTAAACACAGATTTTGCACTTAATGTTATTGTATTTGAGCACGTACCCACTGTTATCGTAATAAAATCGGGGCCAACATCGAATCTTCCGTGGGTTGATCCCCGCTCGTTTGCTCTTTTCTTCTTAAAGGCCCTTTTTTTAAAAAAATAAAAAAGGAGGCAGAAACTAATTTTTTTATGGGCAAAAATATGAAAGAGCTTTTTTCTATAAATAAAAAATGAAAATGTTATTATAAATAAATCAGTATTATAAACTTACATATTAATCAAGTGCTTAAAAGTCTCGCTTGGTTGATGATGTAAAGAGTCAAACCGTAAAAACTTTATTCCTTGTCGGCATGATGGCCGCTAGCACCCAATGAGTCCTACATCAAGAGACATCATCATTATTAACAAGTACATATATTAGGTATGAAAATGCAATTGTAGGGGAAACGTAATATTAATTTGTTTATTACCCTTTTTCATTATAAGCGCCAAAAATCGACTTCTTGGTTGTCGCCATCTGCGAGCAATATAATCTACCCGTTGTTCGAACGAGAAATCCGGAATAAATAAAGATAAAACATGGGGGCACAGAAATCCGTATAGATCGGATGGAATATTCTTCTCCGGGATCACTCTCAATTTCAATATCCTACATTATTACGGTATTAATTCCGGTATTTAAAACACTATCTAGTAGTCCGAATATTAGACTATGAAATTATTTATTAAGAAACTTACTTCATCCAAACAAATATGTGTTGGATATCAATCTGGTCTAGGCCAGCCCATACGGCTAGCACATCCCATGATAGATGTGCTTGGCGCTCAACCCCTAGAATATCCTCCTCGAGCGGAATAACTATCAATTGCTCGGTGGCTATGCGATGGCCACCTCCTCATGCGCCTCTTCATCGTCACCGTTCTTACTTTTTGCATGTAATCCTTCCCTTTATATTGTGTGGAGTTTAAACTCCTAATTTTCAGGTCCGGGAAAGAATGAGTCTTTGATTTTGTGCTACTACCACCAGCCTACACATGTAGTAGATAATTAAAATAATAAAAAATCCAAAGGTAACATATCCTAGTTGGAGTAATAAAAATAAAAGCGTACTTAATTAAATACCTCGTCAACCCGCTCTTTCAATGATGAGGTAGTAGTAGCGAGTAAGACCGGTGGGGATCCTGGACTTAGGGCTGAGAGGCGGCGGAGATATCTTCGCCAAGTAGATGTGAGTTTCAGGCCATTGGATGAAACTTCCAAGCGCATCTCCCAGAATGGTAATGTCGTCACGAACTAGGATAGCCAGTTGAAAGTTTTCATGGCCTGGAAAGACTGTAGTTATTTCTACTATTCTATGATTCGGCAAAAGTTTTTCGCCATGAAAAACTACGATTTTTATTCTTTGCAGATTTGTTTTCTACGAGACCCCGGCCAACACGCACATGTGGCTTTTCGATTCTATTATGGTCAAGAAGAATAACGGCCTCTTGTTTACGGCTTGAAGAATATACACATACATTATTATATCTTTGCAAAAACGCTTGAAGATTCAAAAGATTTTGCAAAAACGCTTTCTCGTCTCAGGCCGATTTTTGCACAAACTTCAAAGATTCATATAAATTTAACTAATTAAACACTTCATGCATACCTTATCAAAAACAGGAACCGACTTGAAGGGGATGTATGTTGTTTTCCATCAGCCGTCTTCTCAAGTTGCATCTCCTTTTCGGACCCATTATTTACCTAATAAAATTAACCAATTCAATGGCACCATGTCGGTTATAGCATTAGAGCCGGCAAAGTGAACACACCCCCTGATCTTACCCAAAAAAAAAAAAAAAAAAAATAAGGAAGTATTAGGTACCGATCGGCTTTAGTTGTTACAACTTCGAAAGCATTATTAGGTACCGATCTTTCGAATCTCGTTGACCGATACTTCCTTCTCATGTATTGCCAAGGTAGTAGCGGCCTCTTGACCAACTCATTTGTACCTTATTATTACACCCTTTAGAAATGACATCCTCCATCATCTTCACTTCTTCTTCGAAAGCTTACCTCCAAAGATTCACTTTAGTAGTACGGATGCCATTAATTGAAGTCGCTTGCCAAGAATGTAATATGTCAAAGAATTTTTATCCCAACAATAACATGTGAATTGAACTTAAATGAAAATAATAGAATAAATGTTACCATGTCGGCCTTCTCGGACTTAGTCTCCCTTTTCTTCTTTATCTCGGGCGCTTTTCCCATAATATTTCGTTACTCCAACCCGTAACGGGACGCCCCTCAAACGACCTGGATGTTCGGGTCGGCCGATCGCTCTAGCAAGAACGTCATTACGACCACTGGGAGTGAATTTCTCTTCTTCTACCTCTTTCAATACGTTATCCTATAATATATTAAATAAACTTCAAATTATATTTGTGACTAAAATAATAAAGTTAGTAATGAACTCGTCTTAATAAAATAATGCTTACTATGTTGGCCAAAACTTCCTCATCATATTTGTCATGCGACGACCGGGATCCTTTAGGCGTGTGCCCTTGTTTATAAGTTACATGCCGATCCACCTCTTTCACTCCCTTTGCCACCTACACATTAACATGGTAACATTTATACACGTAAATGTGTATCAATGCAAGTCCAAGTGTGATTAAAAAAATAAAGTCTCACAGGGGAATAATGCATGCTACTTACGAGGTCCTCTTCTATCTTTCTCAGAATCGCCTCGAGAACCATAGAATTTCCCCTTCTTGCATGAAATGTTAGCACGATTTCTTCTGCTAACGGCCTTCAAATAATTATATAAAAGCGCAAGTAGATGAGATAATAAAAAGATTATATAAAGGACTCATTAATTAAAAAAATGATAGGTAAATCGTTAAAAGGCGAGGATATTTAACCCGAAACTTCTCGCAGTTCTCATCTTTTTGAAAAGATCCCATTCTTCCTGCTTGATGGTGGGACACTTGTTTTCCGGTGGGCTCTTACGCATCTCCCCGTTGCCTTGTCCACATACAACCAATCCCTAGCAACGCCACACTTCCACCGCTGTGGACATCCGCGGCCTTATGCATTAAATACTCATCATGGCTTTTATCGGGTATAATAAAGCCTTCCTTTACACGAGCCAAGTATAACTCCGCCAATTTTGGATGCAAAGTTCTAACATCATCTAAATGGATAGGCACAAACTGTCTTGTGCAAGCACCAATCCAACTCGAGAAAAAGACCCGCATTTGGACCAAAGGGGAAACCCATCTCACTCCATGTTATTTGGAACGGCTGTTTAGCGGCTATAGTTGCAAGGACTTTCTTGCACTTCGTAGCACCCCTCTCACCAGGCTTATTATCACCAGGCTCATTATTCTTTGGACTTATTTTACGTTTTTCACCCATGATAATCCTAAAACCCAAATATGAATGATATAGCTGGAAATGAACAACTTAACAACGTACATGCAGAGTATTATCTAAAACCCTAAACCCTAATAGGAATGAAAATTTAAAACAACAGATTGAGCTTTTAAAATCCTAAACCCTGATAAGAGGAGTAAAGTAGATGATGCGGGATGATAAAGATAACAAAGAAGACGAAAAACAAACAGATGCATGAAAAAGAAACAAGATGATCGTCTTAAAACCCTAATGACGAAACACAAAATTAAAGTGAACATACCTGTTGATGATGATGATAAAGAGAACGAGCGGGATGATAAGGGAAGGCAACGGAATCGGGCTTGAAATCGGGCGACGGCCGGCGACGAGAATGTAAAAAGCTAGGAAGAGAGAAGAATTAACACAGGATACCAACGGTTGAACTAATAATGTTGTGTGTGTTTGTGTATGGCATGCTGTATGGGTTTCTATATTAGTTTTTTATTAAGACAAACTATTGACAACGGGTGCTCAAAGAAGAACCGCTGTTATATGTTAATAACAACGGGTCAATAAAAGTAAACCGTTGTCAAAAGTTTATTACAACGGTTAAAATATACCCGTTGTAATATATTTTCACCAAATTTGCGCCAAAATGAAATATGTCAAAAAAATAATTGACAACGGGTAGAGGTACTACACCCGTTGTTGAAAGTATTAACAACGGGTAATTTAAATATAACCGTTGTTATTGTTGAACCTCTTTTTTTTTTTAAATTATCAGTAATTCCATTACAGTCAAACTGTAACAATACATACTCTAATGTTGAAGAAGCACCATATACTTTGCAACATTATTCAAAAATTTCAACACCAGTATCCACATCTAATAATAAGATCAAGAAAATAAGACAACTTACACCAAAGATGCATGCATACCGTGTCCTGATGAACTATCTCGGGATCGGGGACGTTTCTTGGATGTCACGCTTTCTTCGTTAACCCAAATACCTTCACCATGGTCATCACGCATATAGATGCTTTCGGTGTCCTCATGATCAGTGTCAACATCGTCGAAATAAGATACGGTGGTAGACTGATCCATTCCCTCAAAAACGACATCCCGATCATCATCATCATTATCGGATGGACTACTCCTTCTTTTCCTTATAGACAAAGACAACAGACCACTTCTTATCCATAGGATCGGTGACATAGAACACTTATTTAGCTTGGGATGCCATTATGAAAGGATCATCCTTATTATTGCCAACCTTACCCATATTGACCAACGTAAATCCCATCTTATCCTTTCGGACACAATGGATGTTGTTATCAACCCAATTACATCGAAACAAAGGCATTGTGAAATCAATGTAATCTAGTACCAATATTTCTTGAATAACACCATAATAAAGGCATTTTCCCCAAATAGGCTTTTTATCTTTTGAAGTAGCAAAGTGCATTGCCTCAAATTCTGAACTCACACCACTATTTTGCATTGTGCTCACCTCATCTTGCTCGCGGGTGTAAAAAGTATATCCATTAATGGCAAAACTGTTGTAAAAGGTGACCCTGGCATTTGGACCTAAACCAAGACGTAGTAACCTAGGAGAGATGTCATCACTAGTTTGATCAAGATAATCGTAAGACAATATTCCTAAACCACTCTGGAAACGTCTTCGTATGCTCATTCGCAATCCACTTCTCGGTCTTGTTTTGGTGATCGTATTTGAGCTCATTTTTGTGTTGTTGAATATAAGGTTGCACCTCATCTTCGTTGTTTAGCACATACATGTGTGCTAAATGCAACATTTCACGTGTCACAATTTTTTCAACCCGCCCCTAATACCTTTTCCGGTCATCCAGTCACTATGACGATTCTTAGGAACGCCAATCAACTCCTTCGGGGAGAGATGAGCGTAACAATATGAAAGAGCTTCGTCTAAAATAGCGCGTTCAAAGAATACAACCTTCCTGGACGATACCGATTAGATGTATAGTCCTTGTAGACTTTCATCAATCTTTCGAAAGGATACTGGTATCTCAAGTACACGGGCCCAAGGTACAAAATCTCCCTAACCAAGTGAATGGTCGGATGAATCATGATAGTGAAGAAAGAGGGTGGAAAATACATTTCCAACTCGACAAAGAGAGGTTACAACGAGGTCCCGCAATGAATCCGCGTCATCGGGATCGATGACTTTCTCGCATATGGACTGGAAGAAGAGACAGAATCTAGTTATAGCATATCTTACCTTTTCAGGTAAAATGGAACGAATAGCCACCAGTAGTAATTGTTGCATCAAAGTGTGACAATCATGTGACTTTAACCCGGTGAGTTTTAGGTCTTGCATCGACACTAAGCTTTTGATGTTCGACGAATCACCATGTGGCACTTTAATTCCATTCAAGCATGCACAGAACTCTTTTCTCTCATTCCGTGAAAGGGTAAAAGCTGCTGGTGGTAAAAATGTACGATTATCTCTCTTCTGTGGTGCCAACTCTAGCCTAATACCCATCATTTTCATATCTTCCCTAGCTGCGGCGTTATCCTTTGTTTTACCAGGAACATTCAGAAGGGTATTGATAATATTATCACGGACATTTTTCTCAATGTGCATGAAATCGAGGCAAAATGCGACCTTCGGTCGGCCAATATGGAAGTTTATCAAAAAATATGGATCTTTTCTTATACCCACGAGTAGACAATTTAGAGCCGCTCTTCTTCCCATAATCTATCTCAATATGCTTTACTTTCTGATAAACTTCATGCCCACTCAAAATTCTAGGAGGTTGACGAAGTTCTTGTCTTCCATTGAATGCTTTCTGCATCTTGCGATAACAATGGTCATGAGACAAGAACCTCCTATTTCCCATATACACATACTTACGAGAAGACTTCAAGTATTCAGACTCGATATCCTCCCCACACAATGGACAAGCCTCTTTCCCATGAACTGTGTGCCCAGAAAGGTCGCCATAAGCCGGATAGTCAGTACACAATAACATCGCTCTCAAATTGAAAGTTTCGTTCTTATATGCATCAAATACTTCTATCCCACTATCCCACAACAATTGCAAATCATCTAGAAGAGGTTCCAAATATACATCTATATCATTTCCAGGTTGTTTAGGGCCGGAAATTAACAACGACAACATCAAATACTTTCTTTTCATGCACACATATGGAGGTAAGTTATAAATAGCCAACACTACTGGCCAAGTACTATGTTGTCTACTCATGTTTCCGTGTGGGTTCATTCCATCAGTGGACAGCGCTAGACGTAAGTTTCTAGGTTCATTGCCGAACTCGGGATACTTAGCGTCGAACGATTTCCATTGCTTACAATCTGCCGGGTGTCTTAGTTTTCCATCATTTATTCTTCCTGTTCATGCCAAGTTAACATTTTTGCATCATCGGGATTCGCATAAATCCTTATGACTCTTGGTATCAATGGAAAATACCACAACACCTTAGCCGGGATCCCTTCCTTATCCTTATAACGCCACTCCAAACATTTAGGGCAATTGGTTAAGTTTTGATATAATTTCCGATACAATATGCAATCATTTGGACATGCATGTATTTTCTCATATTTCATACCCACTCCTCTTATTAGTTTTTTCGCCTCATATGTCTTAACAGGTAGAACATTACCATCAGGAAGCAACTCCTTTATCAAGGCTAAAAAACTAGTGAAACACGTGTCACTCACTCCATTTGCCCCCTTGATATTATACAACTTCACCACAAAGACATTTTTGTGAACTTACAACCAGGATACGAGAGGTGCTTCGGACTCACACAACTTCTCATACATATTGTTAAGGTCATCCCAATTACTAGTGTCATCACCTACATCTTCAAAAGCAATGGACTCATCATCATTCTCTTCATTATCTATAGACCCAACATTCAACTTCTCTACTTCCAACTCTTCCAACTCAAAAACTCGGCAAACTCGGGATCATCGCTTAGCCTTTCGTGTACCTCAACATCATCTTCTTCCGAGTTATTCTCTTCCTCTAATGATTCCCCATGAAAAATCCAAAGTGTATAGGATCGACTAAATCTCCACTTTTCTAGGTGTATTTTAACGTCCGGAAAAGCCATATAGCTAATATTACCACATCTTTCACAAGGACATGCAATACTAGAAGAACCTTTCAAATTGTTCGAAACGAATTCATAAAATTCAGCTAAACCATCCTTGTAGGTGCGGTCACTCATATTTGCATCAATCATCCAAGTTCGAGTCCTTATTCTACATTCGTAATAATAGGCAACTAATTCAGAAAATACAATAATAGGCAAACAAATAAACGAAATTCAGGAAAGCAATTAAGCTAAATTATCAATAAATTAGATAATAACCCAAAAAATCCTATATCTAGTTATAAGCGTTGCTAAGAAACATATATATACCTGATTGATAAACACGATGAGGGAGAGAAGACGTGACAACAGTGACGGAGATGAAGACAGAGAAACGATCAGGTTGGAATGGAGGATGATATAGTAGCAGTATTAGCTTGTGTTTGTGTTTGTAGCGTATAGCAGAATAAAGCAATATGTTGTTCTTAAGATTTTCATAATATTAATAACAACGGTTATTGAGACTACAACCGTTGTTAAAAAGTATTAAAAACGGGTTCTAATATAACCGTTGTGATTACTTTTCACTAATTTGGCGCCAAACCAATAACAACGGTTAAAATTTAACCGTTGTTATTAGTTTTTTCATTAACAACGGTTGTTTAAGTATGACCCGTTGTTAAAACAAATAACAACGGCTAACAACACATAACCGTTGTAATTAAGTTTGGTAAAATTCGCGGAATAAATTCTACAACGTGTTTTGATGATTTTCCTGAATAAGCGTTGTTAAAGGGCCGTTGTGGTTGCCTGTATTTGTAGTAGTGCATGACAAATTATTGCCAAAAAATCAATGTAAAATGTATAAACTGAACATTTTAAAGAGGCAGATTAGAGCATTTTGGACATTTTAAGATGTTTTCATTAAGTTTAGGGGGTAACACTGATATTTTTGAATTGACGCCTGACACTCCTTTAGGATGTTGAAAAAAATATACACGTCTATGGTTCGCGTCAAAGACGGTAAAGATCAGCTCCAATATTTTGAAGTCAAGCAAAAATGTAATCGAGGACCTGGATCGCAAGGATCATGAAGAGTTGTTGCAGTTACAAGGTTTGCTACTTATTTAATAAAAATATGTTGCTATTACCCTGTTTATGAGTTATAATTATATACATATTTATGCCTCCCCTTAATTACTTTTGATACGGTTTCCGTGCTAGTTTATATCATTTACATGCCTTTTATGTTAGAATGTCGATACTTCCGCCTTTTGATGTTTAATGCAGGAATGATGCATTTGAGGAGCAAAGGAATGAAATGGGCATCGCGGAGTGAGCATGAAGGGATACACGAAGCATGGCACGAGAATCCATAAGAATGAAGGAAGAGAAGTTAAGAAGAAAACACGAAGAAAAGAGCTTCTTATCACTAATGCCTCCTTTGAAGAGCCATATATTGAGTTCTACAACGGATTTTTAAGTGATTCCAATTAGAGGTGAAATATTATCTTCTTAGCTTTCCAACGCCGCAAAAATCGCTTGTTTCTGACAAGTAACGAAGAAATGGCGTCCGTTTGAAATTTAGTGCGCGAAGTAGGAAATTGGTGCCTCGATCGAGTCAACCTTGGCTCGATCGAGGAACTTCATGCTCGATCGAGTCACCCTCGACTCGATCGAGGAACCAACCTAATCAATAAACTTTTCAATGTCGACAGTTGGGGTATCTGGGAATTGGTGCCTCGATCGAGTCAACCTTGGCTCGATCGAGGAACCACTAGTTTCCGC
This sequence comes from Silene latifolia, assembly GCF_048544455.1. Lineage (NCBI taxonomy): Eukaryota > Viridiplantae > Streptophyta > Magnoliopsida > Caryophyllales > Caryophyllaceae > Silene > Silene latifolia. Next base: position 110,752,024 of record NC_133533.1, read on the forward strand.
AATATTCCGCAAATTTCCTTAAGTCGGTTATGACTACTATAAATACCAAAACTCGTACTCTAGGTTATATTATGCTTTATTTTACATAGTTTTAGTATATCTACCTTAGAAAACTCTCTCAAATACTTAGTTTAGTTTAATTATTGTTCGGATCTATTGCCTTTAATTACGATATTGTTCTAATCTTTCTTCAATTATTATTTCAATTACTTGTTTATCTTTATTATTGTTCATCATGTTTTCCATTACTATTATTGTTATTCTTTCTATTATGCGTAGCTAAATTCCTCATCTAGGATGAGGGGGATCTAGGTTAATTAAAAGGGTAAAATTGATTAATTGCTAGGGAAATCATATAAGTTGTCGTTTGATTGTTGTTCTTATTCTAGTTAATTGACTTAGGCCTGAGTTGTTAATTAGTGTAGCGAATTAATCCTTTCACCGACCGGGTTAGAATTAATATAGGCTGCGATAATCAAATAAATTGTATCTAATTATAGCGACCGCATGTTAGAATCGATCTAAAGGGCATAATAGAGTCGACCGATCTTATGACTTTAGACAGCTTGACAGATCTAGCAATTGATTAATAGACCCCATATAATTGACCTAGTGAACCGGAAATCCTAGACTTTTAATATAATTGTTTTAAACCCTTTAAATTACTCGCACTTAGTTGGTTAGATAACAAACAAAACAATCCCCCAAAATTGGTTACCTTAAGACGGATTTAAATATAAACAAACTAGATAATCACCGCCTCCCTGTGGATTCGACCCTGACTTACCGCTAGCTATCTTGTTAGTAGTAGTATAGGATTTATTTTGATTAAGGCAAACGACTGAAAATAACCTTATCACTTGTCGGACATGACCTGAATTGACCAAAAAATGACTAATTCGAAGTTACACCCAAGTTATGTGCATAAATATTGGTAAAAGCTAACTAAACATGATTAGAAAACTCGATGTTTACTGCAGGTCTATAGAAGAGGCTCTGATGGAGAAAATAGAGAACAAGGTTGAGTCAGCCGTGGCTTTGTACACTTTGTTTTAAGAGATTCGTCTTTGAGGGATTGGTGCTATATGTTTATGGATGATGTGTTTGGATTAGTTGCAATAATTATTGAGACTACTTATCCGACACACAACCGTAGTCGGTAATGAAGTTAGATCATCCGTGTGTGATTATTAGTATTGCACAATGTGTTATCTTCAAGACTTTTTCTAGCCAACAATCCCATTTTCTATTTTATTAAGGTTGTTCACCGTCGATTTGAATGCTGGATTATTTTATATTTAAACATTTGATTAAACAAGCTCAGCAAACAACTTTTTAAAGCTTTTGGCCTTTTGTTTTTATGAATTTCCCAAACTGTTGGGAACCCAGGGAGTGTGTAGAGTAGTTCTATAGTACTAACTCATGTCTTTGATATTTTGTGGGGTTTGATTATGTGTTGGTAGTTCTATGATAATGTTACCGAACAATCAGAGTGAGAAATAAGTGTCCTAGGTTTGAAAATATTCTTAATAGAAAAACATTCTAGAATAAGTATCCTAGACTTATAATAGAAAAATATGGGTCTTTGGTGCTAATATGAGTCCTACGTAAAACACTTTGAGCTCCTATTTTCATCAAAGAAAGCATTAAGATGGGTATGAATGTATGATCATGTCACAATATGTTATGCCTGATAAATCTGTCCAGATGATGTCTAATTCCAACATCATTTTTTTTTCTGCCTTTGTCAAAGTTCTTCATTGGCTTTAAGCTTCTTGCAACTTTTGACCTGTATTTCCAAACAATAGTTCTACAACGTCTATAGGGGTGGCTAGCAGATTAGATAGGTCACGAGTGTAATGTAGTAGTAGCTATTTTTGACAGAATATATGTTATTATAATAGTTGGACCTCAACTATCACCTTAAGGTTTTGGTTGGGATGGTTCTTCTATGATGGTATTAGAGCCAGTGTGATCGAAGGTCGGATCTGATAAGATTATGGTAAAATGTCTGTAATGCTCTTGTGATCACATATTGGGTTTTATGTGGGTCATCAACCCTTCCACCTCATCTTATCATAAAAAAAGATTATATTTTCCACAAAAAACTTCCCAGCAACAATTCACACAATTAGTTTTAGATGGGTCAAATTAAAAGGAAAATAAAAAAATAAATGCCATATGTCGATTTCGAATGTTTTAGGCCAATTAAATTATATGGGACACATCCCCTATTTACTAAACGAATAGGCAAAACTCTTATTTTTCCCGCCTAAATGATACTCCGTATTTCCTAAAATAAAGTGTATTATTTTTAGCATATATTATCTCAAAATCTTTTAATAAATTTAATATTTAAAATATTCATATTATTTCACATTATACATAAATTTATCTCCATTATTATATGATAAAAAAAATTGTATACTTTTTTTTTAAAATAATTGTACATAAAAATTCATTGACTTTTAATGATAATAAGTTGCACAAAATTGTTAAATAGTAAAAATATTTCAAAAATAGTATCATTAATTTCTCGGTAAAAAGAAAACTTTCATTTCATGACTTTTTATAATTTTAAGTTTTATTGCTCAAATTAAAATAAAGTGATGAGAAACAATAAAAAATAACTGAATTATCAATTTAAAATCCATAAATAATACAGAGTACACTAAAAAGTAAAATTTTAAATAATACAGAGTACATTAAAAAGTAAAATTTTATAAATACCGTGCATATATTGCATGGGACCTAAACTAGTGTAAGATTAATTGTATAACTCATTGTCTTTGGATGAATTTGGGAAAAAGTCATTTGTTGATAAAAAGTTTTTGTTGTTGTGGTGTGATGAGTGGAAAAATATCATCTGTAGGCCTATATGTTTTTGTTGTTGTGGATGGTCTAAGTATACGTAATAAACAAACAGATTTAATCGTAAGATGAACACAATGGTGGATTCTAACAAGGATAGTAACTCCTTCATCCCCTGAGATAGCAAAAGGTGATACAACCAACTAAATCCAAAAAATGAAATTATATTTAAATTAATCCAACAATATTTTAAATTTGATGGTGTCATCATGTAAAAATATCTTTTTGCATATTTAATTCGTAATTGCTAAATCGCGCACATAGTTTTTTTTTTTTTTTTTTTTTAAATTTCATGTTATAACTAGTTGGGTTTAGCTTTAAAATTGTCAAAATGTGTGAGATTATTAATACATAATTTTATATAATTTATGGGTGAATTTGGAAAAACTAAATGATAAAACAATTTCCTAATACTATGAATTTGATTGGAGAGGCTGTATCGTCGGAATTCTATGTGGCAATTATAGTAGCATCAGTATGTTTGTCCACTTCAGCTATCTCCAAGAATATTTAACGAGCTATCAAAATGGGGTTAGTTTTTCTCTACTCTTTGTATTCAATTATTCATCATATTTGTTTGCCGATGACACTGGTTGATTTTGTAGGTTATTATTCATCATATTTGTTTGCCGATGACACTGGTTCAATTATTCATCATATTTGTTTTCTCTCCTCTTCAATTATTTATCAAAATGGTAGTTGTTCTTTAATCGCTAGTTTATGAAAATCTAGTTTTGTAGAATGCAGTATAGGTGTTCGATGAAATGCGGATTTGAGGATTTAATATTTGTATTTTTGTCGTTTGTTTATTGTCGATGTCTAGTCATTGCTTTCGTGTCTGAAGTTTTGTGTTGTCTAGTTGGAAATAGTTGCGGAGCCGAAATTTGAAGTCGAGGAGATAAAACAAAGATTGGTAATTGTAGGGGTCGAGTTAGTGATTCAATATAGTAACTTGGAAAAAGATCGAAAATTTTAACTGAAAACATTCGTATTTTCATTGCTTACTGGGGAGAAACCTCTGCTCTCCACCATTGGATGGAAATGCCGCATCAGAAACGAGTTTGGGAACGACATTTGCTACATAATGTATGCAGATGGCTTGAAGTAACCTAATATAAAACTAACCTACGTGTGGGTCATGCATTTGGAGCATTATTATTTTACCGCTCTTGTTATTAGTAACCTTATGTTTCTTACTATTTCTTACCCCCTTCATCCCATTTATACCGTCTTATTTTCAATGGTTGATTTTGTAGGTTATTATGGCTACTCCCCTCTCGTTAGATATATTCGCTCGACTTGGGGAAGAAAGAGTTGTGCAGATACAGACTTCAAGTAATCCAGACCGTGGCCGAGGCCACGATGTTATTATCAACCCTGAGGGCTTAATATTAACAGCTGCACATCTTTTTTCATCATATGATCCTAAAATGCGCATGACTGTTCATTTCGAATTAGCGGGTGATCAAGTTATAGTTTATACTCTTGGATCACCAATGTCGCGGTTTCATGCCGTAATTAGATCAATAGATATATCCTTTGATGTGGCATTAGTCCAAATTCTAAAGCCTGTGGAAGGCAAGGTGGAAAAATTAAAATTCAAATATGCATCCCTTGCTTCTGAATGCACAATGGGTCAGAGGGTGTTTATGATTACTTCTCGTGATTGTTTGGACCATCATCTTAGCATCGGAACCGTTGATTTTGATAGGAGATTGACTAAGGATTGCAGTATGTGGCCTGGCAACTTCTCGCCGGACCTTCCTTATGTTCAAGTGCTTAATATCCATTCCACTAAGGGCGAATCTGGTGCCCCTATCTTTGATTGGAGAGGCCGTATCATCGGAATTCTATCTGGCAGTCATAATAATATCATCAGTATGTTTGTTCACTTCAGCTATCTCCAAGAATATTTAACGAGCTATCAAAATGGGGTTAGTTTTTCTCTCCTCTTTGTATTCAATTATTCATCATATTTATTTGCCGATGACACTGCTGAAATGACTTTCAAGTAATAGTTCTCTGATCAGTAGCATCCTAGGCCTAATCTCTTATTATCTGCCTCCTTGCCTTCTTTTAACCTAAAGATAATAAAATGAGGGACAAGTTTATCTCATAATAAAAAAACGATATCGTTTTATCTAATACAGAGTACTGTGCAAGAAGGCGAGCGTTATAGTGCTACTGGTTACTTTATCTCTACTGATATTGTATTAGTAGCAGATCAGATAATAGATGATTTAGTTCCATGACATATTTCTAAATTTCATCGACTTCTAGTAATGCTATTAGTGGTTATCATTTTGTGTTTGTTGTCTTATCTCCTGCCTCTTGATTAATATTTTTATTTTTATTATTATTTTTACGTAATTACATAGTTACAATTATTTTAATCATGATTATTGACAATTTACATGCAAAAACGAGTTATGGAGTACACCAGTTTAACTTTATTGTTTTTTCGGTTTATTCACTTGATTGAAATACCGAACACAATTTAATTTTCATTTCCTACACTTGACTGAATTTATGACCATACGCATAATTCGAATCTTGACCCTATAAACAATACTGCTATTAGTTGAATAATTAGTAACGTAAATCAAAATTTGTGCTCAATTATTGATTTAGCAATTAAAGACGATTAGATTTTCAATTTACTATGAACTAGTTTTACTACCCGTGAAATTCACGGGGTTAGCTATATTGTCATGTTGGTGGTGTTATGCAAGCTCAGATTTGAGATTGCACTGAGTCAGAAGGAAAAAAAAGCTCGTAAGAAAAAAAAATTATTAATCAATACGTATATTGTCATAATATATCGTCAACATATTGTGAACAGCGGGCCGCCCACGGGGGCGCTTGGTGAAGGGGCTCGAAAACAAGCGTTTGCATTTTGTAAGGAGTCGCCACCAATTTTTATGGAAAATTGGAACCGTTCGAATACCTCGTGTCATGTCAAGACACAAAGTAGTGACATGAACACTAAGCAATCGTTACCCTTAGCATTCTATGTCTAGAATGACTCTCGCGGATGCCAATGAACACGGGTGCTCACGGAGATCTGGAGTAAGGGGTGAGGGTACGTATTAGGAAGCTCTTTTGATCGAACACCTAATCCCGCCCGCCTCGATAGCGGCCTCTACTAATGATTAGGGAAGTTATTCGCACTTGATATATTGTCGGCTATATGCATGCAATGCAACATCCATAGATTAATCCTAACATGTGAGAATTTATACTAAGTCGGTTGACACATAATTAAGCATACAATTAATGTCGAAATAGGATTTAATGCTCATTTACATGTGAAAACATACAAACAATAAAAGAAACATAATAATTATAAATTACAATAATAAAAATTTACAACGATTACATTGGATAGACGATTTATGTCGAAAATACCTTTAAAACGGATGACTTGAGAAAAAAAGGAATAAAAGAATAAAACACGACGATCGAAAGGTGATAATACGAATATTAGTTGATTAATACGTAAACTAATTAAACTACGTCAAGGCGAAAAGGAGTTCGAGACAGAACTCAACCTGAACAGCGCAAGCGCGGCAATCGCGCCCTTTGGAAGAGGCGCGCAGCGATTCTTCGTCTGTTCCAAGGGTGAGTTCTGGCTGTGAAGCCGGAACTGCAAACCGTTAATGTTAATTGGTAAATTAATGGATTGATTGCGATTTTAGACTCGGATGAAAGTTATTAGCAGATTATTTACATATGATTGAGGTCATAAAACAGTAAAACATGGATGAGACGGAAATAAACGGATTAATTATGTGAAGGGTCGATGTTAATGAATAATTAATTAAACTAACTAACTAAACGAATTATTAACTAAACATGATGAATTGACGACGGATTAATGACTAAACAGGTGAAAATATATCAACAATGAATCCCAGAAACTCAACATGAACGAATTGAATCTCTAAAACTCGAATTGAATTTAATGACGAAAAACCCGCAAATATTGATTACTCGGGATTTGAGTCGGATTTATGATGATTAAAACATGTTAATGATGATGGTTAATATACATATGAATTATTAAACTATCATGATGAAGAATTAACAGACGAACAAAAGAAATAAATTTGATACGAATTACAGAGGACGGAGGAAGAAGAAAAGAAGCGAGAATCTGGCGGCCTCACGAAGAGGCGCAGCAGTGTCTGCGCTCTCCTTCAAGAGGCGCGGTTGCTGCGTCTTTTCTCGACGTCTGTCTACTGGAAATCCGCAAAAACAGAGTTTTAAAGACGGTTTTAGAAATCGGTTTTAATGAGGTACTTTCGACATAAACCTTACAATGGTTATACAATAATAAAATACAATAAATAAAAGAGAGATTAATACACCCTCAGACTTACATGTTGACGAAACGAGAAGAACTAAGAAGATCGATTAGTGATGCTCGACGCGAACGCAAGGAAAGAGTGCCCTCGAAAGAGGAAAACGATTTAACAAGTTGATTAATTAGATTGATTGAGTGTAGTGGTCAAATTGGTCGGTCATGCAACGGAGAGGCTGGTACCCGGAAAGATCCGAGCTTACGTGGTCGGAAGTCCAAGCACGTAGGCGCCAATTAGTAAGAACGAAGTCTAGAATGCAAAGGGAGAAGAGAAGGGCGGACACTCGCGTGAGAAATATGAGGAACGAAAGCTCCTATTTATACTAATCACGCGGAGGAATAGGGTTTCGGAGACTCTTTGGAAGTGAATCTCGGAAAGATATAAAAAAGATACGTAAATCATGCAAAGAAGGGCCTGGGAAGAGGCGCAGCAGCCACTGCGTCTCTTGGAAGAGGCGCAGCACCTGCTGCGTCTGTTCCCAGGAGGTTTCCTCCTGCTGAAGAAAGATTTTCGTGTTTAAGTTATGGTAGGACAGAATTAATTCGATTATCTTTAATATCTTATGTAAATATTACGGGATATTATTTGCCAAAAGATAAAATTTGAGAAATATGGAATAGAAATATCCGGAACATTCCAGAACATTCTGACTCAGGATTTAACAGTTATCAGAAAATGGAGACGGTTTTTGACCCGGTTTTCGAATGTACTCTAATTACTGCCAAAACGACCGTATCGGGACGTAGATGACAACTAAGAGGTAGACATTAATATTTGAGCAAATCACTTGACGATAATCTTACGAACTGTCACAAATCGTTCCGCGAATCAAACATGCGGCCCAATCATCACCGGGTGGTTTGCGAGAGGTGCAGAAACGAGGTGTCTACAGAGCCCCCACTTTGACTGAGGCTTGGACAAGGCGAAAGTCAAAGTATAGCCATCAGGTCAATCGAAGATTACAACCTGACGACTATGGCGACGCGAGGCGGCTCAAGGGGTCTGAGCCAAGGACCTATCGTCGGGAACATTTTAGAGTCTGTCGACTATCGGGGAGGGTCGTTTAAAGTCCATTAGACTACGTAAGGAGGCTCGCCAGCCATAAGAAGAGACCATACCTGAGACTTCTTCTCGAGATGCTTTCGGAGGTGCATAGGAGCTAAGGTTTGAGCTTGGGAGCTAAGGGTAAGACCTAAAAGATATATAAGGATTGTGCTAGGGTGTGGGACCCTAAGGGAAAGCATTGACGGGAAGGAGGCCAAATATGAGTTTCGACCTAAGAGGTAACCAAGGTTTGAGTATAGGAACTCCCGGAGAACGACACCCTGTCAAACTCCGCGGGGAAACAAGAAATATTGAAAGCAGCAGGACGTCGGTAGAAACTGCTGGGGGAATCCGCTTGCGTCGGTCTCAAACGAACTCAGGCAAGAAAACTTGAGGTTGAATCTGCTTGCGTTGGTCTCAAGCGAACTCTTGTTGGGGAATATACTGACGACTAGGAACATCTTGACCGTCGTAGAAAGAAAGTCTTGCGTGAGCAGTACTGCAAAATACTACTGCGCTGGGCAAAACAAACTGAGCAATACTGCAAAATACTGCTGCGCGGGATAAAATGGGTTTGGACAATACTGCAAAATACTGTCGCGCTGGATAAAATGCGGGCCGAAACGAAAGAAAATCGCCGAAACGGACCAAAATGATATAATAGCATTGAAGAAGAGGCGCACCAAAGATGGGCCCACAAATAACGAACTCATAACGAACTTTTGAAAATTCGTGTGGAGGGAACAAAAGGAAGAGGCGCAGCAAGAGCTGCGTCTCTTGGAAGAGGCGCAGCGTCTGCTGCGTCTTTTCCCCCAATTTGGCAATTCTGCGTAAAAACGCGAAATCAGAAGGTTTATGTTTCATTTATTTCGAAACTCAAATTCTTCAATTTCTCTCTCAAATCTTCACCGTTTCCGTCGAGGTTGGATTCAAAAGCTTGCTTTAAATATGACTAATCGAGGTATGTGTCTTAATCTTGCATTAATCATCCGTATTTGTCGGATTTTGAGCCGCGAACATTTAGGGTTTTCGACCCTTTTAATCGAAAATTTGGGGCTTTTCCCCCAAATGGATTTGTCTTGCCAAATTGATGCTAGAAATGGATAATAGGTAATGTTAGGAACATAACCATGTATTTGCTTTGAATTTTCATCGAGTTTTGAGCCCTTGAGCGAATTTTGAGACGGTTTCACAGCTAGATCGTAAATTGCTTCGAAAATGGCCTTAGGATTGTCCATTTGTGATGAAATTTGATATTTGGAATCCTTGGATGATGGGTAAACTTCCTGTCATCTCGAAAGTTTGGTTTGTGACGACTTTTTCAGGACACCTTTCTAGGGCATAACCGCCATTATAGCGAAATGCTGCCGAATTTTCGACTCAAACCCGAGACTAGGCTTTGACTCGGACTTGACTTGACCCAATTTGTCACATGAGTGATTGAATTGGCGAGAACACGGCCAAGGATGGCCAGAAATGGGGAATTCCCGGGCCTCGAAGGCTCGAAAACTTCTTAACAAAGGCTCGTTGTCATGTGACGCGGCCTAAATTTACTTTAACGTTGCAGGTGATGAGGCTTCCACTTCCGGGAGGACTCCCATGGAGGTAGACGCCAGTGTGGTTGAGGAGGCTTTGGAGCAGGCTTTCACCGACGCGGTGATGGCCGCTGCAGACGAGGTTCCCGAGGAGGAGGCCGCTGATGAGGAGGAGATTCCGAGACGGGCCCACCTCGGACGAGGGGGTCGTCAGCTGAGAGGAGCTCCCGCGTGGGCTGAGACCTGGGAGAGTAGGCACCTTGTGTGGGCTGCAGAGGGTCATTTGTCCTACAGGACGGTGAAGAGCTTGGTAAATAGGAATTCCCTAACTCATTACCTACCCCTTTCTACTTTTGTTCAAATTTCCTTTCAAATTTACTCAAAACTAAAGATAGCTTTATTTCGAACCATAATAGGAGGCTGGGAACATCCGGTCGTTCTCGGGGTACACGACGGCGATGGAGCACTACGAGCGGCTGTCGGCGGAGGAGAGAGCCATGATCGAGCGTGGAGCGTTCGGTCCTGGTTCGTGTCCGGAGGGATATCGTGAAGAGGAAGTTGCGGGCCAACCTTAGCCTGGTCCGCGCTTTCTTGGATCGATTTTGGGATACGACCTCCACGTTTCACTTGCCTTTTGGTGAGGTGGGAGTCACCTTGGAGGACTACGGCATGATGTCTGGTCTGCCGTGTGGGACTGAGGAGATGGTGTGGCCGGAGACGGCATGAGGGCGGATTCGGCCGAGGCGAGGAGGTTGATCGGCCGGAACCCGTCGCCGAAGGCTGTTGCGTGCGGGTTTGGTACCCGCACCTACGTTCGAGATTACTTTGCGGGGAAGACCCCGGTATCGGTGGTGATCGATGGGAGGGAGACGGCTCCCCCTCCTTGTACAAATTGAGCGAGCAGGGCTGTCGTGGCTTTGGTGGTTCTTGTCTTCGATTTACCTCGGAGACAAGGGCGAGAGGCTATTGACGAAGCTTCTCCCCTTTCTTTCTCGACCCGAGCTCCCTAGGGCGTTGGGGCCGGGTCATCACTTGGTTTTGCGGTCCTCATCCGCTTTATGAGGGCCATGGTTCGTCCGGAGTTGATGGAGAAGGGGACTTCTCCTGGTGCCGTCGGACACAGGCTCTTGTTGGAGGTATGAACCTTCCTTTAGGCCGTAGTCAATTTCTTTCTTTATCGACGACCGACGGATCGTCATTGATTATTATGCTTTGCGGCGTGGTGTACTCTTACTTTCCGGGCCTCGCGCCCAAGAGGACGGAGCCACTGGAGAGGGCCTACCCCGTGGTGAGGGATTGGGTCATGTGTCGGACGAAGAGCAAGCGTTCTTCTCACAATGTCTACCGGCGGGATGTGAACGCTCTTCACCGAGCGAGCGTGAGTATCCTATTTGTATGCACTTATTCTTCTCATACTTTGTTTTAAATTGATCATAGGAATGACCTTTGCCTTTATATTGTCGCAGTGGGTGCCCGCACCTTGGGCGGAGTACGCCGGAGCGCCTCCTTTTGTCGGCGAGGTCCTTCGACCTAGGAGCTCGAGTCGAAATTTCTTTGTTGTGGACGTCGATGGGTCCTGTGTGGTATCCGGGCGAGCGGTTAGCTCGTCAGTGTTTTCGGGGCGCGTTGACGGTTCCCGTCGATCCTCCTAGGACGATGTTTAGGGCCCTTCGAGGCCGAGAGGGAGGCGGACTTGGCTGGTGCTAGTGGTGACGACCTTCTTCTCCCCGACGAGGATTACTCGGCGTTCCTTTACGGGAGGTTGGCGTATTGGCCGGTAGTGGTGAGTATCTTTTGTTTCTTGTCGGATTTTGATTTTCGAGAATCGCGACGAAAGATCATCGATTAACGAGAGCTATTTGTCTTTGCGGGAGGTTGAGGCGGCGGGCATCGAGCCCCCGAGTTCCCCGAGACCCTCGAGTACACCGACGCTCTTTGGAAGGACGACGATCTCCGAGCCGCGTGACTTTGACGTGGGCGTGACGGATCTTGGCCTAGATGACCGGCAAAATCGATTCGGAGGGTGAGTTCTTATTTTGCATAGTTTTCGTGTAAGAACACATTTGATTGAACTTGTTCGATTCATCGAGAATTCTTTTGAAACGCAGTCGCGCCATCTCGGTTTGTGGCACTATGGAGGGTGGCCAACCGGCTACGAGCTACGGCCATCGAGGCACTCGTCGGCGGTCGAGGTCGTCAGGTATGAACCTCATTTGTTTTTCCTTGATCTTTGGTTTTTCGCTTTGTTTGAATTGATTGACATGAGCCAATTTCTTGTTGTCCACAGGCCGATCGTGAGCTGGAGCGAGAGTTGACCCAGTCTCGGGAGGAGACGGCTCGTTTGTCGAGGGAGCTCGAGTTTCGGGACGCCGAGATTGCCGCTCTTATGGCGAGGGTTGCCGAGCTGGAGGGTGCCCAGCAGTAGTCTGCGTGGTTTTGTAGACTTGATTTTGAACATTTTTGGATTTGTTTGGGCGCAAGCCCCGCCTTACATTGGACTTGTTTGGGGCGAAGCCCCGATTGCACATTTGGACTTGTTTGGGGCGAAGCCCCGGTTGCTTGTATTTTTGCTTTTTTGTTGTATATACGACGGCCGAGTGCCTTTTGTCAAGGGTTGTGTTATTTGTACCGCAGTTAGCTTTTGAACAGTTTGGTAGACAACGGTTTACACCGTCATCTTTGCCGCGAAATTTACATAGAAAATCGCGTAACACATACATTTTTATATACACATAAGGCCTTTAATTAGTGCAAAATGAGACTCGAAAGGACGTGAAAATGCAAAAATTTTGTCGGAAATGACCGGACGGTAGGGAGGGTTACCCCCGAAAAAAAAAAAAAAAAAGAGAAATCTATAAGTTAGAAAATGGAAAAAAATAGAAATTAAGAAAATGAAATGACTAAGTAAATGTTGAAATAAAAAAGAATTAAAATGAAAACTAAATATAAAAGTGTGAGAAAAACGGCGGAAAATGTCGATGTCGCCTCGAAATGCGCGTTTGCGGATTAAGGAAACCTGAAGCATGGTAAATTTCTCGGATTTACCAAAATAAAATCCCGTAGGAATAGGAAATTATTCGTTTATAGAATTAGGAAAGATCCAAACGCGGAATCACGAAGTGAGGTCTGGGAAGAGGCGCAGCATGAGTGCGTCCCTTTGAAGAGGCGCAGGTGCGCGCTGTTCCCAAGCAGTCGATTCCGACGGATTTTTGGAAACAAAGAATTAGTATAAATAGAAGCGTCGACGAAGCTTTAAATCATATAATTCTTCCGTCTCTTCTTCGTCGATTCACACATAAAAACTCCCAATAAATTTTCAAGAGAAAATTATCATCGTGAATACCTTAGAGATTCGCTTGAAGGAATGGACTAATGAGTTTTCGAACATTGAGAAACATGACATGGGTGCTTATAACCTTGGGTCTTTGTTGAGTTTGAAACTCATTAAGGTTGTAAAACCGTTCTTGGATGCTTGCCTTGATTATTGGGACCCAAATTATCATGTTTTTGCGTTCCCAGGAGGTGATATTTGTCCTTTTCCGGAGGAAATTGCTGTTATTGGCGGGTGGGACCCCGAACATTTACCTGCCATCCCTTCCACTTCACAAGGGTATAAGACCAAATTCAGAGACTTGCTCGGACTTACTAGACTCGAGGTAGATCGTCTCGTTACTCCGAAGGGCGTGAGGATGCTAGATTTTATAGACCGATTCATCAACAGGGCCGACCCTACTGTCTCTTATGTTGCCAGGAGGAGAGCCTTTGGCTTCTGTTTGCTGCATGTATATGTCTTTCATGGGCATGTTGACGAAGATTTGCGAGGTGATCCCCGTCTATTGGGTCTTATTGAGCAAATGGAGCTGCGCAGGAGCCCAGCTTGTCTATGCTTAGGGGAGATTATCTTGGGTTTGGATAATAGGAATCCAACCGCGATCTTCCATTTTTGGGGAGTCCCGTCATCTTACAGGTAAAAGACACCCTTCTTTCTTTCTTTTTTTTTTTTTTTTTTTTTTTTTTTTTTTTTTTTCGTTTTTTTTTTTTTTTTTTTTTTTTTTTTTTTTTTTTTTTTTTTGGGTGTCTAATACCTGTTTTTTTTTTTGGTAGGTTTGGCTTATGGAACGGCTCCGATTGCTCGAGCCCCCAGTTCATGCACTTTCCTATCATGCCCGTATGATCTCGATGAGGACGCGGCTGTACATGGTGGACTTCACCCGGGTCTGCGATTCATCGGAAGAACAAGTCAAGAATGATGATGGCCCGCCGATCGGGTGGGTCGTTCCCGTGGTGGCACCTCAAATCCATCACTGGAGTGTCTTCTTTGGATCCTACTAGGTCCGTGCGCATTCCTGGGTTGGAGTTTATGGTATGCATCTTTCCTGAGAGATTGATGAGGCAAGTCGGGTTGAAGCAGATGATCCCTAGGCTTGACACCGTTCCGCAGACTGCTATGGCACTTACTACAGAGAGCCGAAGAGAGTGGGCTATGAAGTGGGCCCAAAGAAACATGTGGTTCTTGAACTTCTCCTCCAATGCCTTGTGGGTGTCGGACTCTTATCTGAGGTGGAGGAAGGCCGCAACTTCGGAAGAGCGCGAAAGACTGAGGAAGCGCGAGCCCGTTGACTACAAGGTGCGCGAGGGAGAGAAAGAGAAGGAGAAGCATCTGACTGAAGGAGAAGAAGAAGCAGGGTTCCAAGTCATTCATCCTTCGAAGAAATCGAAGACTACTCCTGTCGCAGAGATGGTGGTTGGCAAGAATGGAAGAGTCAGGCCTCTAGAAAGACCGTTGGTGATTAGGTCTGAAGTGGTGCAAGAGCGCCCGGCCCGAGGTCGTGACAAGAAATATGACAAGAACGACAAGGGCAAGGGAAAGATGGAGGAATAGCCCAAGTCTTATTTATTATGTGATTATTATTATTATTGTTGTAATAAGAAAGGAGGGATTTTTAGAATCCTAGCCTAGTCTATTTTTATTATTTGCCGTATTATTATTATTAGAAATTGAATGAAATAAAAAGGTTAAGTGGTTATGAAACCGTTGTGATTTTCTTTAATTATTCTTGTCGAATTTCAAATGCAATGCAAATGTCCTTCTATTTACATTTTAAATATAATGGTGGGTTGAATCCCGTGGAGGATTGCCTACGTATTCACTTAAAAAAGCGAAATCAAACCCTTGCGCGTAGTTCGAGTAAATGTAAAAGAATAATTGTTCGAAGCAAGAGCTTGTAATGAACATAGAAAATAAGCATGAGCCTTCGCTTACTCTGGAGGTGCGAATTTAGTTTGTTTGATGATATGAGGATGACAAGTTTGCCAAGATGCAAGAGCATAGTGACATTCAAATGGGCCAGGGGCCGTTTATTTAGTGCCACAAGAGCGACACGTAGGTTTACGCGAGGCGCGTTTTTGTTCTTGTTCTAGGCATAGTATCGTTTCAGTTGGTCGAGATTTGTGGGGTTTGAGAACTCATTCCCGTCTAGGTCTGTGATTCTAACCGCACCCCCTGGGAGTATTGATTTGACTAGATATGGTCCGGCCCAGTTAGGTTTGAATTTTCCCCTTGGGTCGACAGGTAAAAGAGCTCTGACCGATTTGAGAACTAAATCTCCTTCTTTGATGTTTCTTGGCCTAACCCTTTTGTTGAAAGCTCGTTTGATACGTGCTTGATATGTTTGGACATTATGTAAGGCGCGAAGCCTACGTTCATCCAGGAGGATGAGTTCTTCGTATCTATCCCTCTTCCAATCGGCTTCCGGGATTTGACTCTCTAGTAGGATGCGCAAGGATGGTATTTCTAGCTCGACTGGTTGTACGGCTTCCATGCCGTAAGTCAAATAGAAAGGAGTAGCCCCAGTGGGCGTCCTGACGGATGTTCGATACCCCCACAAAGCGAAGGGTATTTTGCTTGGCCAATCTCTATAATTGTCAGTCATTTTCTTGAGGATTGTGACGACATTTTTGTTAGCCGCTTCTACCGCGCCGTTAGTCTGTGGTCTATAGGGCGATGAGTGATGATGCTTGATCTTGTACTTGGCTAGCAATTGTTCGGTTTCGGCTTGGAAGTGGGACCCATTATCGCTAATGATCTCATGCGGGCAACCATATCGGCAGATGATGTTATTTTGTATGAATTTGGCTACATTTTTGGCCGTAAGAGCGGTGTAGGAAGCCGCTTCTACCCACTTGGTGAAGTAGTCGATTGCTACTAGGATGAAACAGTGACCTCCTGTTCCGGCTGGGGTTATTTTCCCAATTATGTCAATTCCCCATGCGGAGAATGGCCAAGGAGATGTCATCGTATAGAGCAACGAAGGAGGGACATGTTGTACATTCCCGAAGATTTGGCAATTGTGGCAATGTCTCACATATTTGATGCAATCGGATTCCATTGTGGTCCAATAGTACCCTAGACGTGTGATTTTCTTTGCCATCATAGGTCCGCTCATATGAGGACCGCATTCTCCGTCGTGGACTTCTTCCATCACCTTTCGTGCCTGTGAATGATCAAGGCAACGTAGGACTACACCAAGAGGTGTTCTTTTGTATAATTCTCCTTGCATGAGAACGTATTGTGAAGACAATAGGCGTATAGCTCGTTGTCCCCTCTTGTCCATGTCTGGTGGATAGGTACCATTAAGCTTGAAGTTCAGGATTGCTTGGAACCAGGGTTCCTGTGTGATTTCTTCTTTGATGGACATAAGCCGGCTCCGACCGTCGTTCGATACACAAAGGCATTTCCATCATGTAATCTGGCATGTTTATCAAAGATGCAAGTTTCGCAAGAGCGTCTGCAAATTGATTTTCTTCTCGAGGTAGGTGTAAGTAGGTTACGTGATCAAAGAATTGGGCGACTTGGTCTATCCTAGCCTGATAGGGTGCTAGGCTTTCACTTCGAATTTTCCAGGATCCCGTAACTTGGTTGATGATTAGTGACGAATCTCCATGCACTCGGAGGTTTTTGATGCCTAAGCTTACTGCCGCTTGTAGTCCAATTAGACAAGCCTCATACTCTGCGGCGTTGTTTGTCACCTCGAAGTCGAGTTTGACAGCAATCGGTGTATGCTCACCTTCAGGAGAAATGAGCAACACTCCTATCCCAAATCCTCTTAGGTTTGATGCTCCATCAAAGTATAGGTCCCAGGAGTCTACATCTGTTTGAAGTATATCCTCGTCGGGAAATGACCAAGTATCTATGGTTTGTGCGTCGTTGATGGGATTTTCTGCGAAGAATTCGGCGACGGCGCGACCCTTTATTACTTTCAGTGGCACGTATTTGAGGTCAAATTCCGAGAGCATCATGGTCCATCTTGCCAGGCGTCCGTTGAGGACAGGTTTCTCGAAGAGGTATTTGACTGGATCCATTTTGGAGTATATCTTGACGGAGTAGCTAAGCATGTAATGACGTAGCTTCTTTGTTGCCCACACAAGAGCGAGGCATGTCTTTTCGAGTTGTGAGTATTTGCACTCGTATTCCAAGAACTTCTTACTTAGATAGTAAATAGCTCTTTCTTCACTTCCTACGGTTTGAGCTAGCATGGCACCCATGGCGGTTTCGGTTACCGTGAGATACAAACCAAGAGGTTGATCTTGTTGTGGTGGCATGAGCACTGGTGGTTTAGCCAATATCTCCTTGATTCGGTCGAACGCCTTTTGACAATCATCATCCCACATGGTGTGGTCTGTTTTCTTGAGTTTCTTGAAGATAGGCTCGCAAATCATCGTAAGTTTCGATATGAATCGACTTATGTATTGAACTTTTCCCGGAATCCTCGACTTCTTTTTCTCGTTTGAGGTTGTGGCATTTCAATCAGAGCTTTGATTTTGGAAGGATCTATTTCTATACCTCGTTGGCTAACGACGTATCCTAGGAGTTTGCCAGACGTTACCCCAAATGTGCATTTCTGAGGATTGAGTCTCATGTTGTACTTCCGTAGCCTTACGAAGAACTTGCGAAGGTTCGCAATATGTCCCTCTCTCTCCTTGGATTTGACGATCATGTCATCTACATATACCTCAACTTCTTTGTGCATCATGTCATGTAGGAGTGTAGTTGCGGTGCGTTGGTATGTAGCTCCTGCGTTGATCAATCCGAACGGCATTCTCAGATAGCAATAGGTTTCCCCATTGGGTGACGAACGCGGTCTTATGCATGTCTTCCATGGCCATTTTGATTTGGTTATAACCCGCATATCCATCCATGAAGGATAGTAATGCGTGGTCTGCGTATTGTCCACTAATATGTCGATGTGAGGCGGAGGAAGTCATCTTTTGGACTCGCTTTGTTCAAATCCCTAAAGTCAACACAAACTCGGATTCTCCCATCCTTTTTGGGTACGGGTACTATGTTAGCTACCCAGTCAGAATACTCGGAAACTTTGATGAACCCGGCTTTGAATTGTTTGTCAACTTCTTCCTTAATCTTTAGAGCCCACTCTGTTCTCATTCGTCGAAGCTTCTGTTTCACAGGTTTGAAACCTGGCTTAATCGGAATTCTATGTTCGGCAATATCCCTGTCGATCCCTGGCATGTCTTTGTAGGACCAAGCGAAGACGTCTTTGAATTCATTTAGGAGGTCTATGAGGTCGGCCCGTTCGGTAGAGCTCAAGGTAGTCCCTATCCTAAGTTCTTTGGGTTCTAGTTCAGTTCCTATATTGATGGGTTCGGTGTCCTCTATTACTGGTCCCCCTTCCCCTTCCTGTAGTATTTCTTTGGCTACGTAGGGAGGTATTTCGGTCAAGTCTGGGTCTTGGTCATCCTCAGTATCATCATAAACAGAATTGCACTCAAGATAACGCAAAGAGTAAGCAGAACCTGATTTATTCATATTAAGATTCGAGTAAAGTTGAAACAAAGAAGCCAACTGATCCATGGTCAGTGGCGGCAAAGGAACAGTAGTTGGGGCATTCCCCGAACTACCGTGACTACTCGATGCTAGGCTAGGAGGAACGAAGGGAGTGGGGATGACAACAGGAGTAGACTCTCTAATGACTTCTCTGACTCCGACTCGACTCCGACTCCGACTCCGACTCGAACTCGTCGTCTTCTGGTTCTCCTTTGAACATCTCTCCTTCTCCAGTAGTGAGCTTGAAGAGTCTTCCTTGGTTGTTGGTCCATTTGATGGATTTCCTCCATCCTTTCTGCTGCTTTGTGTCGATTTCTGTGATCAACGCGGTGGGGTTGAAGCGATCGTCCTGAAGTATCATAGTAATGATCTCATCTTGCGCGGCCCTAATGAATCGGTTCTCTCCAAATAATAGGCTAACGGCTTGTTCGTCGAAGCAGGGTGCTTGGCGGGTTTTGACGGTAGGAACCGTTTCGGGAGGGATGAAGTAGCAATCGTGAAAGATCTCGATTCCGGCTAACTTCTTCTCAAGATAATGCCAAGGTTCGGGAAACCCATGAAAGAGTTCTGAACTTCCTTCTTGAACGAAGTATCCATTTAAGGTGGGGAGATATGGCCTCATTTGGACTCCCACGTACTTGCGATTTTGGACTTGAGCGAGCATTTCGAGAACTTCTTCAGCTGTGGGTTTGTACCCTAGTCCAAGTGGTATTCTCGATGAGTTGCCTTTCTTGTATGGTGCAAAGGTGTTCTTCCGAATCGGGTTCAAAGGCATTCCAGGGAAGTATCCCTGATTTTTGAGTATGTGGTTGACCACCAAGTTAGAGTAGGGATTATAGTATAAGGGTGCCAACTCACTTTCTATGAAATTTACACTTTGGAAGCCCCCAAGTTCGTATATGGGATCCGCAAGGACTTGATTGTTTGATTGCTTCTCAATTATCGCCTTGATAGGCGACGAAGTGATCGTCACAACTTTGCCATTGAGTGGGATCTTGATCTTTTGGTGAAGGGTGGATGTTACCGCTTTGGAAGCGTGAATCCAAGATTCCAAGGCCTTCCCAGAAGTATGTTGAATGAAGCTTCGATGTCCACTATTTGGAAGTTGACTTTTCGTTCGATAGGTCCCGTGGCTATGGTTAGGCTAGCAAGTCCAACCACTTTTCGTCGTGTACCGTCATATGCACGTACACCTTGATTGGTGGGAGTCCAATCCGACTCCTTCATGCCTAGTTTGTATGCCGTTTTAAGGGGTATGACGTTGACCGCGGAGCCATCATCTACCAAAGTCATTGGCACATTCTTCTTTAGACAAATGACGGTGATGTATAGAGCAAGGTTGTGACTAGCGCCAAAAGGTGGCAGGTCTTCATCTGAGAAAGTAATAGGATTACTTAGCTTCGGTGATTCTTGGAAGACCAAGTTGACTACATCTTCGGGAGTAAAGTTATGCGCTACATTCAATTTGGCCAAAGCTTGCAGTAAAGCTTGGCGATGCGGAAATGAGCTTGCCACTAGTTGCCAGACTGAAAGATCAGCCTTGGTTTTCTGTAATTGCTTGAGCAAATGATCAGTGGGGTCGTCTTCGTTGTCATTTGGTGTGATGACATTGGTTGGACCGTTTTGAGTGGTGCTTTGGTATGGACGACCCGAGCGAGTTAGGTGATCCACATCTTGGTCTTCGCCATTTTGGACTATTTCCTTGACCAAGGAGTTTTCAATGAGGTATTCGTCTTCATCGTCATCGGCCCAAACCCCATTAACTGCAGCTAGTTCCTTCATCCTCATGATGTCACTTTCTAGTTGTATGATTTGATTGACTAGCTTGTCGACCACGGCGACTACTTCTTGCATAGTAGCATTTTGAGAGAAGATCAATGGTACACGTTCTTTAGGCGTTGCATTGAGATCGCGTAAGGTCGTTACCATGTTTTCTAGTTCCCACACTTGTCTATCTACACTCCTTGCCCATGCGATGAAGTCGGAAATGGTAGGGGAGATGGTAGAGTAGAGTCTTTCTTTCTCAATTACGTGAATTTCATTTTCGGTGGGAGAAATGAGATGTGAGCAATCTAAGGTAGATTCGTCACTTGTAATCACTAGAACTCCAAGAGGATTCTGAGTGTTGTTGGGCTTACCTCCCGGTGGAATTGGAAGTCGACCGTCTTCAATCATATCCTGAAGCACGTGTTTCAACTTGTAGCATTTTTCTGTGTCGTGCCCTTTGCCCCTATGGTATTCACAGTAGGAGTTTTCATCCCAGAACTTGGACTTTCTTTCGGGTTCGGGAGTAGGTCCAATGGGTTGGAGTTTACCTTGCTTCATTAGCCTTTTTAGAGCGTTGGAGTATGTGTCCCCAAGGTTTGTGAACTTCCTTGGTGGGCTAGTTTTCTTAGATGGCTCGAGAAGGTTAACTTCGTCGGTCTTGCTAGTAGAGCCGTATGAACGACTTGTGGACCCTTGGTATCCTCGACCTACCGTTTTGGACAAGAGTCCTTTACGGATGTCATCTTCAATTCGTGTCCCTAGTACAGTTAAGTCCTTGAAGGTCTTGATGTTTTGATATCTCAAATGGTTGGCATATATGGGTTTGAGATTATCCACGAACTTTTCCACAAGAGTAGCCTCATCCGGGCGTTCAACTAGTTGGGTACTAGTCTTCCTCACCTACTTAGAAAGTCGGTGAATCCTTCTTTGTCATTTTGGGTAAGAACCTCTAGAGTACGCATGTTGACTTGGATCTCGGCATTATCCGCGTATTGTTTCGAGAACTCGATGGCGGCGTCCTCCCAAGTAGCGACCTTTTTGTGATCTAAAGTGTAGAACCATTGCTTTGGGATGGTGTCAAGAGATGAAGGAAAGATCCTTAAGAACATCTCGGGTTTGATGCCTTTGATAGACATGTAGTCC